>NC_132918.1:2583437-2885000 GCF_047675955.1 Chlorocebus sabaeus
TTTGTTTTTTTCTCCCTCCTGAAACCCCACTAAATTGTTAAAAGGCATACGGAGAGGAAGAACAGGAGAGTAGGCAACAGCAACAAAAGCCTGGAAGCTGGAAAGCTATTAGAAAAGTGGGAAATAGGCCGGGCACAATGACTCATGCCTGTAATCCCACCTTTTTGGGAGGCGAGGCAGACAGATGACTTGAGGCCAGAAGTTCGAGATCAGCCTGGCCAACATGGAGAAACCTCATCTCTACTAAAAATACAAAAATTAGAATTGGTAGATCGAGAGCAGGGATTCTTAACCTTTTATGTGTTATGAACCTCTTAGCAATCTGATGACATCCATAGACCCCTGCTCAGGATAATCTTTTTATTTTTATTCTTTATTGCTAACTTTTGAGAAAGTGTTTCACTCTTGTTGCCCAAGTTGGAGTGCAATGGCGCGATCTCGGCTCACTGCAACCTCCCTCTCCCAGGTTCAAGAGATTCTCCTGCCTCAGCCTCCCAAGTAGCTGGGATTTCAGGCTCATGCCACACGCCTAACTAATTTTTTATATTTTTAGTAGAAATGGGGTTTCACCATGTTGGCCAGGCTAGTCTCAAACTACTGACCTCAGGTGATCCACCCGCCTCGGCCTCCCAAAGTGCTGGGATTATAGACATGAACCACTGTGCCCAGCCAGGATAATATTTTTAAATGCATAAAATTAAATATATAGGATTACAGAGAAAACCATTTCTATTGAACTATAATTCTCAACGTATTAAAAATAACTCATTTGTGATATAATATATCTTCTTTATTAATACATTAAACAACAAGATCTAACAGTAGGTCTAATCATAATTATAAAGTAGGTAAACAAAAACAATATTCTGGGGTATCCACAACACTGTAATGGAATATGAAAGAATCCATGATTTCTATTGTTGACAAAGCTTTGGATACTGCTTTTATTGTAGTTTTAGTTTTTTCTTTGTTTTTGCCTACATGTGTAATCGAAGGCAAAGCTAAAGTTCAGTTAAAGAATAGTGCAGATAAAGATGATAATTATGTTCTTATTCAAATTCACAGACTTCCCAAATTCTGTGTATGGATTTCTGGTTAAGAACTTCTGGTTTAGAGCCTTGCTTAAATTCAGACTCAATATTTTTGGTAAAAGTTCTTCATTCGTGTTGCTGTGTACTTCCTTTTGCATCACATCAGGAGGCACATAAAATCTGGCTGTCCCACTTTTAATGATGTTGGGATTGGTAAATGAGATTTAAAAATCCCTGGCCAGATCTATCCTTTCTCCTAGTGTTTTTTGCTCCATTGATAATCACTGACTAGATGGGCTCCCACCTTTTGAATATGGGAAATCAGAGCATTCAGAAAAAAATATTGTAATGATTAAAGTACACCGACTGTATTTTTTAAATCCGTGAATCATTTAAAAAATTTGCTGAATCCTAGGGTACCAACTCCTTCTGAAACTGGTAAATAAAGGGAAAAAAGCATTTAACCCACTTTTTCTATATGAACTATTTTTCAGGGCAACCAAATGGGTGTAGATGGATAGTTCTTTATAAAATAATTTCAGCTAATAAATGCAGAAAGAATGATATAATTAGAAAAATGGTTTTTCTTTTTCTTTTCTTTTTTTGAAACAGGGTCTCTTTCTGCTGCCCAAGCTGGAGTGCAATGGGGTGCCATTACGTCTTACTGTAGTCTTGAACTCCCAGGCTCAATCTATCCTCCCACCTCAGCCTCCTGAGTGGCTGGGACTGCAGGCGCATGCCAGCATGCCCAGCTAATTCTTGTATTTTTTGTAAAGACGGGGTTTTTCCATGTTTCCTAGGCTGGTCTCAAACTCCTGGGCTCAGGTGATCCCTCCCCACCTTGGCCTCCCAAAGTGCTGGGATTACAGGCATGGGATTAGTCAAACCACCACACCAGGCCTGATTTTTCTTTTTTTTTTTTTTTTTTTTGAGACGGAGTCTCGCTCTGTCACCCAGGCTAGGGTGCAGTGGCCGGATCTCAGCTCACTGCAAGCTCCGCCTCCCGGGTTTACGCCATTCTCCTGCCTCAGCCTCCCAAGCAGCTGGGACTAAAGGCGCCCGCCACCTCGCCTGGCTAGTTTTTTGTATTTTTTAGTAGAGACGGGGTTTCACCGTGTTAGCCAGGATGGTCTCGATCTCCTGACCTCGTGATCCGCCCGTCTCGGCTTCCCAAAGTGCTGGGATTACAGGCTTGAGCCACCGCGCCTGGCCGATTTTTCTTTTTAATGCTTACTTTCTCATGTTTGAACAGTGGAAGCCCATTTAAGTTGCTTGCAGGATCCCTGGACACAATCCCATTACTCTTTGGTAGCTTCTTTGCTTTCTGGAACCACAAAATGTCCCAGGCTCAGCTTGTACATTTCTGCCCCATACTTAGAATCAGTAAATTTCTTTAGAGTCTTGGTTTCTTGTAGAGAAGAATGTTGTTTAGAGATCACTTCCTGGGTGCCAGAGGTGCCCATTGTTAATGAGCCCAGTAATACCACATCATATCAAAGATGGATAGAATGAATAGAGATAGGAAATAAATCATGAGTCCATACTGGTATTTCTAATTCAGTTTTCAGATTACAGATTTTTTCCCTCAACTTCTTTCATTTTATATTTGTATTTTTCTCTTATATTGAAAATCTTGGTTTTGAATGAGACATTGTCATAATTAATTATTTGCTTGTTCTAATTTACACTCATTACTAATAAAAATACTAAGCAATATTTTTAAATAAATGTTTTAAAAATAGTGTACCAGTATTACTTAGTAAAAATATGACTATGAAATTCAATATTTTTATTGTTTGTTATCTTTTTCCCTTAGAATACATCCCTGTAGTCAAAATATTGTGTCACTAGAAATAATTTTTGTGTAGTTATGCTATCTACTTGATATACAGTTAAGTTTAGTTTGTCTCAGTTTGTTTTCAATTTTAGGAACTGCTTTGAAAAACTTAAATATAACTTCTCAATTATGTTAAATACATATATGGTTATGAAGCTAAAACTATAAAACAAGGCATATTTAAAGAAGCCTAGCTTCCCTCCTGGTCTCCTCTACCCCTTACCTTCTTATAATCACATATCTCAGTTTTTAGTTTTCTTTCCATTGTTTCTTTCAGAAATCATAAGCAAACACATAAAAATACCCACTTCAACTTACTTCAAAGGTAGCACACTATAAACACTGTTCTCGTCTAGATTTTTCTCACTTAGCAATATTTCCTGGCCTTCAGCCCACAGTCTTATATAGAGATACTTCTCATTTCTTAGTACAGCTCCATATTTCCCCACAATGTGGATGTACTATAGTTTATTATCAGTTCTTTGTTGATGGATATCTTGTTCCCCAGTGTTAGTAATGAGTAGCTAAGCATCTGAGGAAAATCCATAACGAGGGGAACAAAACAGAAAACAGAAACAGAAAAAGGATCATGGAGAATGGAGCCTATGCAAAAGGAAAAAAAAAACCCTATTAGCATCTACAAGGAGATAATAAAAAATATGCAATCATGAAAAGACAATGGAGTACTCCAACAAAGGAATGCTTATAGAATAAAAAAGAGCTCTTAGAAAAGTTAAAGTATGATATCAAAAACAAAAAACTCATTAAGAAGAAGTGGAAGATAAAGTTGAGAAACTCTCCCAGAAACTAGAGCAAAAAAGGCCAAAAAAGATGGAAAATAGGAGAGAAGTGATTTGAAAATCAAGCAACTATATCACAGAGATCAGTCCTGGAAGTTCAATATAGGTTTAAATAATCCTATATTATAGGAATAATAGGATTAAAAAGAGAGAAAGAGAGAAAAAGAAAATAGGAAAAAAAAAATCATCAATAAAATAATCAAGATATTTTCCCAGACTGAAGAGCTTGAGTGTTGAGACTGAAAGAACCCACTCAGTACCCAGTGGAATCAATGAATGGGCCCACATCAAAGCAGATCATTGTGTAATTTCAAAACACCGGGGAGGAAAAGAAGATTCTTCATGCTTCCAGAGATTAAAAAAAGAAGAGGTCCTATAAAAAGATTGGTGACTGATGCTTGAACCCAGGAGGCGGAGGTTGTAGTGAACCGAGATTGCGCCATTGCACTCCAGCCTGGACGACAGAGTGAGACTCTGTCTCTAAATAAATAAATAAATAAATAAATAAGATTGGTGATTGAATGTTTTCAGAATTCCCAACAGCAGTACTGGAAGCTAGAAGTCACTGAAGTAATAACTTCAGAATTCTGAAGGAAAATGATTTCTTTTTTTTTTTTTTTTTTTTTTTTTTTTTGAGACGCAGTCTCCCTCTGTCACTGAGGCTGGAGTGCAGTGGCGTGATCTTGGCTCACTGCAATCTCCACCTCCTGGGTTCAAGCGATTCTCCCGCCTCAGCCTCTCGAGTAGCTGAGATTACAAGTTTCCACCACCACGCCTGGCTAATTTTTGCATTTTTGGTAGAGACAGGGTTTTGCCATGTTGGCCAAGTTGGTCTCAAACTCCTGACCTCAGGTGATCCTCCTGTCTCGGCTTCCCAAAGTGCTGGGATTACAGGTATGAGCTACCATGCCTGGTAGAAAATGATTTCTAGCTGATAATTTTATACCCAGCCAAACTATATTAGGATAAAGGTTTTCAGACAAGCACAGTCTCAAAAATTTTACCTGATCATGCATAAAACTGAGGGGAAAAAAGCCCCAACAACAAGTAGCAATACAAACGTTATTTAGAGATATGAGCATAGGCATCAAAATAATCAGGTAAAAGATGTAAAAGTGGTTGTTTCTAGGGAAGAAGTCAGGTGGAAGGGGAAAAGCGGCCTGTTCTTTTATTTTATTTTTATTATTTTTTATTGAGATGGAGTCTCGCTCTGTTACCCAGGCTAGAGTGCAGTGGCACAATCTTGGCTCACTGCAACTTCCACCTCCCGGGTTCAAACGATTCTCCTGCCTCAGCCTCCAGAGTAGCTGGGATTACAGGCATGCACCACCACGCCCAGCTAATTTTTGTGTGTTTAGTGGAGATGGGGTTTCACCATATTGGTCAGGCTGGTCTTGAACTCTTGTCTCAGGCGATCTGCCTACCTGGGACTCCCAAAGTGCTGGGATTACAGGTGTGAGCCACTGTGCCTGGCTGAGGCCTGCTCTTTTCACTGTGAATGTATAACTGATAAAAATATAAAAATAGAAGACAGAGAAGAAACAATTTTAAAAAGAAAGATAACATACTGATGTGACTTTTGAGGACTATGGTGAACATATCAAAAGAAGATGTATGACAACAAGATTCTGAGATGCTTATGAAAACTAGTGAAAGAGTGGTCAAAGTGTAAAAGGACCTTTTCAGTTTTTTTAAATCCTCCTCTCCTTCACTAATCCCTTGGCTTGCTCTCTTTGATGTAAGAAACTGGCTAGACTTTCTGGAAGTAGACGCCTTGTAGTTGGCAAAAACAGCAGCAACAACAACAAAACAAAATAACCCCCCAAAACAAAAAGAGAAACAAAACAAAAATCCAAAACCAAAACCAAAAATATCTCCAAAACCAAAAAATACCCCCCTAACCAAAAAACCCCAAACCAAAACCAAACCTAACCAAAACCCAAACTGAACAAACCCAAAAATCACAAATAGAAAGAGGTATGCTAGAAGAGGTGGCATGAGCTTTCCTAAATATAGAATTGAGGGATGCTGGGAAAAGTATTGGAGGAAGGATATGGAAAGTATCCTAAAAGTGAAAGGGCCAGTGATGTCTGGGAAATAGCAAGTAGCCCAACTATTTGGTGGCTAGCAGTGATTCCCAAACTTTGCAGCATGTTATAGTCTTTTTAAAATCCTGATGTGGCTGGCTGTGGTGGCTCACGCCTATAATCCCAGCCCCTTGGGGAGGCCTAGGTGGGTGGATAACTTGAGGTCAGGAGTTTGAGACCAGCCTGTCTAACATGGTGAAACCCCATCTCTACTAAAAATATAAAAAATTCAGTCAGGCAAGGCGGTGGGCACCTGTAATCCCAGCTACTCAGGAGGCTGAGGCAGGAGAATCACCTGAACAACAGAGCGAGACTCTGTCTCAAAAAAAAAAAAAAAAAAAAAAAAAAAAATCCTGATGCCCATGACATACCCATACCAATTAAATTAGACAATTTGGGAGTAAAAGCCAAACACTCGCGTTTTTTGTTTTTTGTTTTTCCTGTATTTTTAGTAGATATGGGGTTTCTCCATGTTGGTCAGGCTGGTCTCAAACTCCCGACCTCCGGTATTCCGCCTGCCTTGGGCTTCCAAAGTGCTGGGTTTACAGATGTGAGCCACCCGCCCGGTCTTGTTTCTGTTTTTAAGCTCCCCAGGTGATTCTATTGTGTAACTAAGACTGGGAACCACTGCAGTATAGAGTTTGCATGAGGAAGCCAAGATTGGAAATGTGGGGTAAGATTGTGAAGAAGAATCTCAAATGCCCGGCTACTTAACCTGATATCTAGGAGACAATGGAGTGCCACTGATGGCTTTTGAACTGCATGTGATTCATCGTGATGTTTGGGGAAGATAGATGCACAGAAGAAACCTCTGTGAGATTCTAGAAGCAAGGAGACCACTAGCTAGACTGAGACTAGTTTACAACTCAGAATGACCAGTGCAGAGAAGTACACTGTGCGCCTTAGGTGTGTCCATGTGTCACCAAAGCCTCTCTGCTTCACTGAAATGTGTGGTTCCCCTCGCTAAAGCTCTGGTGGTGTCCTCCCCGCCACCAGGCAGCCTGGTATGATGGTCCCCCAGAAGGATGGGCGAACCACTGGGATGCAGTGTAGGCCGAACCTTGCCCCAGGGGAGGGCGGCGGGCTTAGCTCTCTGATTGGGTGGATTCTCTGGCGTGTAGGAAAGTACTCCCAGGCCCAGAGAAGCTGTGAAGACCAAACAGGAGCGGTGGGCGGATGGACGTGCAGCTCCCCAGGCCGAGAACTACTGGGGAGGTGGCAGCCTGAGGTGGTCTTTTCCGACCCACAACTCTGTAGATCATCACCGCCCTTCCAGGAAGTGGAAGGACGAGGCAAGATCCTCATTTGGTTGCCTGCCTGTTCAGGCCTGTGCGCACTTACTCGCCATGGACACGACGGTGAGCTTGGAGCAGCCTGCGGTCCCACTGCCCCCTTCACTCCCGGACCCCCAGCCTCCCCAGAGTGAAGGGGCGAGCACACAGTAAGTACTTGATGTTCGCCTGACTCCTGAGCTCCTCCTCCGTGGGAGCTAGGGAGCTTGATCTCCGTACCTCCTTTGTTGGAGGGAGGAACGAGGGAAAGAGAAAAGCCACACTGAGGCCGTTGACTGATCACTTTCTTTACCTCCCGGACGACAGCGGTGGGCCCCTCTAAGGAAAGCCGAATTCTCGCATGCCGGAGGAGTGTCGGAGGTGGTTGTGTGCCTAGTCCCTGCTGGTAAAGGGCTCGAAGCACTCGTTTTTCAAAGGCGGCCGAGAGCCATACCCCTGGAGCACTCGCTTGCATGATGGGAGACATCGAAACGCCCCTTTTGAACGCGATGACAAACACCCCCTCCCACTTAGCAGCGACGTGCACGCGACAGTTTTTGGGCTCTCGCAACTACGTGGAAACTTGGAATAGGTCTGCGGCTGCACACAGCCCGGGCGCCGGGGTTCCTGCGCCCCCGCCCCCTCTGATCGCCGCTGGGTAGCGGAGCCCCAGCGAGCTGGGGGCCCCCGAGCGCCGCCTCTGCATCGCGCCGCCCCTGCCCCGGGCTCCGGTAGCTTTCGGGCTTCCGCACTGCCCGCCGCGCCCTGCCCACAGGGAAGCGCTTCCCGAGGCGGCGGCGGTCCTGGTGCGGACCCTCCGGCCGCAGCCATGTGGGACCCGCGGGCAGCTAGGTGCGTAGTGGCGCGGGAAGCACGGGGCACCTTCGGCCTTCCAGGCCCGCCACACTTCCCGGCGGGAGGCGGCCGCGCGCGGGGACTGGCGACCCTGAGGTAGCGGCCGAACGGGCCCGCCGGGACATCCCTGCGGGGTCCACAGCCATCGAGGTGCAGACCCGAGCCAGTCGCGCGAGGTCGGGCGCGGGGGACTGCTCCGGCCTTTCCAGTCCGGAGGGACCAGGGCGTGCGCTGCGACAGGACTGCGGCGGCGCGCGGCCTGCCTAGCTCCCACCCCGGCATCGAAGCCTCTGCTCTTGGGCCCACCTCCGCATCCTCGGGGGTTCCCGGGGGCTGCCGGCACGTTCCTGACCAGCGAACGCGCCCCCGGGGCAAGCACTCTTGGCGGGCTGGCGCCTGGGAGCGGAGCACAGCGATGCAAGGGAACCGTGCCAGGCGGGAAGGGCGGAATTTGCGGGGAACTTGGAGCGCGCTGGCCTCTTCCCGGCAGTAGGAGGCCTTCTTCCCTGCCCGCCGGATTGTGGGCTGCTGGGCTGGCTCAAACTGGACTGCACGGTCCATCAGCCTGGGCTCACGGAGTCTAGGGGCAAGGTAGTAGCAGGGACCCAAGGCTGGGAAGCGGAGTCTTTAGAAGCCTTTGCTTCTGCCTCGGAGCGTTTCCGAACCGGAGCTCGGAGTCTGTTACCTGGGAGGCGCTCTGCGTTTCCTCCCAAGTCCCTGTCTCCGTCCCGCGGGTAGCCCTGTGCACTTGCAATCCGACTGAGATGATAGAGCCCATCTTTGGCGTGCAGCGCGAGCCACATTTTCTCCCAGATGGGGGTGTTTCTGGGCGGTTGAAAGCTTTGGTGCTCCCTAGGAAAATTTTTATAGAAGTATGCAATTTGGAAAATGAAAAATTTAAGAAACAGAAAGAGAATGGGGCTCTGAGGTCTCTAGTCCCCTGACCTGCTCCAGCCCAGTTGCTGCTGGCTCAATTAGTCCTTATGCGGGAAGGAATAGCTGGGAGCAAAGGCCTTGTGTTCCCAGCATAGGTATGCTCTCCTGCTCCCTCGTGCTGAGCGTTTTGGGTGCCAGGATCCTTTTTGATACAAGGCTGTTACCCTGATGGCATCCTGTTTGGTCCTTTATAGAAAGAAAAAAAAAATGTAGTACCTTGTGTGTGTTGGAGGGCTGGGGCGGTGGTCATGAGTTTGTTTCAACTGTTTTCCAGGCAGGTCTGTTTTGTGTAGGATTGCAGGATAGGTGCTTGAGTTCATATGCTCTTTGCTGGCTTTTGCATCCTCTGCAGGGGGTGGGGGTGGGTGGGTAGAGGTGGGATAGGCGTGTGTGGCATTCACTCCCAGAGTCACATCCCACTGCCACTGACCTATGTATGGGTTTCTAAGTCTTTTTTTGATCAAGATCCACACCCACCCACCTATATGTATATAATGTATATATACATAATATGTGTGTAATATTATATGTATACACATATATATACACACACCCACACGTACACGTGTAAAATTGGAGCAAGAGCTTCATGGTATAGTTATTCTTTCTACAGGGTGAGGCACAATGATATTTTCCATTCTATTGCCCCCCCACCCCCCACCAGAGGGATTCTCACTCTGTCATCCAGGCTGGAGTGCAATGAGGCGATCTAGGCTCACTGCAGCCTCCACCTCCTGGGTTCAAGCGATTCTCTTGCCGCAGCCTTCGAAATAGCTGGGATTATGGGGCGGGGGGTGGGGTGCCACCACGCCTGGCTAATTTTTGTATTTTTAGTGGAGACGGAGTTTCACCATGTTGGCCAGGCTGGTCTCAAACTCCTGACCTCAAGTGATCCACCCGCTTCTGCCTCCCAGAGTGCTGGGATTACAGGCCAGAGCCACCACGCCGGTCCATTCTTTTTTTTTTTTTTTTTTTTTTTTTTTTTTTTTTTTAAAGCGGGTTGTAAATTGTTAACTTCACTTTATGACCGACTGACCAGCTTTATGGGGCAACTACAGGTTCTGTTTGGGCCAGTCTCCCAGAGTATGAGGAGACTGTCAGCATTTCACTGGGGAATTGACTTTGGAAGTGAGGACTTGGTGTAGGAGAGATGGAGACTGAAATTCATGCTTGAGTAATTAGAATACTGTAGGACATGGCTGTGTGGTCCAAGCCAGTACCATCTGCAAAGACAGACCGCAGATGCTTCTGGTTACTTTCGTTCTGGCTATGTGTCCACACAGAGCTGGCCTCCTGCGTGGATCCCAGTGGGGCCTTGTGTGAACGCTAGGGAGGTAGGGGCATAATAGCTCCTGTTCTTTTTTTTGAGGAAGAAGAAAGGAAGATGCTGCAATGCTACTGCAAACTTGGATTCACAGTTTTCTAAAAGGATTCTTTGGGCCTTGTCTCAGAATTTCACAGCTGCAATCAAGAGCTGGACCATGATCATTTTATAGATGAAGAAATTAAGGCCCAGAAAGGCCATCACTTGTTAGTCATTACCTACAAGTTAGTGTTAGATCTGGGATTAGACAACTTATCTCTTGACTTCCCAGTCCATGGCTCTCAGGAACCAAATAGAGACTGGCCTTGTGGAAATATTAAACTTCTCTCTGCTGGTTGCTTCCGTTTTCCTGAAGTTACTACCAAAGACCCATTTCTATAGTACATGCCCACATTATTTTGTCTTTGCTTTTTGGGGATGAAGATTATTTTAGTAGCCAAGTAGAGCCTGCAGGCCCCCTGTTTGGGGAAGGTAAAGTGATCTGAAGAGGAGGGTTTTAAGAACTGAAGTGGTGGTTGAGGTGTGGGCCTCTCTGGCCGTTATCAAGTATGTGGTGTTGGTTTTCTTGACCTTGAGGAATGAACCCTCCACTGCCTTTCCAGATAGGGAGGTGGGGCTGACCCGTCAGTGCCTTGCCCTCAGAGTGACCACAGGCTCATTGCTTTTAAAACAAATTTCCTTGGAGTGCCGCCTGAGGTTCCCAAGGCCAAAAGCACCCTTGTATGAAATCTTTACAAGAAAGAAAGATTTGGGGCAGCAAAGATGACACTGTAACAGTTACAGCAAAGATTGATACTTGGGCCGGTTACAGCGATGGGAAGAATGGTTAAGTTTAAGCTTTAAAAAAGAAAGTACTGAACCAGATAAACAGGCATCTTTGGAACACAAAAATGTCACAGTGCCCAGCCAAGAGTGGTTACTCCTTTGGTCACTCCTTTGGTTAGCGAAGTTCATTCTGCCTGAGCAGACATTTTTCTTGGTCTAAAATTGCATAAGTATTGCCTTGTTTGTTTTTGTTGAAAATCTGGAAGTGTGAGTAACCTTTGCCTAAGATACCCTGGACTCAGTTTACCTGAATCAATTCCATCTTTTGTTTAGATGTTGAGCCTCAGTGTCAGTGCCTATCCTGCACTCACCATAGCATGCTTGTCTCAGCTCCTGTGAGCCTGGTGGGCTGGTGGGACTCCTGTGTGTCTTTTGGAGCCAAGCCAACTCTGGGTTTAGCTATATCTGTCTTTGAAGTTCCAGCAACATTTAGATTGGGATGTTTTTATTTTTTAAGCACTGGGTCCTCCTAGCACTTGGAAAGAGGGCAGTATTCCCAGTCCTAGAAATCAGTGATGGTATTTTGGAGGAAACCAGGCCAGTAGTACACAACACATAAAATATAGAGAATTATAGCACTATATTGGGTGATCTTGATTCACTGGGACAAGAACGCACGGAGAACAGCCTTGACCTTGGATGGGCTCATCCTTCATGTTCAGCTGTGGCCACCAGGGCAATCTTTTTTGCTCACCCTTAGAATAGCTCATCTTCTGCCCATGAAGGTCCGCTCTACCCAGGGGCTCAATCATTGATGACTTCTAGGGACTCATTGGCCTGAACTCATTGGCCAGGTACTAAGGCCATCTATAATCTGGCCCCCAGACTGTTGCTGTAATATGCTGTTTCTTCTTACTTTTCTCACCTCTACTTGCTTTTCAAGTCAGTTCTGCTCCTCAGATATGTCCAAGGGTCCGTATTGGGCTATGGAGGATGGAAATACATAAGACATAGGCTCTGCTAATTGTGACAGAACAGAGTTAATATCATGTAGACCTGTGGGAAAGGATTAGTGGAGGTGCAGACAAGCACTCTAAGAGACTTCCCAGCTCGTGAATCTTTCCCAGAAGTATGGGAGGTCAGTTTTGAGCTGTACCTAAACAGGTGAAGAGCACTTCTAGCAGGCAGATTAGGGTTGCCAGGAGGGAGAGAGGGACATTCAGGTTAAAGGAGCAGCTTCTTACTAAGAATAAGGTGGGCCAGGTGCGGTGGGTCATGCCTGTAATCCCAGCACTTTGGGAGGCTGAGGCGGGTGGATCACCTGAGGTTTGTAGTGTGAGACCAGCCTGGCCAACATGGTGAAACCCTATCTCCACTAAAAAATAAAAAAAATTAGCCAGGGATAGTGGTGCACACCTGTAGTCCTAGCTACTCAGGAGGCTGAGGCAGGAGAATCGCTTGAACCCGGGAGGTTGAGATTGTAGTGAGCTGAGATTGCTCCACTGTACTCAAGCCTGGGCTACAGCGTGTGACTCTGTGTCAAAAAAAAAAAAAAAAAAAAGTGAACAAAAGGGCTTAGACCCTAAACATCAACATAATAATAATAGTTTACCCTGTGCCAGGCTCTATGTTAATTGTGTTTCATATATTATTGTATTTCATTCCCACATAAATATTTTGAGCAAGTCCCATTCTACAGACATACCTGTAGTGGAATGTGAGCTTCATGAAGGGGCAGCAGTGTTTTTTGTTATTGTTGCTGTTTCACATAGCTCAAGCATCTAGCAGAGTACCTGGCACACAGTAGGGACCAATCAATATTTGTTGACCGTCTGAGGAAACAAGGAGTCCAGTCATGTATGTATGTGATATTGTCCTTGTTTTCCAGTAAGGAAACCGAGGCCTAGAAATTAAGTGAATTTACCACCTGACACCAGGCCTGGGAGAGAGAAAAGTGGGACTTGATCCCAGATTTCTGGATTTTCTCTTCTATGAGGAAAACATATATCCTTACATCTTCCTTCTGGGACTGGTCCCCAACCCTGTTAACACTGCTGTGCAAAGTCATGTGAATGAGAGGGAGCCACATGAATTTGGGGTCATGTGGCTAAATTATGGTGGGCACATAGTGTTAGAGAATACTAGAAAGGTAAGCAGAGGCGCGTGTGTGTGTGTGTGTGTGTGTGTTAGAATGGGAATCTGAACTATTCGGGCTTTATTCTACATGAGGTTAGAGGCCATGGAAAATGTGTTTGTGTGCCTGTGTATACACACAGAGCTGTGTTTTATTTATTTATTTATTTATTTATTTATTTTTGAGACTGAGTTTCACTCTGTCGCCTAGGCTGGAGCACAGTGATGCGATCTCATCTCACTGTAGCCTCCACCTCCTGGGTTCCAGCGATTCTCCTGCCTCAGACTCTTCTGCAATTACCAGCACATGCCACAATGCCCAACTAATTTTTGTATTTTTTTTTTTTCTTTGAGACGGAGTCTTGCTTTGTCGCCCAGACTGGAGTACAGTGGCACAATCTAGGCTTACCGCAGCCTCTGCCTCCTGGGCTCAAGTGATTTTCCTGCTTCAGCCTCCTGAGTAGCTGGGACTTATACGTGCCACCACGCTCAGCTGATTTTTTTGTATTTTGGTAGAGATCAGGTTTCACCATGTTTCCCAGGCTGGTCTCGAACTCCTGAGCTCAGGCAATCTGCCCACCTCGGCTGCCCTAAGTGCTGGGATTACAGGGGTAAGCCACCATGCCTGGCTAATTTTTGTATTTTTAGTAGAGACAGGGTTTCACCATGTTGGCTAGGCTGGTCTTGGACTCCTGACCTCAGCTTATCTGCCTGCCTCGGCCTCCCAAAATGCTGGGATTACAGGTGTGAGCTATCACACCTGGCCAGCTCTGTGTTTTATTTAGAAGTTTTGACTCTGGAGGCTGGGAGTGTGGATAAATACATCTTCCAGCCTGGCCAAAGTCCACAGTTTTTTCAAGGTAAAGTTCAAGTCCCTATGTATGTATCAGGAAACTATGAACTAGTGTTAGAACAGAGGCTAGAATGGGTGGGCCCGGTGTCTCATACCTGTAATCCCAGCACTTTGGGAGGCTGAGGTCAGGAATTTGAGACCAACCTGGCCAACATGGTGAAACCTCGTCTCTACTACAAATACAAAAAATTAGCCGAGGTTGGTGGCGGGCACCCGAAATCCCAGCTACTCAGGAGGCTCAGGCTGGAGAATCCCTTGAACCCAGGAGGCGGAGGTTGTAGTGAGCTGAGGAGACCATGCCATGCCATTGCACTCCAGCCTGGGCGACAGAGAAAGACTCCCTCTCAAAAAAAAAAAAAAAAAAAAAAGGACAGAGGCTAGAACTCTGATTCTCCCAGTGCTGCTAAGGGGCTACCCTTCAGATGTCCTTGTCCATGGGAGATTGTTTCACCTATGGGGAGCTCCTGGACACCTCCAGACTCTCCCTGTGCAGCAGTGACAGGTGTTTTCACCTCTCTGCTGGGTTTGACTTGCCTCTCAGATTGAGGAGGAAGCAAATTGCTGTGGTTTCGGGGTTGGGAGGTGGAATGAAGGGCATTAGTTAGCATTTAAAGTGCTACATAAGAGGTTTGGAGAAGGTTCTGGGTGGGGAGATTCCTGGGCTGCTATTATCAAAGCCCAAGTTCTCCTTTGATTAGAAAACATCTTTTTAACGGCTGTCACTGGAGTACCTGGTGTACTCCCTTTTGGGGGCTGCTCCCAGCTTCATCACTCCTGGGACACTGCATAAACAATGGGAGCCATGAAGGAAAAATGGCAGTTATTGGGCAACCTGGGCCTAGCAAAGATACTTGAGTCAAGATTTATGAGTAACCTGTGGTTGGCCGATGCTTAACTAAATCATTTGTCTTGAAACAGTGTGGAATGCTAACTTATTGGTTATTCTTTGGGCTGGCTTTTGCAGGAATTTTGTTTTAATTTTAAAGGCCTCTTTTCTGATTTTCCCAATAACCTTTACTCTTTGTACACCTCTTCTGTCCTATGGGTTGTGAACACAGATTTTTATATCAGACTTAAGTTTGTTCCTTGCTTGGAGAAGTCCCTTCATTTTGTGTAAATCTATTTCCTGACCTGTGAAATTGGGATATTTGTACCTCTTGGCATTCTTAAATACATTCAATGAGAAGATTCTTGAGATGGGTTTAGGATAGGTCTGGGCACGTCGTAAGTGCTGAATACATTTTACTTGTTATCATGCAGCTGTCTTGAACTATTCATCCAAATAATGATCTGGAAAAACAACAGTCTGTGGCACACTGAGGAGAAATCATGTGTCTACCACTAGCCACACAAAGGGGGAGATGCCTTAGGGTCTCCTCTTTGGAGGTTGAATGACCGAGACTCCACTTCAGACCCAGGAGTTGAAATTGAATCTGTCTTTGGCCTTTGCCATTTATTTATTTATATATTTTTTGAGACGGAACCTAACTCTGTCGCTCAGACTGGAGTGCAGTGGCATGATCTCGGCTCACTGCAACCTCTGCTTCCCAGGCTCATCAATTCTGCTTCAGCCTCCAGAGTAGCTGGGATAACAGGCAGTTGCCACCATGCCTGGCTAATTTTTGTATTTTTAGTAGAGACAGGATTTCATCATGTTGGCTAGGCTGGTCTCAAACTTCTGACCTCAGGTGATCCACCCGCCTCAGTTTCCCAAAGTGCTGGGATTACAGGCGTGAGCCATTATATCAGTCTGTCTGCCCTTTAGCAGTATTTCTTGAGCATTTTCCTGGCTTGGTTTTAGGGAGTTGGAACCATCATCTGTCTTTCAAGACCCATCTCATCTGCACACTGTTCATGACTAAAACGTGGGGCAAGGCTCTCAGCTCATCATTCCTCGAGAATGACTGTTTTTAGTCTGAGTTTACACTCTTCATCCTTTTTTTTTTTGGAGTTAAAATAGTCCTTCTTTTGTGAAATTATTGGGGCAGTAGATGGTACTTTTTAAGAAAGTTCTTTTTTGGCAAAATTAAGTGTTGGCAACCCTATCTTAGATTCCCCTTTTTTTTTTGAGATGGAGTCTTGCTCTATTGCCCAGGCTGGAGTGTAGTGGTGCGATCTCGGCTCACTGCAAGCTCCACCTCCAGGGTTCGCGCCATTCTCCTGTCTCAGCCTCCCAAGTAGCTGGGACTACGGGCGCCGGCTACCAAGCCTGGCTAATTTTTTTGTATTTTTAGTAGAGGCAGGGTTTCACTGTGTTATCCAGCATGATCTCAATCTCCTGACCTCGTGGTCCGCCCGCCTCGGCCTCCCAAAGTGCTGGGATTACAGGCGTGAGCCACCGCGCCCGGCTTTTTTTCTTTTTTTGAGGCAGGGTCTCACTCTGTCACCCAGGCTGGAGTGCAGTGGTATGATCACAGCTCACTGCAGCCTTGACCTCTTCTGTCTCAAATGATCCTCTCACCTCGGTCTCTTGAATAGCTGGGACTACAGGCATGCACCACCATGCATGGCTAACTTTTACTTTTTTTGTGGAGATGTGATCTTGCTATGTTGCCCAGGCTGGTATTGAATTCCTGGCCTCAAATCATCCTCCCACCTTGGCCTCCCAAAGTGCTGGGATTACAGGCGTGAGCCACCACACCTATCCCTTTTCTTTTTTCGTGTGTGCAAATGTTACTGTTCTCCAGTTCCAAAAAGCTAGGAACCGCTGATCCTCCAGGATTGTTCTTTGCTTTTAGCATTTCTGAATCTCCAGGACTAGAATTGCTCCTGGGGATATGTGACCTTGTTTGCTGACCATTAGATTCGCAACAGGTGATTATTAATTTGTATACATCTTTTTCCTTTGTTTTCCCCAAGTAGCTAACAGCTTTGGTGATTGTATTTTTATTGGACTTACCTGGTTGTTTCTGGTTTGTACTTTGTGTGGTTGGCTTTTATTAAAACTTTGTATCTTTCTCCAAGGTACTGCTGACTCTTCAGCATTTCTTGGTTTTACAGGAAATGGCCAGAAATCCAATAACATCAGAAAATAATCTAGTTTGAATTAAATCCCCCAAACTTTTATTTCTTTTCTAGTCCTCCAGCTTAATCATCTGCCTCTGATAAGTAAGAAGTGGCCAGAGATTCATTTATTCATGCAACAAATGCTGAGCCCTCGGATTGCAGAAATAGTAAGGCTTACTAAGACTTAGTTTTTGCCTTAAGAATTCAGGCTTCGGTCATGTGCGGTGGTGGCTCACGCCTGTAATCCCAGCACTTTGGGAAGCCGAGATGGGCGGATCACTTCAGGTCAGAAGTTTGAGACCAGCCTGACCAATATGAAACCCCGTCTCTACTAAAAATACAAAAATTAGCCGAGTGTGTTAACATGCGCCTGTAATCCCGGCTACTCTGGAGGCTGAGACAGGAGAATCACTTGAACCCGGGAGACGGAGGTTGCAGTGAGTCGAGATCGCGCCATTGCCCTCCAACCTAGATAACAAGAGCAAAACTCCGTCTCAAAAAAAAAAAAAAAAAAAAATTCAGGCTTCTAGGGAAAGCAGTAAAACAAATTAGTGTCTGGCACAGAGCTGTTGAGACCAGCACAGTGCCCCAAACATACAGGCAGGGTGGGAAATAATATGGCAAAAGAATGAGTAAATCATAATTCAGGGGGTTAAGTAGTATAAAACCTACACGCAGAACCTTACAGAGGTGCGTTAAGAGCAGCAGCAGTGACTGTGGCCCCTGACCCTCCCAGGGTGGGCATGCAGGGAGACCATGAGGTTTGGAGGGGGTTAGAGTGGAGGGAGGGAGAAGGGCCTAGAGAATCTGAAAGTCCCTTGGGGAAAAGCTGATGTTCATGGCAATTGTGCTGGGAGGCAGATGGGGTTGGGGGCCTGGGTGATCTTGTTTTTTTTTTTTTTTTTTTTGAGACGGAGTCTAGCTCTGTCACCCAGGCTGGAGTGCAGTGGCACAATCTAGGCTCACTGTAACCTCCTCTGCCTCCCAGGTTCACATGATTCTCCTGCCTCAGCCTCCTGAGTAGCTGGGATTACAGGTGTGCACCACCACGCCTGGCTAATTTTTGTATTTTTAGTAGAGACAGGGTTTCACCATGTTGGCCAGGCTGGTCTCGAACTCCTGACCTCGTGATCCACCCACCTCGGCCTCCCAAAGTGTTGTGATTACGGGCGTGAGCCCCCATGCCCGGCCGATCTTGGGGTCTTTTTAAACCTGGACACATAGCACATGATCTGATGGTCTTGAGGACTGTCTTACAGATTGTGGCGAAGAGGCCAAGCTGGAGCTGGGTGAGGGTGGGCCAGGGAGAGCAATGAAAAGGCCAAGATTGTAGTAATCCAGCCTGGCAAGGAAGATACCTCTGGGGGGTGAGTGTGACCCCAACTCAGGGATAGCTATTCTGGAGCCTGCTTGCCTCCTAAGGGAGGCAAGCTGGGAATGAGCCCGAGAACAGGTGACTGTGTGTCTTTGGCTTGTTGTTTCCTAGCTAGGACATTCTGGATGCTTGTGCTTAAATGCACAAGTTGATTTTTTGGCCCAAGTCTTTGTTGTCATGTAAATTGGGAATGGCACATAGCATTCATCTGGGGCGTGAACATGTGGCCACGGAATGAATGTTTCACAAAGGATTCTGAGGCCTTGTCAGGTGCTGCAGGAAGGAGTACTCTGACTAGAGACACCCAGGGTGGGGTGAGGGTAGGACACCTCTGGTATTATAGACGCTTGTCTAATGTGAAGCTGTAGAGAAGGGTGAAACAGGCAGGTCACTTTTCCTTGCTTCCTTCCTTTTTAATGAATGAGAGAAAAAATAACCAAACCATTTGCCTAAATTTGGCCTCCTTCTGTCTAGAAGGAGGAAAGTTCTTGAAGGGTGCTTAGTAACCAAGGAAGGGATAGGGAGCAGCTGGGCCTCAGGGCAATGGAATGTGGAATTTGGGGGCTGTAGGAGCCCCACTTTCTGCCTTTCTTCTCTCTGGGCACAGGCATTGTATTCTTTCATCCCAGAAGTTGGCTTCTTCTTAGGGTAGGAAGTAAGGCTGCAACCCTCTGGAGCCTCCCATCTCAGCTTCCAACACAAGCGGACTCTTCCCAAAATTCTAGTTCAGAAACTCCTAGGAAAGGGCCTTGTCCTGGCAGGTCTGGCCCATGGAGCACACACAAGGCCCTGGCCTGCCTCTGTGTACCTTGGCTCTGCCCTGGAAGGCCTTTGCCATGAGCCGAGCAGCCATCTAGAGCATACCTACCATGGTGATACTGCCTTCCAGCTGAAAAGGATTTCTTAGGACCCCTGAGCAAGTGCCCTGTTTCCTAAAGGAACAATCACAGTAGAAAGAGTTGGGGCCATTTCCAGACATCACAGTCTGACCTGTCCCACCCCTCATCCTCACAGCCTAGCTTAGCTTGGGAAGTGGGGCAAGGTCTTGAGTCCCACAGACTTTCTCAGCTGTAGCTGCTTAATTGATTAGTGATTTCAGGGAACCTCTTTGAAAAATAGGCAAATACTAGGGCTATGTTTTTACTAAATATTTTCTCCTTACTGGGTAAACAAAGCAAAGGTTCTGTAAATGTTGCAGGGATTACACTCAAATAACATGCAGGGATCACCATGGCCTCTATGTCATTAACCTGAAACACCATGAACCAGGGGCAAGCCCTGGGATCTAGGCCTGTCTTTCCTGCCCACCCAGAAATTGCAGGTGACAGGTAGTGTGGACCAGGGTGCTGGGGTGGGTGCTAGGAGATAAGCCTGGGTTTCCCCTCTGGTGCTCACTGCTGTGGGCCTGACTCGAGGCCCCCTAATCTCTTAGCTTTGGGTTCTTTGCTCTAGAAATTGTAGTCCAACCATCTCACTTTTGTTGGGAATAACATTCAAAGTCCTAAGGAGATTGAACACTCAAACAGAGGATTCTTAGCAAAGCAATCGTACTTCTGCGCAGAGGGGTGCCTCCTTGGCCAGTCACCTTGAGGCAAGGCAGCCAGTCCTGTTCACCCTTTGGCCTTCAGGCAGCACTGGAGAGTGCCAGGGTGGTTACCATAGAAGCCAGCTGCTGAAAGACTGAAAAGAGTAAGTGAACCCAAGTCCCTCACCCTAACTGGGTAGTGATGGTCAGAGCACACCTGAACAAAGGAGCACGAGAGCCTTTATTCCTGATGCAAGTCCTGCCCCTGTACCCTTTCCCCATTGGCCGGGTTCGGGTCGTAAATTCTAAACTAATCCTGGTTGGCTAAACATTTGAACGTTTTTTAGATAAGGTGGGCACGTAAGGGAGAGAGGGGAAAGGGGAAAGGGGAAAGGGGAAGGGGTATCCGCAATGAGTAGAGAGCTAGTCTTCTTTCCAAATAAGGAAAGGAATGTGAGCTAGTACTGATAACGCCTGGTACTTTGGCATATCTGGGCATGTAACAAAGACAGAAAGGAGGAAAAAAAGAGAAAAAGGGGTTGGGAGGGTACTATGAATTAAAGAATAAAGGATTGATCAGGCTATTTGAAGAGAAACCTCATCATATCCCACACTTTATTGCATTTTTTTCTATTTATGTGGTTCTGTGAATGTATTCAGAGTGGTGGTATATTAGTTTCTTAGGGCTACAATAACAAATTACCACAAATTAGATGACCTAAAACAACAGAAAAATATACTCTCTCATAGTTCAGTAGCATTCTTCCCATTCCCAGATCTGTTCCCCAAAGATCACTGCTCTTACTAGTTTGTTAAGTCAGAAATCTCTCTATAGATGAAGTGTACACACATATATCCTTAAGCTCTTCAACTCGTTCTCCAGGTTGCTCTCCAGTTTGCTTTATTCACTTCAGTTGCATATTTTGACACTCTGATAGCTCTAACTCATAGAGAGAGTGTGTGTGTGTGTGTGTGTGTGTGTGTTTGAGATGGAGTCTTGCTCTGTCGCCCAGACTGGAGTGCAGCGGTGCAATCTCGGCTCACTGCAACCTCCACCTCCCAGGTTAAAGTGACTCTCCTGCTTTAGGCTCCTGAGTAGCTGGAATTAAAGGCACGCACCACCGCCCCTGGCTGTTTTTTGCATTTTTAGTAGAGACAGGGTTTCACCACGTTGGCCAGGCTGGTCTCGAACTCCTGATCTCAAGTGATCCACTCACCTCCGCCTCCCAAAGTGCTGGGATTACAGGCGTGAGCCACTGCAGTCAGCTGTGCATTTAACATTTCTACAGACAGATGCTGTACTGCTTTATCCTGCCATGGCAGTATGTGAGTGAATCTCTACCCATAACCATGTTGATTTAAAGTATTTTCAGTGCCTTTTGATATACAGGAGTTTGTAATTGTCATGGATTCATGTCTGTTACTTTCTTTATGATTTTTGCTTTTGGTATCATTAGAATGACCTCAGTTGTGAAGATTACATAAAACTACACTAAAGCTTTTTTGGATTTATGTAATTCAATAATCTAACAATATATGAAAAGGTTGTGAAGAAAAGTCTCTCTCCTGTGTTCTCTGCCCCACCCTCCCAATAAGGGTAAATAATTTTATTTCTAGTGGATCTTTCCAGATTTTTTTTTTAAGAGACAGATTCTCCTGCTCTGTCACCTAGGCTGCAGTGCAGTGGTGCAATCATAGCTCACTGTAACCTCAAACGCCTAGGCTTAAGTGATCCTCCCACCTTGGCCTCCCAGAGTGTTGGGATTACAAGTGTGAGCCACCACACCTGGCCCAGAATTTCTATATGCATATATAAGCAAATGCAAACATATATTCTTTCTTTCTTTTTGTGACAGGGTCTTGTTGTGTTGTCCGAGCTGTAGTGCAGTGGTGTGATCATGGCTAACTGCAGCCTTGACCTGGGCTCAAGTGATCCTTCTGCCTCAGCCTCTTGAGTAGTTGGGACTATAGGTGTGTGCCACCAAGCCCAGCTAATTTTTGTATTTTTTGTAGAGATGAGGTCTCACTGTGTTGCCTGGGCTGGTCTGGAACTCCTGGGCTCAAGTGATCCACCTGTCTTGGTCCCCCAAAGTGCTGGGATTACAGGCATGAGCCCCTGCACTTGGCTGCAAATATTAATATGTATTCTTATTCAGCCCCTCTCTTTCTTTCCGCACAAAAGAGAGCATAATATACACACTATTCTGCATTTGCTTTTTCAAATATATTTTGGAGGTTATCCTAGATCAATATACAGAACCGTCTTCATTCTTTTTTTTTTTTAAACATTTGATTAATATTTTGTTTTTGGGTGGAGATGCTGCACTTCAATTTATTGAACCAATCCACCGTTGATGGGTATTAAAGTTGGTCCCAGTCTTTTATTATTACAAGCAACATGACAGTGAATGATCTTATACATTTGCCATTTCCAATGTATGCAGTCAGTCTGTAAGATCCATTCCCAGAAGTAGAGTCAGTTGCTGGATCAAAGGCCATATGTATGTGTCACTTTATTAGGTATTGCCAAATGTCTTCCTAGAGTGGTTGAAGATTATCTAAAATCTGTACCTATATTTTCTCCTAGTGCTTTTCCTTTTCTCAGTGCTTTTTAAAAAATGAGATATTTGCATGTAATAAATGGCACAGATTTTAAGTTACTGTTCAATGAGTTTTAACAAACATACACACCTGTGTGGCCCCCACCACAATGTCAAAATACACATTTCCATTCTTCCAGAAAGTTCACTGATACCCCTTTCCAGTCAGTCCCCCTCTCTTTTTTTGGCAATCACTGTTCTGATTTCTTAGATTTGCCCGTTCTAGAATGTCATCCAAATGGAATCACACAGTTTATGTTCTTTCGTCTGGCTTCTTTTGCTCAACATACATTTTTTGAGATTCTTCTTGTTGCTGTTTTTATCAGCAATTTGTTCCTTTTTATTGCTGTGGTATCATTTTCACACTGACGTTTTTTATTCATTTGGAACTAATTTTGGTATATGATGTCTATTAGTTTCCTACTGCTGCCATAATGAAAGACCACAAACTTAGTGACTTAAAACACCATAAATTTATTATCTCACAGTCCATAGGTTAGACGTGTGGGCTAGCTTGACTGGTTTCACACGGCCAAAACCAAGATGTTGGCTAGCTGAGTTCCTCCCGGGAAAGTCTGCAAAGACTCCCCCCTTCCAAACTCACTCATGTTGTTGGCAGGATCCAGTTCCGGTAAGACTCAGGTCCCCGTTTTCTTACTGAGTGTCAGCTGGGAGCCTCTGTTCCTTAAGGTGACCCACATTCCTCATCACTCTTCCCCGCTCCACCTTCAAGGCCTGCAGTGATGGGCCCACTCCTTTTCATGCTTCAACTCTGTTGCATCTCAGCTGGGCGAAGTGGTTCATGCCTATAGTCCCAGCACTCTGGGAGGCCAAGGCAGGTGGATCACCTGAGGTCAGGAGTTTGAGATCAGCCTGACCATGGTGAAACCACATCTTTACTAAATAAAAAAAAAAATTAGTCGGGCGTGGTGGCGCATGCCTGTAATCCCAGCTACTTGGGAGGCCGAAGTTGTAGTGAGCCGAGATTGTGCCATTGCACTCCAGCCTGGGCAACAAGAGTGAAACTCTGTCTCAAAAAACAAACAACAGCAATCCGCTGCGTCTCTCCTGCCCTCCTCTTTCCATGAGCCTGTCTGACTCTGGCCACAGAGCCACAGTCAAAGAGTTCCTGTCATTAGATTGGGCTCACCCTGATAATCCAGGGATAGTATCCCTAGTTTATGGTCTGTAATCATAATTACATCGATAAAGTTCCTTTTACCATGTAATATATTCATAGTTTCTGGGGATAAGGATCTGGATATCTTTAGGGGAATTCATTACTTGGCCTACCCCATGGGGTGAAATAGGAATTTAACTTATTTTCCAGATGTTTAGCCAGTTGTACCAAATGATTCACTCTTTTTCAATTTACTTAAAAAGCCACCTTTATCACATATGGAATGTATTTCTGCATTTTATAC
This sequence comes from Chlorocebus sabaeus, assembly GCF_047675955.1. Lineage (NCBI taxonomy): Eukaryota > Metazoa > Chordata > Mammalia > Primates > Cercopithecidae > Chlorocebus > Chlorocebus sabaeus. Next base: position 2,607,260 of record NC_132918.1, read on the forward strand.
TATATCTATTTATTGCTGAATATTCTACTTTGTTCCATTGATGTGGTTACTTTCATGTTAGTACCCGACTTTAACAATTTAATGTGTTATAGGCCAGGTGCTCACGCCTGTAATCTCAGCACTTTGGGAGGCCGAGGCGGGTGGATCGCTTGAGATCAGGAGTTTGAAACCAGCCTGGCCAACATGGAGAAACCAGCCAGGTGTGGCAGTACGCGCCTGTAATCCTAGCTACTCAGGAGGCTGAGGCAGGAGAATTGCTTGAGCCCAGGAGCCAGAGGTTACAGTGAGCCAAGGTCTTGCCACTGCACTCCAGCCTGGGCAACAGAGTGAGACTCCATCTCAAAATAAAAAAATTAATGTTTTATAAATATGTATTTTAAAATGTTAGAGAAGATTCCCTCATCTACTGTTTTATTTATTTGTTCTGTTTTATTTCATTTACTATTATCCTTTAAGCCTCACCTGGAAGAAGATTCCCTCTTGATACTTCTCTTTTTATTAAAAAATCTTTGCAATTCTGGCTTATGTATTCTTTTAGATAATCTTGACAACTGCTTCATTAATTTCTTTAAATGTTTTATTTTTTATAAATTGAAATTTTGCTGAAAATATACATTAATTCATTAACGCGGGAGGACTTGACATTTTATAATAGTGAATTTGCCCAAACCAGAAACATGTTAATATTTTAAAAATATTTTTTTAAAGTAAAGTTTTGTTTTTTCTCCATGTAAGTCTTGAAAATTTAAGGATATTAGTTCATATTTTGTAAGGAGCTTTTAAAAAATGCTCCTATGAGAATTATATGCATACTTTTTTTAATTAACATTTTTCTTATTACCTTGGTTTTTCTTTGAAAATCTGCGTCTATTTCCTCAGGTCACACAGATACAAGTTATTTTAGTCTTGCATTAATTTAAGCCTGTAAACATCAAATCATAAAGCAGTATTAGTGTAATTAAACTTCCCAGGAGTCCTGCTTCTGCTTTTCTCCCATAGTGAAATGTTCCATGTGTAATGAAAAATTTAATGAAAAACATCTTTTGAAGTCCTGGTTGGTGAAGGGACAAGAGTGAGTCACTGTGTGGTGAGTGAAGTCCTAATACGAATATCAAGGGAAACAGGACTTTAAAGTTGGCCATATTGAAAATTCTCAACAGCTAGTCAAATAGGGATCAAATCTGTAAAAAAAAAAAAAAAAAAAAAAGACTTTTTCCCCCATCCCCTTCTCAAACAAAAAAACCAAGTTGCTTCATGAAATCTTGTCAGAAATTTTTCTTCATTCTTGCTTTGCAAGGTCAATGGCAGTTTTATTGGGCATATCTTGGTTTTGCAGGCCTTTGCTCTAGTTTTCAAAGGAACCAGTAGATAGAAACTTAAAATTATGTATTTATGGGGGAGCTGTGGGGCAAGAAACTAGTTTCCAGTTGTAATACTGTGGGCACTAATCAAGGAATGCTTGGAGAGATATGGGCTGGGTTTGCTCACTACAACCTGTGACCCCACATTCTATATCAAAATGCGGCACAGAAGTAATTCCACGAGAATTTAGTTCCTGACTGCAGATATTCATCTTTATGACTTAGATATGTGCAGGCTAGAAAGATAGCATGATTCTCAGAGGTGGGAATAGGATGGAGCACGGACATACCCAACCCCTGGGCACTCCAAAATTTGGGGAAACAGTCCTCATACTTTCATACACAAGAATTGAAGGCTAAATTTCCACTGAGTAGAAAAATAAGATGTTTTTCTTATTTTAAAATATTTAAAATATTTAAAATAAGATGTTGCACCTGGCTTACTATTCTATCTGGAACTGCACTCTCCAAAACTTTCTGCGGTGATTGACATATTCTAGATCTGCACTGTCAAATATTGTTGGGGGTGAGCGACGACTGGGCTGGTGGTGTGCGGAGAAAATAATTTGTGGAGACAGTTGTAGGTGAAGAAGGGCAGATTTATTAGAGAAAGTAGGTAGGTATGCCGCAAGAGGGAAACGGTCAGAATCAGCAGAAGAGGAGCTGACTACCAGGAAACAAAGTCTTGCTGGGGATTTTATAGGATGGTTCTTAGGCTACAGGATGCTATGTGCAGTGCCAATAAAACACCAAGGTTGCAGTGAGCTAAGGTGCAGGTGTCTGGTGATAGTTGGGCGAAGGAAGATTGTAAGTTATTTGCGCAGGAGGGCTATGTGTCCTGGACCATGAAGAAAGGCAGACTTATAGCTTATCTGATGTCTGTTTTTGCTTTCCCTTGGTCCCGCCAGCCTGACTTCTTTTCTGTAATTAGGACTCCACATTCCTCCCCTGACAGGGCAGCGATGGCAAATCTTTGGCATGTGAGTGAAGGTCTCACCTTCACCTTCTTGTTAACCAGGGACGTAGAGTTGGCTTGACCTAGGATTGTTAGTCGGTCAGGAGGTTACATGGGCCTCAATCCCTGGGTTGGGAGATAAATTAGGCAGAGTCACTGTGAGACCATAGGGAAACAGCATTTGCAGCCTAAAATTTTGTTCTGCTGGCTCCAAAGGGGATTCATTAGTTCTTTTACTGGCTAATGCCCTTGCTGCAGTAACATTTTGGTTTGAAGTTGTTGTATTCTAGAAGACACAAAACAAGGTATTTCATGAACAATACAAGGTGCAAATAAACTAGTATAAGCATTATTATAGGCAGGAGAAGTGGGGCCTGGCCTGACAGATAAGGTTTTTAAATATTCATGGGATAAGGGAAAATTGAGGAACAGATATAGACATATTAGTGAGGTTAAGAAGTTGCCCAGTTTCGACCCTTGTTCCTCTATATTCCGTCCCATTTGCTGAACTATTAGGCATAAAGCAGTCACTCTAAATTTTGCTGGCATTAACTTTGTTGTTTCCCAACCAGAGAGAAAACCCGCAGAGGTACACAGTGAACTCGTTAGAGTTGTTGTTTGGCTACCATTCCTGTTGTGTTTGATTATAGTTAATGATATAACTATAATGGGCTTGTGTTAAAGCCCCTAGGAAAGGGCCAGACCCCTTGAAGTTTCTGATGCAGAGGCGAGCCTTACAGGCCATTTTTGGTGCCTTCCCTATTTGGTTTGTCACGGTGGATGATTGCCATGAGGGATTGATTGGCCTAGGTCCCTCTCCTAGACCTGTGTTTTTGGTGTGCATATAAACGGTATAGTCTAATCCACAGTATTGGGCTTAACAATTTCTTCTGTATATCATGGGACTGCTAAGAGTGTAATGTCATCCTCAATTACTGGTTTGTGAGGGCACATCCAGCAGTTAGTGCTGTGTGTTATGTTAGTAACCTGTGATGTTATACTGAGTGGAGTGGATGCCTGGGTACAGCCATTGAGACAGTAGTTAGCCATGATAGACGAATAAAACAGAGCCATATTTAGGGAAAATGACAATATATAGGAAACTCAAGAAGACAGGAAAGAAGAAGGGCTGTAAAGAGTGTAAGAAAAACAGTTAAACACCAAATACCTCAGCACATTGTTGTGGTGTGGGGGTATACGTCATTACTGGGACAAATATAAAGAAATTTTGCGTGGGCAGTAATCTTGGAAGTTTCCTTGCAAATAGCAATTGTATACCACCTCCCTTATAAAAGCATCAATATTAAGAGGGTGAAGCTGCTTAAGAGAGGTCGTTGGAGAATTACTGAGAGCCTGCAGTAGAACTGAATAAAAAGAGTTAGCTTTAAGAATAAGATTCAACAGCCAGGCACAGTGACTCATGCCTGTAATCCCAACACTTTGGGAGGCCAACGTGGGTGGATCATGAGGTCAGAAGATCAAGACCATCCTGGCCAACTTGGTGAAACCGTGTCTCTACTCAAAATACAAAAATTAGCTGGGTGTGGCGGTGCGTGCCTGTAGTCCCAGCTACTCGGGAGGCTGAGGCAGGAGAATTGTTTGAACCCAGGAGGCGGAGGCTGCAGTGAGCAGAGATTGTACCACTGCACTCCAGCCTGGGTGAAAGAGTGAGACTCCATTAAAAAAAAAAAAAAAATTCAAAAGAGGTGTTGGACTTATTTTTATTAACTTTTAAGGAAGGTTAAAAAAATTCTAGGTTGTTTGTTTAACAAAACTTCTTTTGCCTTTTTTTCTTTAACTTTAAATGAATTTCCAATGTTTACATTCTAGTTAGACCATAAATAACGAGTCTTATCTCAGCACCAGCAACTCGGTAACAGTAGATTTAAAGCAGAAAGAAAAAAAAAGAGAGGAAGATAGAGAACTTTAGATGATTCTACTTAACCCTATGGTGCAGGTTAACCATTTCAGCTCTGACTTTTTCTCATTGTAATTTGCCCACTAGTTTAAAATGTGCACAAAACAGGCCATAATATGTAACCAGCTGGAGTTTTAAAAAGAACAATAAAATCAGGGATTAAGATGTTGGAAACTGTCTTTTCAATCTGCACCCCTAGATTGAATAGAAAAAGAAATAAAAGGAACAGAGAGGAAAAGGTTAAACTTTACAGGCGTTTGTGTGCCTCCTGCAAAGTTTGTGTGACAGTGCCTGGGTTACCCCCTTTCAGCCACTGAATGGTATGAGGCCAACACCCCTAACACCCTTGCTTATCTCCCATCAGGGAGAGCCTTAGCACCCCAGACTTTATGGTGTGAGATGCTTCCTCACCTCTCCAAGTTACCAGTTAAGGTGAGCTGTTTTTAGCAGGAGCAGAGAGTCTCTTTAGCTTATGGCCATCGGGGTTTGGGATTCTGTCCTTGGGGTCCTTTGGCTCTCAGGGCAGTCCTGTTTCCAGTGGCCAAGCTTGTGGCAGAGGGGGCAAGCATGTGGGACTTTTTTTTCATTTATTCAATTGAGGTGCTTTGCCTTTTAGTGGCCTGGCCTTTTGCACAGATGGCAGTTATCTGGAGGAGTGTCCTTAGGTCAACGAGGAGGGGGCTGGGGTCTTGTGAAGCAGCCAACAGTTGAGCCTGTTTTTTGTCTCTGCGTCTTTCTTTTTGGCCCTGTTCTCCTTATTCTGCTCTCGGTTATAAAAGACTGAGGAGGCTAATTTGATGATTTTTTTTGCATAAGGTTTATGCTGTGTTACACAAGAAAATTACACATTTCTCTTTTTTGAGAGTCTGAGAGTTAAATTTGTTTTAATGCTTTAGAATGCAGCCTAGAGGTGAGTTTGAAGGATAGATGGGGTTGGTCCCATGGTGGGACTGGAAAACATGCTGCTTGGGGGCGGTGCCACTTGAGGGCACTAACTGCACTTTCTCTTGGGACTTCCTGCTGAGATGAAAAGAGGGTTCCACTTGTGTCTGCTGAGGGACTTGGGTGCACTTTCCAAAGGGGCGTTCCACCTATTAGAAAAGAGCACTTGCCTGCTTACGGGTCTTAACTTGGCTGCTTAGGACGGCCAGTCCAGGTACTCACTCTGGGTGATCAGCCCAGGTACGAGGAAAAAAGGGTAAAGGAAGATCTCACTTGGTGCCCACCTGGGAGAGGGGGTGGGTAAGGGAGCCCTCACCATTTTGAGGCTGTCCGAGGTCACCTGATTTAGCAACGTCCAAGACAGGATGGCTGGCTGACCCCACAGGAGAATGTAGAGTGAGAAAGAAAGGCCCCCTGAGTTACCCCAAACGTGTGAATTCACTTTGAATGAGCTTCTGCTGCCAGAGAGGAGAGAGCGTCTTCCTTTCAGGCAAGGCAGCCAGCCCTGTTCACCCTTCGGCCTTCAGGCAGCACTGGAGAGCGCCAGGATGGTTACCATAGAAGCCAGCTGCTGAAAGACAGAAAAGAGTAAGTGAGCCCTGGTCGTTCACCCTAACTGGGCAGTGGCAGTCAGATGCTTCCACACAGTCACCTTTCAGTCCCACCGGAGTGTAGCTCCTGCCGGAGACCTGCAGTTGCCTCCATGCTTAGAGCTGTTTCGGAGGGTGCTGACTTGAGAAAGGGAAAGAGGGGGGGAGAGAGTTTGCCGTGAGGACAGAGAGTTCCTGTCCAGAGAGAGTTCCCCCTACAGGCCACCAAAATGTTGTGGGTGAGCAGTGACTATCAAAGCTGGTGGCATGGGGGTAAAATAATTTACCAAGGCCAGGTGCGGTGGCTCACGCCTGTAATCCTAGCCTGTAATCCTAGCACTTTGGGAGGCTGAGGTGGGTGGATCACCTGAGGTCAGGAGATCGAGACCAGCCTGGCCAACATGGCGAAACCCCATCTATACTAAAAATACAACAATTAGCCGGGCGTGGTGGCACACGCCTGTAATCCCAGCTACTGGAGGCTGAGAAAGGAGAATTGCATGAACCCAGGAAGTGGAGGTGGCAGTGAGCCGAGAATGCGCCACTGCAATCCAGCCTGCGCAACTAGAGTGAGACTCCATCTCAGAAAAAAAAAAAATTACCAGACAGTTGTAAGTGAAGAAGGGTGGATTTATTAGAGAAAATAGGAAAATATGTTACAAGAGGGTAATGGTCAGAATCAGCAGAAGAGGAACTGACTGCCAGGAAACAAAGTCTTGCTGGGGATTTTACAGGATGGTTCTTAGGCTGCAGAATGCTACGTGCAGTGCTGATAAAACACCAAGGTTGCAGTGAGCTATAGTGCAGGTGTCTGGTGATAGTTGGGCAAAGAAGATTGTAAGTTATTTGTGCAGAAGGGCTGTGTCTCCTGGACCATGAAGAAAAACTGACTTGTAGTTTATCTGATGTCTGTTTTTGCTTTCCCTCAGCCCTGCCAGCCTGACTTCGGTTCCTAATTAGGACTTCACAGATATGATAGCTACTAGCCACGGGTGACTATGGAGTACTTGAAATGTGGCTAGAGTGACTGAGGAATTGAACCTTTATTTTTTATTTTTATTTTTACTTTTTATCGACAGAGTCTCACTCTGTCGCCCAGGCTGGAGTGCAGTGGTGTGATCTTGGCTCACTGCAACCTCCGCCTCCCAGGTTCAAGCGATTCTCCTGCCTCAGCCTCCTGAGTAGCTGGGACTACAGGTCACCACACCCAGCTATTTTTTTTTTTTTTTTGAGATGGAGTTTTGCTTTTTCACCTAGGCTACAGTGCAGTTGCAGAATCTCGGCTCACTGCAACCTCTGTCTTCTGGTTTCAAGTGATTCTCCTGCCTTAGCCTCCTGAGTAGCTGGGATTACAGGTGCCTACCACCACACCCAGCTAATTTTTGTATTTTTTTAGTAGAGACAGGGTTTCACCACATTGGCCAGGCTATTTTTGAACTCCCGACTTCGTGATCCGCCCACACTGGCCTCCCAAAGTGCCAGGATTACAAGTGTGAGCCACTGCGCCTGGCCTTGAACCTTTAATTGTATTTAAATTAAAATGTAAATAGCTATGTGTGGTTACCACATTGGACAGAATATTCCAGATAGAATAGTAATAGTAGCCAGATAGAATAGTAACTGTCACAGAGCTAATTGCTGTGCTTTCATTTATTATTATTATTATTATTATTATTATTATTATTATTTTTATTGAGATGGGGCTTTACTCTGTCACCCAGGCTGGAGCACAGTGGCTTAGTCATGGTTCACCACAGCCTTGACCTCCAGGGCTCAAGTGATCTTCAGCCTCAGTCTCCTAAATAGCTAGAACTACAGGTGCATGCCACCATGTTTGGCTACTTTTTAAATTTTCATTTTATAGAGATGGGGTCTCACTGTGTTGCCTAGGTTGGTATGGAACTCCTAAGCTCAAGCAATCCTCCCAGCCTGGCCGTCTAAAGTTTTGGGATTACAGGTGTGAGCCACTGTACCTGGCCTGGTGTGCTTTTAGTTGTAAGTAACAGAAAGCCTAACTTAAACAATAAGGATATGTACTGGCTCACCCTGTTGTTTGGCAAACCCAGCAGCTGCTACCTGCATCCTCTTCCCCGGCCACCCACCATTATGGAGCCACATACTTATTTTTCTAGATTCCTATTTCTGACTAGTGAAATGCAGAGAAGTCTACTTGGGACTTTGGGAAAGTTTTCCTGTTTTACAAAAGAGATATGTGGTTCCAGGTAGCCAGTGGTTGCAGGGACCCCTTCCTTCTTCCTGTCTTTAATGTGATGCCTGGAGTTAAAGCAGCCTTTGACCTTGAGGGGACAAGCATGAGGGCATAAAGCCAGTGTGCTTAGGATGGTGTTACAGAGAGATAAATAGCTGTACTCTTACTCCCTTCTGATTCTATGAGAATGTTATAAATAAATTTTTAGTGCTGCAAGGAAATAGCACGGGAACATAAATTTAATTTTCTCAGCAAGGCAATTTTTACTTCTATAGAAGGATGGGACTCATGAATGGAGTAATGATGAGAGCACACCTGGACAGGGGAGGGGAAGGGGTTCTTATTCCTGTCTCAGGTAGCCCCTACTGTTGTGTCATTCCCGTGTTGGCTAGGGTTGGACGGTACAGTCTAAGTTAATTCCAGTTGGCTATTTTAAAGAGAGCAGGAGTATGAACCAGAGTAGTGGGGCGAGCAGTTTGGCAGGAAAGACAGTTATGGAACAGGTAACTAAAGGTGACTTAGGTCAGAGCAGGTGACCGGGGTGACTCAGGTCAAAGCAGGTAACCAGGATGAGTCAGGATGGAGCAGGTGACCAGGGGAACAGATGTGAACTACTGATTAAAACTATGAGGAAGTTAAACTTTAAAATGGAGGACAAAGAACTGAACATACTGACACACTGATTCTTTGAAGAGAAATTTAGAACTCATTATAGCTAATAAGAAAATTACACACACCCCAACTCCTCATTTGCAGCCAAGGCATCCTAACTGATGCACTCATATAAGTAGAAGTCCAGAGATAGAGATAGGGCAGGCCTCAGGGTTCTCCCCAAATTGATGACTCCCCACTATTTTCGTTTATTTCCCTGGGCCCTGTCCTCTCATCCTGTGAGTGTTGGTTTCATCCTTATGCCAGAATCAAAATGCAGCTGAAATGTAGGGCCAAACATTTACACATCTCAGTGTCAGGATTCACAACTTCCCTATGTAATAGAGAGAATCTGTTCTAGAAGCTTATCCAGAATAATGATAAAACACTTTCTCAGAATCCTCCAATAAACATCTTTTTAAGTTTCAGGGGCCAGAATTGTGCCCTACACTCAATACTGAACCAGTTTCTCTCAGGGCGATAAACTTGCTCAACAACCCCTTAGGAAATAAGGGCAGAGTCAGCTTCCCTTAAGTCTAAGGAGCTTGGGGAAGAGAGGCAGATAACAGAAACAAAACTGGGACTCAGTGAGGAAGGAGAGACCACTTCAAAGGTCCCAAGAATGGTTCATTGTAGACAAATGGGTAGAGTGTCAGAGCTTCCTAAATTACAAATATCATTAATTATTACTAAGGGCCAACTTTCAAGTATCTGCCATAAAAGTTTAACCTGTTTTTAGTTTTTTACAAGAATATTTCCTGGCACCATGTTGTCATTATAATCTAATGAAATCTCCTTAGCCATTTATTGGTAAAGCATTTTAAGAGAATTTATTTCCTGAGCTTATTATAGTTTGTGTACCATATAGTTGAATGATGGCTGTCCAGTGTCCAGGTCAGAGTCCATTCTTTCCCCTGCTATTAGCAATATTGCAAGAACGTGAGCTAAAATGGGCCTGGCATATTGTCATCTAGTGGTTAATTATTAAAAACAAAACAAACAACTCTTCTAGGATTGGGTGTATTTGGAGCTTCACAAAAGAGGACACTCATATGGCCAATAAAAGGCACACAACATTATTAGTCATCAGGAAAATGCTAATTAAAACCACAATAAGATACCACAGTGGCTAAAATTAAAAAGACTGATAGTACCCAGAATTGACAAATGTTGGCAGTTTATATACACAAAACACTGCTTTTGTGAGTATAAATTGGTTTAACCACTTGGAAAACTGGCAGTCTCTACTAAAAGTAAATAACATATCTTCCCTGTGACCCAGCAGGTTCACTCCTGGGAAGAAAGGCAGACAAATAACTCACTGAAAGACATACATAGGATCATTTATAACAGGATTATTCACAGTTATCTCAAACCAGAAACAATTCAAGTGCCCATCAACAGAATAGGTAAGTAAATTGTGGTATAGTCATAAAATCAAACACTACACAGCAATAAGAGAAAGGAGTTACTGATGTATACAACAATATAGTTGAGTCTCACATAGATAATCTTTAAGGAAAGAGGGATCCCACTGTGTTATTATGGGGTTCAAGAACAGGTGAAACTCATTTATAGTTTACAGATCAGAATAGTGGTGAAGAAGGTGGGTTTAGACTAGGAATGGACAAGAGGGAACCTTCTGGAGACCTGGGAATGTTCTATATATTCACCCAGGTGGGAGTTATATGGGTATAAAAATCAGAACTGAACACCGAAGAGTAGTGCATGTTACACACATTATACTATGTTTTGCCTCAATAAAAATGTTAAAACCAATTGGGCCCATCAAGATAATGGGATATGACAGACCTGTACTGTATGTCTTTGTTAATATTGCACGGTAATTGTTGCTGTATGTTTTTGACCATTTGACTGTAACCCCAAATATGCTTATTGCATAATATAGTTTTTTTATGGTCATATAAATTATACTTTGAATACTGCAAACCTACCTGCCTGTGATGGCTGCTGGGGGATATTTTAACTGTCATCTTGTCAGTGGGCCCAGGGTCTTAGGATGGCTCTGTAAGTAATTAGTTTCTTGGCTGCTCCTGAATGTGCATGTAAATCAGTACTACTACAAAACCAGGGAAACTTTGATATCCTGCCATCTTTTGGGTATCATGTTGTAACATAGTGTGCATAAGGAAAATCAGTAATGTTTCTTTTTTTTTGAGACGGAATCTCGCTCTGTCGCCCAGGCTGGAGTGCAGTGGCCGGATCTCAGCTCACTGCAAGCTCCGCCTCCCGGGTTCACGCCATTCTCCTGCCTCAGCCTCCCGAGTAGCTGGGACTACAGGCACCCGCCACCTCGCCCGGCTAATTTTTTGTATTTTTTAGTAGAGACGGGTTTCACCGGGTTAGCCAGGATGGTCTGGATCTCCTGACCTCGTGATCCGCCTGTCTTGCCCTCCCAAAGTGCTGGGATTAGAGGCTTGAGCCACCGCGCCCGGCCAAAAATCAGTAATGTTTCTGTCAAACTTGGAGTACAAATACAAGTCCAGAACATATTCGTTTACATTGGTGTTTATTATTATTTTTTTTCTTTTTGGGTTTTTATTTTCTTTTTACTTAAAACAAATTTTAACTGTGATAAAAAAAACACAAAACATAATTTGCCATCTTAATGCTTTTTAAGTGTACAGTTCAGTAGTGTTAAGTACATTCATATTGTGCAAACGATTTCTGGAACTTTTTCATTTGGAAAACTGAAACTCCATATTCATTAGACAACAACTTCCCATTTCTCCTTCCTTGCAGTCCCTGGTAACCACAGTTCTACTTTCTGTTTCTATGAAATTGACTACTTTAAGTAGCTCTTGTAAGTAGAATCATAAAATACTTGTTTTTTGGTCACTGGCTTATTTCACTTAGCATAATGCCCAGAAGGTTCATCCATGTCGTATCTTGTGTCAGGATTTCCTTCCTTTCTAAGGTTAAATTATATTCCATTGCATGTATATACCACATTTTGTTTATACATTCATCAGTAGATATTTTGTTTACTTTTAACACCCTTTCCTCCGTCCCTCAATTTCCTCTAGGGTAGTGTTACTCAAGTATTTTTTCATTATAGCTCCTTCCAACCTTTTGAGACTTTTAACTAATCTAGCTTCCCACACCCCATGAAATTTAAATACCAGGGATAATCTGTATATCCTTTTTTTGGTATTGTATGTATATCTGTACTTTGTACATGAAAATAATAAACATTTTTACTCCCCGGTAACCCATTTTCTTTCCTTTGGGGGCAATATTGCCCCATTGAGAATGCATGCTATAGGGAAAACCAATTCCAGATTAATACATATAGAGGTAGCACCAAGTTTACTAAATACTTGGTAATGAAAGAAATGGTACTTGGAGAAAATCTTAAACTCTCCCTTCTCTGCTCCCACCAAACTTCCAACATCTCCTGCCCTTCCTTAAACAAACACATAAATACACAAGAAGAAAGAAAGAAGTTCACCTCTTGATCTTTCCTGGTCCTCATATGGGGATGACCTCTCTTTTAGAGGGGAGACTGGTTCTCTGTGTCTCCTGCCTCCTCCCTCCCCTGCTGCTGTTGCTGAAACACTTTAATGGGTTGATGATGCCATATTTAGCTCATAACGTATATTGTCCTATATAATATATTTCTTTTTTTCCCATTTCGAGGAAAAAATATAGAATATATTTCTATTTGGTTCATCTTTGACAGTTTTAAGGTATCTATTCGAGGCTTTTGTGTATTTCCCAAATTTGTGTACTTTATAGAGCGTATACTTTGCCCCATTAGATGCAGTGGTATCGCAATAGTTATCCTCAGGGAGCTAGGCTGTGTGTATGTGTGCGCGTGTGTGTATGTATTTGTATAAAAGAAAATCCAATATTACACGCATTTGGCTGGGCACAGTGGCTCACACTTGTGATCCCAGCGCTTTGGGAGGCCAAGGTGGACAGGTCATTTGAGGTCAGGAGTTCAAGACAAGCCTGGCCAACGTGGTGAAACTCCAGCTCTACAAAAAATAAAAAAATTAGCCAGGCGTGGTGGCGTCCATCTGTAATCCCAGCTACTTGGGAGGCTGAGGCAGGAGAATCTTTTGAACCTGGAAGGTGGAAGCTGCAGTGAGCCAAGTTTGCACTGTTGTACTCTAGCCTGGGTAACAGAGCAAGACTCTGTCTCTTAAAAAACAAAAAACAAAAAACAAAAACAAAAAAACATACATTTGTATTGGAAACCAAAGCCCCTGTTTCTATAATGCAAAGTAAAGTTTGACTAAAAGCCTTGGAGTTGATTTCTTCTGCCCCACTCTCACGCACACGAAATTCATCAGGAACTCTTATTGGCTGCTCATTCTGCATTCATTTTACATTGGCCCATTTCTCTCCATCTTGCCTGCAGCTAGGATGATCCGGAAGTATCAATTGGATCTTGTTTTTTAAATTTTATTTTACTTTTTGAGACAGAGTCTTGCTCTGTCACCCAGGCTGGAATGTAGTGGCACGATCTTGGCTCACTGCAACCTCTGCCTCCTGGGTTCAAGCAATTCTCCTGCCTCAGTCTCCAGAGCTGGGATTACGGGCACGTGCCACCACGCCTGGCTAATATGTATTTTTAAAGTAGAGACGGAATTTCACCATGTTGGCCAGGCTGGTCTTGAACTCCTGACTTCGTGATCTGTCCGCCTTGGCCTCCCAAAGTGCTGGGATTACAGATGTGAGCCACTGTGCCAGGCCCAATTGGATCTTGTTAATCCCCAACCTAAAACCCTCTAGTGCTTTACTGTTCAATACGGTAGCCACTAGCCATATGTGACTATGTCTAGCAAAGTTAATTAAAATTAGGTTAGATTTGAAATTGAGTTCTTCATTTGTACTAGCCATATTTCAAATGTACAGTAGCCATGTGTGGCTAGTGGCTTCTGTATTGTATAGTGTAAAATTGAACATTTGCATTATCACAGAAAGTTGTCATAGACAGTGCTGCTTTCCCAGTTGCATTTAGATGAATTCCAAGAACTTCTGATGGCCTTCAAGATCCATCATGTACTTACCGCAGCAATCACCTACTCTTTCAGCTTCACTTTTGCATCCTACTCACCTGGCAGTTCTTGAACTGTGAAGCTCAGAGCTTTTGCATGTGCTGTTTCCATGGCCTGGACACCTACTCTCCTCTTCACTGGGCTAAGTGCTCACTATTTAGATCTTGTCTTAAATGTCAATTCCAACAGACTTGCCTTGATCCCTGCGATCTAAGCTGTGATCTCCTGTTACAGGCTTTCTTATACCCTATACTTTTTCTTCATAAGAAGAAAAATATTTTAACTGTCATATTTGTGTGATTATTGATTTACTTAATGTTCATCTCCCTAACAGACAGTAAACTTCTGGAAGGTGGGGATAGTGGCCATCCTTTCACCGTCAGACTCCTGATCCCCAGCACAGTGCCCAGCACAGGGTAGATGCTATATGAACAATAGGACTGCGGTGTGCTGAAAGTTCAGATTCAGTGGGAAGGCACATATGTGTCGGGTGTATGAAAATTAAAAACAGTTCTTTATCACTGTAGGATGACTGTAGTTACCAATAACATATAGTTCAAATAGCTAGAAGGAGGATATTGAACATTCCAAACACAAAGAAATATTAAATGAGATGATGGATATGCTACATACCCTGATCTGATCACTATACATTATATGTATCGAAACATCACTATGAATATGTACATTATTAATATGTCAATTTAAGAAATAAAATAGGTAAGCCAGGCGCGGTGGCTCATGCCTGTAATCTGAGGACTTTGGGAGGCCAAGGGGGGCAGATCACGAGGTCAGGAGATTTAGACCATCCTGGCTAACACAGTGAAACCCTGTCTCTACTAAAAATACAAAAAATTAGCCGGGCGTGGCGGCAGGTGCCTGTACTCCCAGCTACTTGGGAGGCTGAGGCAGGAGAATGGCGTGAACCCGGGAGGCGGAGCTTGCAGTCAGCGGAGATTGGGCCACTGCACTCCAGCCTGGGCGACAGAGACAGACTCCTTCTCAAAAAAACAAAAACAAACAAACAAAAAATAAAATAAAATAGGCCCGGCGTGGTGGCTCACACCTGTAATCCCAGCACTTTGGGAGGCTAAGGCGGGTGGATCACCTGAAGTCAGGAGTTTGAGACCAGCCTGGCCAACATGGTGAAACCCTGTCTCTACTAAAAATACAAAAATTAGCTGGGTGTGGTGGCAGGCACCTGTAATACCAGCTACTAGGGAGACTGAGGGAAGAGAATGGCTTGAACCCGCGAGGCAGAGGTTGCAGTGAGCCGAGATCGTGCCATTGCACTCCAGCCTGGGTGGCAAGAGTGAAAACTCCGTCTCAAAACAAACAAATAAATAAATAAATAAACAATCTAGAAAAATATTGCCAGGAGCTGGCGGTGGGGGATTAGGGGTGTTCTATATCATGACTGTGGTTGTGGTTACATGACTGTAAATTTGTTAAATGAATTAACACTTAAAACGGGTGAATTTTATCATATGTAAATTGTACCTCAATAAAATTTATTAAAAAGAAGAAGAAGAAACCAGCTGGGTGCAGTGGCTCATGTCTGTAATCCCAGCACTTTGGAAGACTGAGGGATCAACTGAGCGATCATCTGAGCTCAGGAGTTCACGTCCAGTGTGGCCAACATGGTGAAAACCCTTTACTAAAAATATAAAAATTAGCTTGGCATGGTGGCGTGCGCTTGTAATCCGAGCTACTCAGGAGGCTGAGGCAGGAGACTTTCTTGAACGTGGGAGACGGAGTTTCCTGTGAGCCAAAATTGCACCATTGCACTGCAACCTGGGAGACAGAGTGAGACTCCGTCTCAATAAAAAGGACCCAAAAGAGACCCCACATATTGGGGAGGGAGATAATTCCTTATGGAGTTTACTTTTTGGTGTCATAATGACTTTTAGGCTACAAATTTTACAAAAACAGTTCGGAGCTGGGCTAGTCAACTGGTTTTAGAAATACCATCTTTGGTGTGCATGTAGTTGGGTGTAATTGAGGCTGTAAATAAAGGAGGAATAACTTAAAGTTGACGGGCAAAGGGGATAAGTTGTACTGATAATGCCCTAGGTTTAGTGTAGGCCACTTGTCTGGGCTTTGGTCCGTGGGGGCAGGATGGTGAGACAGCTGAGGGGGGTTGTGGCAAGGTGTTCTGGTCTTGTCCTATTTAAATGCCCTGGGTAGCGAAGACTTGGGCGCAGCACCTCATACTTTTCCAGGGGCTTTATGAAAGATTTTGGGTGAGTTTCTTAAAAAAGTTCCTGTTCTTCTCTTCCCACATTTGTACCCCTTTCCCCAAGAAGAAGAAGAAAAAAAAAAAAAAAAAAAAAAGCAAACACACACATTGAAGTCCCCAGGATGTATTCTGACTTTGGATTTTTATCCTTTACTGTCTGTGGCACCCTTCCTGTGGGGAAGAGGAAAGAGTCACTTTTAAGAGAGAAAGAGAAGAGAGGAGAGAAAGAAAGAGAAAGAGAGAAAGAAAGCAAGTAAGAAAGCAAGCAAGCGAGCAAGCAGTCAAGAAAGGAAGATAAAAAGATAGAAGGAAAAGGACAGCCACGGTAGCTCAAGCCTGTAATCCTAATACTTTGGGATACCGAGGTGGGCGGATCACTTGAGGTCAGGAGTTTGAGACCAGCCTGGCCAACATGGGGAAAGCCCATTTCTACTAAAAATGCAAAATTAGCCGGGCGTAGTGGCGCACGCCTGTAATCCCAGCTACTCAAGAAGCTGAGGCAGGAGAATGGCTTGAACCTGAGGGGTGGAGTTTGCAGTGAACCGAGATCACACCACTGCACTCCAGCCTGGGCGACAGAGTGAGACTCCATCTCACACAAAAAAAGAGATACTCTTTCTAGCTTCATCTTGGATCTATTGCTACTGCCAGCATTCCAGAGTTAATCTTGGATCACTGACTGCTTTTGGGCTCTTTTGGCAACCCTAAACAAAAAAAGCAAGCAAGCAAACAAAAAACCCCAAAAAATAAAATTAAAAAAGTAAACACATTTGTTTTCAAGAATTCAAGTAGTACCCAGATAATGTATGAAGGGAAAGCCATCCTCTCTGCCCATTTCAGTAATAACTCCCCCATATGCCATCCGTGTTGCCAGTCTGCTCTTTGCTCTAATCCTGTACGTCACTTACAGAACTTCATGTGTATATGTATACACAATGAGTCATAAAAACCACAACCACTTGGATCTGCTCTGTTTCAGACTTCCTTGTTTCAAAATCTACTCAGTGCATTTGCATTTTTCTTGCATCTTCTTCCTCATGTGTAGCCTGTGACAGCTTCCAACAACTAGAGTTTGAATTCTCATAGAGACATAGTGAAAACTTCTGAAAGCCAGCCAGGCAGCTGTGTAACTGTCCTTAAGTATTTTGTAGCTTTTACACCATTGATGAAACTGAAAGTGCAGGGTGGAGTGCTCAGTGCCAAGCCAAAATATCCCATACCCTAGTGATTTTACTGGGTGCTGATCTTTTAACCTCTGTCTTGGCCCTTCAGAGTGTAGTTTAGCTCTTAAAGTGAGGCCACCTAGGTTGGAATTCTCACATTACCAATTTCAGTGTGACTGTGGCAAGTGGGAAGTGACTTAACCTGTCTTTGCTTCACTTCCCCTATGTGCAAAATAGAGACACGGTCACGCTGACCTTATAGCACCTTTTTTTTTTTTTTTTTTTTTTTGACAGTCTCACTCTGTTGTCCAGGCTGGAGTGCAGTGGCTTGATCTCAGCTCACTACAATCTGCATCTCCTGGGCTTAAGCAATTCTCGTGCCTCATCTTCCTGAGTAGCTGGGGCTATAGGCATGTGCCACCATGCCTGGCTAATTTTTGTATTTTTAGTAGAGACAAGGGTTTTACCATGTTGGCCAGGCTGGTCTCGAACTCCTGACCTCAGGTAATCTGCCTGCCTTGGCCTCCCAAAGTGTTGGGATTACAGGTGTGAGCCACTGTGCCTGGCCGAGGCTTCTTATAAGAATGAAAAGATATAGTGATGTAAAGCACATGGTAGGTACTTAGGAGATATTAGCTATGAAGAGTATTGTCATTGTGGTAAATTATTACCACTTTTATTTAATAATTTCATCTTATAAATAAATCGTCAGTTGGTGGTTTTTTTTTTTTTTTTTTAAAAAGACCCAACAACTGAGCCATCTATATTCTGTTATAGAGATGTAAAGCGTTCTTACATGTAATGAGAATGTAACTCTCAATGAATCTTATTAGGAAGATAAAAGCCTTCCGTATGGTTGGCATTCCTCCTTTCACCTTTGATGTGATTGTATCAAGAAGAAGCAGAAACATAGGTGGGTAAATACATTTGTTGTTTGCCCATATAACATTAAGAGCTGACTGTTGGTTTCTAGAGGAGTATGAAAAATAATCTTGAAATGAAGAGTTTTTTTTGTATTTGTAAATACAGTGGAAACATCTTGTGTTTGAATTCTTCAGTTAAACACTTAAAGTCTGTTTGATAACATTTATGGTCTGATTAATAAGGGGGTACATTGTAGAGTGATTGGAAATTCAGAAAAACAAGGAGGAAAATGAAAATTCTGCCAAATCCCAATGGTTTGGCTTTTAACATTGTGGCATAGTTTCAATACATTTTATGTATTTAAAACAATTTGGGATTATATGACTTTTCCACCCTATAGGCCTATGTTTTTCATTTACTAACTTGCTCTGTCATTAAATGTTCTTTTACAATATGCCTTTTCAGCCCTATAGACCTGTATTTTTCATTTACTAACTTACTCTGTCATTAAATGTTCTTTTACAACACAACTTTTTTTTTTTTTTTTTTTTTTTTTTCAGATGGAGTTTGCTCTTGTCACCCAGGCTGGAGGACAGTGACATGACCTTGGCTCACTGAAACCTCTGCCTCCTGGGTTCAAGCAATTCTCCTGTCTCAGTCTCCCGAGAAGCTGAGATTACAGGTGCTCACCACTATGCCTGGCTAATTTCTGCAGTTTTAGTAAAGATGGGGTTTCGCCATGTTGGCCATGCTGGTCTCGAACTCCTGACCTCAGGTGATCCGTCCGCTTCAGGTGATCGAACCCCCAAAGTGCTGGGATTACAGGCATGAGCCACCGCACTGGGCCTTTTACAAAATGATTTTATTTTATTTTATTTTTTGGAGATGGAGTCTCACTGTCACCCAGACTGGAATGTAGTGGTGTGGTCTTGGCTCACTGCAACCTTTCCCTCCTGGGTTCAAGCGATTCTCCTGCCTTAGCCTCCCGAGTAACTGGCATTACAGGTGTGCGCCTCCATACCTGTCTGATTTTTGTATTTTTAGAAGACATGGGGTTTCACCATGTTGGCCAGGCTGGACTCGAACTCCTGACCTCAGGTGGTCTGCTCGCCTCAGCCTCCCAAAGTGCTGGGATTATAGGTGTGAGCCACCGTGCCCAGCCACAACATGATTTTAAAAATAACTGTGTGGTGTTCTAACATATGGATCTTCTATAACTGATTTAAACCCATCATATATTATGGAACATTTAGAGTTATTTCCGCGTTTTCGAGGTGGTGAACGTCCATGAGGCTAAACCCATTTATGATGTATTCTATTTCCCCTGTAAGTACTGTCCCCAACATTTTGTGTCATTTTAAAAATTATTTTCCAATGATATTTTGTTGTTCAATTTTTGATTTACTTATGTACTAGTGAGGGTTATCCTATTTACCCACTTTTCATATATTTAGTATCAATTACTTGGTGTTTCTTTGTGAATTGTTTTTTAGCACTCTTATACATTTTGGTGAGAATGTTGGTCTTGCAGTGGAAAACTATTTATAAAGGAGGGATATGAACTGTTTGTCAGTTATTACAATAATTTTCTTGTTTCAGTTGTTTGACCATGACCAGCTTAAAGAATATTTATTGGACAAATGGTCGACAATATTTGAAATAAATCTTTATTCCCTAGTACATCCGTTCTTTATGTTGTTTTTCATGTTCTTCTTAGTCATTTCTGTGTAAATAGTAGCCATACAATTTAGAGATTACTAAATGAAAAGGATAGGTAGAATTTTGTGTTCTGACTTAAGAGTCATGTGTCTCCTTCTGTTAAAGCTCTGCCTAAGAAATGGAGTACAGTTCAAAAACCCCATTCCCAAGAAGTCAAAGTTTAAAATAAATCACCACTTATGTGTGCTTGGGTCTGTTTCCCCCTCTGACCCCTTACTAGGATTTGAAATGATAAAATTAATAATTACTATCTATCCAAGAACTGTGTTGGTCATCCAGACACCTAATAAATTTTATGACCCCATAGGTACATGTCATCTGTGAACACCCAAAACGGTCCACATATTTAAGACCTACCCTACCCTACCAATTTGCCTTTCCCTCTGCCATCTTGAGAGGAAGCAATCCTAAAGGACCTCTCCTCTGACCCCCACCTTTTTCCTGTCTCTATGGCAGCTGCTTCTTAAGGTCTTTCTGGGCGCTCTCCTCTCCTGCCTTTGTTCAGCACACTTACCAAGGCCCCCCATGTGGGTCAGGGCTGCCAGGCAGTTCTCTCCAACCACCCAGGGCACACTGGAGAAAATCAGTAATGTGCGTCTTCTGTGGGTCTGGCAATTCAAACTGTTATACCAGATATTTAAGTACTCCTTATGTTTGAGGCCATGTGGCTACAAAAATAAACAAAATAGGGGTATGACCTGAAAGAGGAAAATACCCTTGGGGGACACAAACAAGTAGGCAGGCAATGGCTGTCTCAGGACAAATATTTCAAGGCTTATTTTATAGTGTTTTAAGAAAGGAGGGGGACAGGAGAGACAGAGGTTATGGTTCTGTGGCCTAGCCTCTTGTATATCGAGGCCTTCATCTCCCCTCCGTGTCCCATCTTCTCAGAGAGTGGAAGTACTATCAGCTGAGTTTTGTTTTTACCAATACGTGATGTGGTACAGTGGTCAAGAGCAGAAACTAGGAATTAGTCAGATCTGGGGTCAGAAATGGGAAATGCCATTAGCAGATTTTTAGGCAAGTGACTTGAACCTCTGAGCCTCAGTTTCCTCATCTGAACAGTAGGGACAATGCCTTCCTGTGGGCTATGGTGATGGGTAAATGAGATTAATAATAATGCCAGTTACAGGGATAGCACTCACTACCTACCAGGTTTATGTTGTCTCATGCATGGAAGCAGCCTCCTCCAGATCATTAATGCTGAATAAATGGAATTGGTCTGACCACCCTTGAGAATAGAAAAGAACTAACAAAGAAATGGTCTTGTCAGACACTCTGCCTGGTTTCCTGGTGGTGAGAGGCGTTGCCAAGATATGCCCTTCGAAGGTAGGTGGGGCCATAGTGAACAAACTCCTCCAGATTTCAGCAAGGCAGACAGGAAGGTGAACATGCCCAGCACTGGTCTGGCAGCAAGCCTCTCCCCCATCTCCTCACAGGATGGACCTGACAGCTTATGCTGAGCTGCTGAAAGAATCCGGCAACCAGGTTCTTAAGAATGGGAACTTCTCTTTGGCTATCAGAAAGTACGATGAAGCCATCCAGATTCTCCTGCAGTTATACCAGTGGGGGTAAGTGCACTTTCACCTCATCTTTTCTTTTTCAGTACATGGAGACTCTGTTCCTTATGTTTTCTTTTCATTTCTTATCATTCCACCTGGTTTCTGTTTTCTTTCTCCCTCACTTCCTATTTATCTTCTCTGCATTGTCAGCTTAAAAACTGAATGGGGATTGTGTAAGAAGGGAAATAGAAAGTGAAACACAGAGAACTGTTGATAAAACTTCCCCTTCTGGCTGGCTAGGTGTCAGATTTAACGGTATGGCTGAAGTCCTCGAACAAACCTCCTCGTTGTCATTCATTTCATCTTCTTTATTATCTATGCCATTTACTCCCTGGCCACAGTGCATACTCCGCTGGGCACTAAGGTCCACTTTCTCTTTCCCTGCCCCTTCAGCTCCTTGTAGATCTGTTCTCCAACATTGTAGTATCACAACATGCTTAAGCATTGCTGAGGAACCTAAAGAGCTCCTTCTGTTTATGTAGGCTATAGCTGTCAATACAATATGTTAGAACTTAAAACTGATGGAAAAAACATGTATTTATTTAAAAATATCAGCTGGGCGCGGTGGCTCACACCTGTAATCCCAGTACTTTGGGAGGCTGAGGCGGGCAGATCATGAGGTCAGGAGATCCAGACCATCCTGGCTAACAGGGTGAAACCCCGTCTCTATTAAAATACAGAAAATTAACCGGGTGTGGTGGCGGGCTCCTGTAGTCCCATCTGCTCCAGAGGCTGAGGCAGAAGAATGGCGTGAACCCGGGAGGAGGAGCTTGCAGTGAGCCGAGATCCCGCCACTGCACTCCAGCCTGGGTGACAGAATGAGACTCCATCTCAAAAAAAAAAAAAAAAAAAAAAAATCAATACATTTGCCAGGTACAGTGGCTCACACCTGTAATCCCAGCACTTTGGAAGGCCGAGGTGGTCAGATCACCTGACTTCAGGAGTTCAAGACCAGCCTGGCCAATGTGGTGAAACCCCATCTCTACTAAAAATACAAAATTAGCCAGGCGTAGTGGCGCACACCTGTAATCCCAGCTACTCGGGAGGCTGAGGCAGGAGAGTCACTTGATCATGGGAGGCAGATGTTACAGTGAGCCGAGGTGTGCCATTGCATTCCAGCCTCAGTGACAAGAGTGAAACTCTGTCGCAAAAAAAATAATAAAAAAAAATCAGTAAATCTATTACATGTTGTATTTTTAAAGTATACTTTCCAAAACAAAAACTTGCACATTTCTGTAAATCTCCTTCTTAATGTCTTGTCTCCATAAAAGACAGCTGGCTTCTTACATCTGTATTCAGTCTGTTGCAATATCACATGTCATATAGCTTCTGGAAAACTCCCTGTGTGAGTGTGAGGGAATGAGTATGAACAAGGCACATAGTGTCTTACTTACTGTATTAGTTTCCTGTTGCTGCTATAACAAGTTAACCACCAATTTAGGGCTTAAATCAATACAAATTTATTCTCTTGCAGTTCTGAAGGTCAGTAGTTCTAAATGAGTCTAATGGGGCTAAAACCAACGTGTTAGCAGGGCTAGTTCTTTGTGGAGGCTCTGAGGATCTTCCTTGCCTTTCTCAGCTTTGACTGGTGGTGTGTATTCTTTGGCTTATGGCCCCTTCCTTTATCTTCAAAGCTTACCATTCCAGTCTCTGCTTCTGTCATCACCTTGCCTTCTCCTCAGCTGTGCTCATGTCTCTCTCTGTCTCTCGTTCACAGGGACCCTTGTGATTTTATCATAATTCAGGACAATCTCTTATTCCTATAATCCTTAAATTGATCATATCTACTCATTGTTTGTTAATTACAGAAGTTTGTTTTTTCCATAAAAAGAACAGTATTTGGGGGCTATTATTCAGCTTACCATGACTGTGTAAGTATTTTCACCTTGTGGATCACCTGCAGTGACCTTAAAGGTCCCCAGAAGTTCCCAGATCATCCTTTTGGAACAGCTGCAGTAGAGCAAGCAGAGGTTGGCATCTGTAGGGTGCACACAACCTAAACTTGTGCTAGGAAATGACACCAAATTAAATTACTGAAACATGGCTCCACCTCCCACTCCCATCTCCTTGATGTCTACACTCTAGTTGAGCTTGAGTTGAGTGTAATTGGCTTGTGTCTGCAGTTTCTGCAGTTCTGCCTCGTCCTGGTATATACCAGAATTGCGTCAGAGCTGGGTCTAGAGATCCTCGATCAAGGCAAACATTCAGCTTTCTTAGAAGGAGGTAGTATTGTATAGTGGTTATGGTTGTAGACTGACCCCACACTATGTGTGTTCAAAGCTCAGCTCCACCACTTACTGTGTGACCCCTACTGGGACTTCTGCCTAGACTGTCATATTGCCTTTTATGGGGCCTTTCTGACACCGTTCCCCTTGCCCATCGCCTGCTTCTGGCCTTCCTGCCACAGCTAGCTAACGCTGAGACTCAGGTGCACGTGATTTACGGCATATTTGTAGGAGAACGGGGACTGAGGGAGGCAGGATGGCACAATGGAAGGCTCTAAGCAGGGATGGTGTCTAAACCAAGCAAGATTCACCTGATCCTATGGGCAGCTCTGGATCATGAATCATACTGCAGAGCTGGTTCCACTTTGAGGCAAGGAGGTTAACCTTTTGATTCTTGTATCAGTCAGTCACTGGTTTTAGGCTGTCTGGCTCCTGGCAGTTATCCTAGGGAGTGGGGCTATATTAGTCTGCTTGCGCTGCCATAACAAAATAGCATAGACTGAGTGGCTTAAACAACAGAAATTTATTTCTCAAAGTTCTACAGGTTGGGAAGTCCAAGATCAAGCTGCTCCCTGTGAGGGCTGTCTTCCTGGCATGTAGACATTTGCCTTCTCAGTGTGTTACATGCAAAGAGGGAGAGAGCAAGCTGTCTAGTGTCTCTTCTTATTCCGTCATGAGGACGCCACCCTCAGGACCTCATCTAAACATAATTACCTCCCAACGGCTCCATGTTCAAATATTGTCACATTGAGGGTTAGGGCTTCAACACAGAGATTTTTTTTGGCAGTTGGGGGCAGGGGAAGTTCAGTCCATAGTGTGAGTGTAACCTCCTGGGGAGAGGGTAGCTCTCGTTAGGCTGAGGATAAATCTCTAGAGAACAGGGTGCTGAGAACTTCTATTTGCAGCCAACAGACACTGCAGCTGGGAATGGCTGCACTGGCCAGAGTCTCTGGGATGGACACCATGGCATCTCTTACACTCGTCACAGCTCCCTTGCTGATCCCTCACTGCCTGACCCACTGCCTCCTGTGTGCTTCTGGGGCCTTATCCCTTCACCTAGAGGGAATATTGTGCCACAAAAGAAGCCAGACACAAAACATTGAGGGTGGGGACAGTAATGGAGATGATTTTTCCTTTGTTTATTAATATTTTTGTGCTTATCTGCATTGTCTACAGTGATTTTTGTATTATTCTACAGCGATTTGTATTACTTTTACAATTAAGATTTTTTTTTTCTTTTTTTGAGACAGTCTTGCTCTATTGCCAGGCTGCAGTGCAGTGGTGCAATCTTGGCTCACTGAAGCCTCTGCCTCCTGGGTTCAAGTGATTCTCCTGCCTCAGCCTCCCGAGTAGCTGGGACTACAGGTACGCCCCACCACACCCAGATAATTTTTTGTATTTTGGTAGAGATGGGGTTTCACCATGTTGACCAGCATGGTCTCAAACTCCTTGCCTTGGCCTCAGCCTCCCAAAGTGCTGGGATTACAGGCATGAGCCACTGTGCCTGGCCTATTTAGTATCTTAATTGTGTAATCCCAGCACCTTGGGAAGCTGAGGCAGGCGGATCACAAGGTCAGGAGTTTGAGACCATCCTGGCCAACATGGTGAAACCCCATCTCTATTAGAAATACAAAAATTAGCTGAGTGTGGTGGTGCAAGCCTGTAGACACAGCTACTTGGGAGACTGAGGCAGGAGCATCGCTTGAACCCAGGAGGCGGAGGTTGCAGTGAGCCAAGATTGCACCACTGCACTCCAGCCTGGGTGACAGAGCGAGACTCTGTCTCGAAGATATTAAATAAAAAAGAAGTCATAAGGCTTGCTTTTTTTATTTGTATGTCTTATATTCCACTGGTAGCTGGGCTTCTCCTGACATATTGTGGTTTGCTTTGAATTTTCGTTCTTCTTCTGGCCTGGTTGCAGCATTAACTTGCAGCTATGTTACCTGTAGGCCAAGGCCAGAGCCATCCCTGCCCTGCTACGCTTTAAAGGGCCCTCCTTTGGCCACCTTCCAGCTGTGCCCCTCCTCACAGGCAGGAGTCTGTGGGGCCAGGGCCGTACTCACCCAGAGTTCTTGCCTCCCCTTTAGTCTACACTGTGAGTACCAAGACTATAGAATTCCCTGCCTTATAGGCCCTACTCCCAGGGGCCTGCACAGGCCTCTTACCTGCAGCCCATTCTTCTGAGGGCTAGCAATGGAGATGAAATGATTAAGCGTGGAGATCAGTGAGAGATGAAATCAACATGTTGAGAACGATTGTCTTTAAAACATGGGAGCAGAGTATTTGGGAGTGAGGAAGGACAGATTTATATATTGTAAATGTTCCAGGCTTTTTTGGGGTCTGGGAGACTGATCTGATAAGCATGAATGAGTCATTTCCTACTAAAACCCCGTTCCTGATGGCAGCAGCCAGCATCGAATGGGGGGGGGGCTTCAAGGACTGTTTTCTGTATTTGCAGAACCATGACAGACCACCGGTTTGTTCTTACAGGGTTCCCCCGAGGGACTTGGCTGTGCTGCTGTGCAATAAATCAAATGCATTTTTCAGCCTTGGGAAGTGGAATGAGGCATTTGTTGCTGCCAAGGAATGTCTCCAGTGGGATCCAACCTACGTGAAGGTATTGGGTGGGAGGGTGAAGGTGTGGGGAGATGACTTGAGAGTATTGGGGTAGTGGATGAAGGTATGAAAGGATGAGTGAAGGTGTGGTGGGGCAGTGGCACCCGGGGGTGGCAGCTGCCTATCTCTTAGCCTGCCTCTTTCCATTCCTTTTAAAAGTGGAAATGCTAGGAGTGCTTCTAGTTCAAATCTCTTCAGACAGATGCCCATGGGGCATGTGATCATTATCTGGAGAAGAGTAAAAACAGTGTTGAAATGCACTTTGTAGGAATGCACTTGGCCTCATAGTGGATGGAGCACAATGGAAGTCACAGAGGAGCTTGTTTTGTTCTGATGTAGTTACACCCAAACTCATAATCTGTTCACTGTTCACGTTCTTTGCTGTTCACAAGTTTCATTTGAGCAAAGCTTTACTTCAAATGCAAGCTGGGTGGATGACACAAAACCGATTCTTCAGGAGGCATTTCTTATAGTAGAAACCAGCTCTTTGGAGGGATCTTGGAAATTTGAGAGGTCAGTAAGACCATTTATGGTTGTTAACAAAGGTCAATAAACATCATTTGATTGTTTTTTCATCAAAAATGCCCTGAGTGCCACTCTTCATGGCACCTTTACTGTTCTTGGTGCCTCAAGGCAGACAAAAGGAGCAGAAGACTCATCCTAGCTCTTGAGTCATTTGCATTCAATCTGGGGAGAAGAAGAGCATTACAATCAGAGTCCTTAAATTCAATAGCCACTCTGGAGCATCTGAAGCAACACACAATGTGTGACTGCTAGAAACAAAATACAATGGGAAGGGAGTGGTGGAGGTTTGACCTATAGAGTACTTTAAGAGAGGGATTCGGATATTTTACATAATAAGTGACACTGACTCTTAAACTTCTTGTTGAAGGGTGAATACTTTAGAACAAGCTTGTCTGCCGGATGAGGTGGCTCACGCCTGTAATCCCAGCTCTCAGGGAGGCAGAGGCGGGAGGATAGCTTGAGCCCAGGAGTTCGAGACCTGCCTGGGTAACATAGCGAGACCCCCGTTCTCCACAAAAAGGAAAAAAAAAAAAAAAGACAAGAACAAGCTTGTCCAACCCCTGGCCCAGGACAGCTTTCATTGTGGCCCAACACAAATTCATACACTTTCTTAAAACATTGAGTTTTTTTGCGGTTGTTTTTTTTAAGCTTGTCAGCTTATCGTTAGTGTTAGTGGATCTTATGTGTAGCCGAAGACAATTCTCCTTCCAGTATGACCCAGGGAAGCCAAAAGATTGGATACTTCTGCTTTAGAATTTATTGACTAGTTTTGAAAATGGGAGTGCATTCCTGGGAAATTTCTTCCCAAAGGTATTGTAGGATATTCCCAATCCTCTCACTGGTACAGTATTAATATTTGGGTTTTGCCCACATCCTGGAAGTGGAGGCTGTGACTGTGGCCCAAGGGTCTTGATGCTGTTACATCAAGGGGCTTCTTCCTTGATTGGCCAAACCTGCAGCAGCCCCTGACAGCACAGCAACCAGGGCCACTTCCCAGCTCTTACGCAGAGCTCCTGGGAGTCTCTCTCCATCCTCTCTCCCCTTCCCCGCCGCCATTGTCCTCTATAGGGGAGGCAAAACATTTACCTTCTACCTTCTTTTGGTTCTGTGGCTGAGGCCCTGCAAATTAGATTGACAAGAGACAGATTAACAGGAGAAAAGCATACATATTTCGTTAGATGTTAACTTTTATGTGTCAAAGGAATCTTCCTAGAAAAGAAGTAAAGCTCCAAAAAATGTGGACAGGCCTGAGATCTTCTGTGATATTTGTAATAAAGAATAATAAATTGTGGGGATGTGACAAGACAAAGGAAAAGACTGCTAGGTCTCTAGGGGCTGTAAACTGTGGGAAGGTGCAGATATGTGGGAAAGTAATGAAGATAAGGGTTATCTTAGCAAGATTTGTTCAGGCCAGTCTTTGTGCTCAATTTCTCTCTTCTTCCTGGCCATAAAACTTCCCTGGGAGAAGAGATTTATGGCAGTCCTCATTTCTTCACAGTTTCTGCTTTTTAGTCAGTTAAGTGAAGCTCAGGGGAGGCTTCTTTTTGCATCTGTTGAATCTCAGATACCTTCAGCTCGAAATAATCCTTATGCCAAAGTGGCATATTTTAGGGTGGCATATTCTGATCCCCTTCATCTTCCTCAAAACAAACAAACAACAACAACAACAATAAAAAATCTTGAATCTGAGGAAGGCAAAGAAATGGGAGATTCTCTACCAGCTTGCCTGGTTAGAAAAAACAAAACACAACTTTTTTTCCCTCCTCTCTTTGTTATTTGAGGTCTTCAGGCTTTCAAAATGAAGGTTAAAACAAGTAATTAAATAGTCAGAAATTTGGTGTTATGTGGAATTTTAAAGTACTTCCTTTTTTATGAACCCAGTTGGTGGACACCTGTTATCTTCTTCTTCTTCCTTTTTTTTTTTTTTTTTTTTTTTTTTTTTTTTTTTTTTGTGACACGGTCTTGCTTTGCCACCCAGGCTGGAGCCTCACCTCATGGGCTCATGTGATCTTTCTCCCTCAGCCTCTGAAACAGCTGGGACTACAGGCTTGCACCACCATGTCCAGCTAATTAAAAAAAATTTTTTTTTGTAG
The DNA here is from genome assembly GCF_047675955.1 of Chlorocebus sabaeus. Lineage (NCBI taxonomy): Eukaryota > Metazoa > Chordata > Mammalia > Primates > Cercopithecidae > Chlorocebus > Chlorocebus sabaeus. The sequence goes on from NC_132918.1 coordinate 2,635,919, forward strand.
AGACAGGGTCTCACTATGTTTCCCAGACTGATCTTGAACTCCTAGGCTCAAGCAATCCTCCTGCCTTGACCTCCCAAAGTGCTGGAATTACAGGCCTGAATCACTGCACTTGGCCTTCTGTCATCTTAGACAGAAAATTGTTTTGGTAGATCCCTGATGCTGATTCAGGTGATCAATGTGAGGTAGGCAATTGCATTTTATTCCCATTTGAGAGTCATATTATTTGTATATAGGCAAAACTAGACCATTTTCTTCTATTGATCATTGTAATTTTCTTCTTTCTATAGAAATCAAGTATTTATTTGGACTCTTGTGAATATCACTTATAATGTAGAACTCAGAAAATCTCAGTGTTTGTCATTACAATTTGTTTTCTTATGCACCCAGTAGAAATTGTGTTTACTTTGAAAGGGACAGGAAAAACACCTTTGTTTTCATATCAGTCTCATTCTTTTCCTGAACACCAATCAAAGGACTGTTTTCATTCTTCTGTTCTGGCCCAAGCTGTGACTTGAAGTATGAATAAATAAAGCCTTGGGAGGCTAGGATGAGAGGTTAGTTTGAGCCCAGGAGTTAGAGGGTAGCAGTGAGCCAGGATCATGCCACTACACTCCAGCCTAGGTGATAGGGCAAGATCCTGTCTCGATCAGTCAATAACAAACCAACCAACCAGAGATGTAACTGGAAGCAGACCTGCTTTCTTCTCTCTGTGTCATATGTTAGATGCTGCATAAGTCATGGATTTGAAAGTGATTCTTTTCTTGGCAGTTAAATGACAGAGCAATGTGGCACAGAATATAATGTGGAAACCCTGTATCCAGTGCTGGTTAGAAATCCCTGTTTACATAGAAGTAAGACAGGATATGAGTCTGTTGCCCAGGCTGGAGTTCAGTAGCACGACTGTAGCTCACTGCAGCCTCGATCTTCTGGGCTCAAGCAATCCTCTCACCTCAGCCTCCTGAGTAGCTGGGACTACGAGGTACATGTCACTATGCCCAGCTAATTTTTCTTTTCTTTTTAGTAGAGACAAGGTCTCACTATGTTGCCCATGCTGGCCTGCAACTCCTGAGCTCAAGCGATCCTCCTGCCTTGATCTCTCAAAGTGTTAGGATTACAGGCATGAGCCACTGTGCTCAGTCAGACGTGAGAGTTTTAGAGTTGGATTTCCCATGTTGCCAATCTTGTTTTTTCTTTCACCAGCAGGTTAAAGGAGATGTGATACATGACAGTTTTGCTTTTTATCATGTTCCAGGGATACTACCGAGCTGGTTATTCCTTGCTGAGGTTACACCAGTCTTATGAAGCCGCTCGCATGTTTTTTGAGGGTCTGCGACTTGTGCAGAGAAGCCAAGACCAGGCACCAGTTGCTGATTTCCTTGTTGGAGTCTTCACCACTATGAGCAGTAAGTTGGAACTGGGGAAACTTTTTGTAAAGTCCTTGCTATTTTATTCAAATAGCTCCTGGGGACTCAGGCTCATGGGGAGATAATTTCTGGGTGTTTCTTTGTGGCTGATTTATGTAATTTAATGAAACTAGTTCACACATTAGAAAGCATTTTGGATGCTTCGGTGGCTTCTGCCTTTGTGAAAACAATGAGATACTTTTTGCATAAATAACTAAAAGCTTTGGGTGTTTGGTTTCATTTTTTTTTTTTTTTTGAGACGGAGTCTCAGTCGCCAGAGTGCAGTGACGCAATCTCGGCTCACTGCAACCTCCGACTCCCGGGTTCAAGTGATCCTCCTGCCTCAGCCTCCCGAGTGGCTGGGACTACAGGCACACGCCACCACACCCAGCTAATTTTTTGTATTTTTAGTAGAGATGGGGTTTCGCCATATTGGCCAGGATGGCCTTGATCTCTTGACCTCGTGATCCGCCCGCCTTGGCCTCCCAAAGTGCCAGGATTACAGGTGTGAGCCACCCTGCCCGGCTGGTTTCAGACTTCTTAAGTGTTTTGTGTTGCTATTCATAGGGATTTCCGTATTTATACTACTCACCTGATGTGACTTTTGCTGTTTCCTGTGATTTTTCTTTTCCTTTTTTTTTTTTGAGACGGAGTTTCACTCTTGTTGCCCAGGCTGGAGTGCAATGGCATGATCTTTGCTCACTGCAACCTCTGTTTCCCGGGTTCAAAGAAGTCTCCTGCCTCAGCCTCCTGAGTAGCTGGGGTTATAGGCGCCCACCACCCTGCCTGGCTTTTTGTATTTTTAGGAGTGATGGGGCTTCACCATGTTGGCCAGGCTGGTCTTAAACTCCTGACCTCAGGTAATCCACCTGCCTTGGCCTCCCAAAGTGCTGAGATTATAGGCATAAGCCACCGTGCCTGGTCTTTCCTGTGGTTTTTCACATGTATTTTTCCACTCTATTGAGAAAATATTTGTTTGCTATGAAAATAACCTGGAAGGGCTGATGGAGGGTCCTGTGAAAGCTGATAATGGGTGCTCCGTGTCAGGGTTGTGAAGCTCACTGCCTGGCACTGCAGAATCAGCAGAGGACTCGTGTGTTCAGCCTAGCAGGGAGGGGAACTTTTTGTGTCACTGCATTAAGCTACTACTTTAATGACCTGGCCTAAGACATAGCTTTGTCAGTGGCCTGGATAAGGCAAAACCAGAAACTGGTAAAGCACAGTGTAATAAACTTCACTCCTTGCCAGTGATGGTGCAGTCTAAAGAACTGCCAATACCTAGGCTGTTGTTTTTAAATATGGTGTTTGATCAAATTTAAGTTGCACTAAGATGTGCTGTTAATTTATGCTGTGCCAGTGAGAGACAACATTGATTGTAAGACACATCCTGATTTCAGAGATGTTAGAATATGAAAAATGGCACGTTAGAATTTCTGAAAAATGGTCTTTGTCTTTTAAATGTGGGGAAACCACAGCTGACAATTGATAGACTGTTATCAATCAAACTGTTCCCATTGCAGTTGTGGGAAAGCAACTTTTGTGGTCTGTGGGTGGAATCCCACAGATTTTGACAAGTTCGGTTCAGAGAGGGGACCAGAGGAGTAGCAGGCAGTGGGAAGGAGTTAGAGGCAGGTGCAGCCATGTCCCCTAGACACGGAAGTAGAAGGTCTCTTGATAGGTGCTGATGAGTCACAGCTCTTCAGTCAGTCTTTTGCCAACAGTGGTCAGGGCTGGTTTCATTTTCTTCCTAACCTGATGGCTTGGCCTGCACTTCCCCATTGCCTTCTCTGCATCTTTTTTTTTTTTTTTTTTTTTTTGAGACGGAGTCTTGCTCTGTTGTCCAGGCTGGAGTGCAGTGGTGCAATCTAGGCTCACTGCAACCTTGGACTCCCAGGTTCAAGAGATTCTCCTGCCTAAGCCTTCTGAGTAGCTGGGACTACAGGCGCGTGCCACCATGCCTGGCTAATTTTTGTATTTTCAGTAGAGCTGGGGTTTCAGTATGTTGGCCAGGCTGGTCTCGAACTCCTGACCTCAGGTGATCCACCTGCCTCGGCTTCCCAAAGTGCTGGGATTACAGGCGTGAGCCACCGCACCCGGTTTCTCTGCATCTTTTTTTTTTTTTTTTTTTTTTTTTTTTTTGAGATGGAGTTTCACTCTTTTCCCCCAGGCTGAAGTGCAATGGCACGATCTTTGCTCACTGCAACCTCCAGCTCCTGGGTTCAAGTGATTCTCCTGCCTCAGCGTCCCTAGTAGCTGGTATTACAGGCTCTGCCACCACACCCAGCTAATTTTTGTTTTTTTAGTAGAGACGGGCTTTCACCCTGTTGGCCAGGCTGGTCTCAAACTCCTGACCTCAGGTGATCTGCCTGCCTTGGCCTCCCCAAGTGCTGGGATTACAGGTGTGAGCCACCCCACCCGGCTGTCTGCATCTTTTAAATGTCACTATTCTGTCAGAAGCCAGGCCAGAGTTATGGGAATTCCAAACAACTGCTTCTTGATGACTGCCCGGGTGGTTTTCATTCTGCCCCCAACCTGAAAGGTGGCAGTTAACAGGACTTCTTAGGACGACGCATCCAATACTTTATTTACCAAAGCACTCCTTTTTGGAAGGTAAAGAAATTGGCATGGCCCAGTTTCTAAATTTGAAAAATACATTTATGGGAAACTTCGTATCCTTTCATATGGTATACATTTGTTTTGATATTTACTTGTTTTTTGAAATTAATAACCTTGGAAGAGGTGCCAAGTTATTCTGACTCTTGACCTGTCCCCTCGGACATTCTCATCCATGAATTTGAGAAATGTGGTTGGAGGATCACAAGGTGCAGTAGGTCAATAGGCCACCAGGTCAGAAGAATGTGTATTGATGACAACAGTTGGTAGATGTGGGTTCCAGTCTTGTTTCTTGTCATGAACTAACTGCATGATATGCCATGAAACCTATCTTCATTTGTCATAGTTTCTAATGTTTTGGGTAACAATAATATTTGTCACATTTTTCTTAAAGGAAATGAGTATTGTAACTTAAGCTTCCATTTCCTCCTCTGTAAGTGGAGATAATAGGCACTTCCTTAGTGGTTTGTTTGAGGGATTAAATATAAGCATGTATCACTGTGCTTGGTAACTAGAAAGGCAAAGCGAATGTTAATTATGCTGCCTAACTCTTAGGGGATTGATTTTATGACGAACTGGAAATAATGGCCACTTCAATCAATCATAAAGGGCTATTTCATACTACTTTGAAAATGCCTTTCTTTTGGGTGTCTTTAATTTACCATTTGTCTATGTGTGAACTTAATTGGAGGACCTTTTCTGAAATGCTGTAGACTTTCCCTACATTAAAATCCCTAAATTATGAAACTTTCTTTCAGGTGACTCCATTGTTTTGCAAAGTTTCTTGCCTTGCTTTGATCATATTTTCACAACTGGATTCCCAACAGAAGTGTGGCAATCTGTAATAGAAAAGTTGGCAAAGAAGGGATTATGGCATGTAAGTAAAAGGAGATGGCTCTCTCATGGGGAGAGTATATTCTTGATTAAATGATTTCTTTCCATTGGCATTGAGGGATTGTAATTTATTATTTGTTGATCTTGATGCCAGGATAAATTTTTAACTAGGACATCATTAAAGATGAAAAATCTTTGAGATAGATTAATTAACCAGTTTCCATTTATTTTTAAAAATGGGCAAAGCACTTAAGACTGTGGTAACCTCACTCCTTGCTTTGTGTCTCAACCGTCATTAAAGAAATGTAAAGTACAGGTGCTAACGGTAATGCGGAATGAGAAAAACAAAGCTGTGTATTCATTTTCACAATCATTTTTTATACTGCATTAGCTAGTGTGTGCCCAGATGACCTATCTGGGCTGCTCACAAGGGCTCCCATGTGGTTTTGAGGGACTGCTAACATTTGGATAGTGGCTAAGTGAGGTTGTAGGACCTGAACCCAGGGCCAGGAATCCATGGAATGGAGGAGTGGGTGGACTCTGGAGGCCTGGGCTTCAGTGCCACACAGATGTGTCCTTGAATCAGAATCCCTCACTTACTATTTTGGCCTAATTACTTACCCTTTGAGTCTTACTTCCTCATTTGTAAGTTACATTATATAAACCTATTTCTCAGAGTTTTGGTGAGAATCAGAAATAATGGACAAGAGCACCTGTCAGGTAATGTTTGTTGAAGGCTTACAGTGCCAGGCATTGAGCTGAGGGGTTTTATAATACCTGGCATATTCTAAGTGCCCAGTGAATAGTAGTTGTCATTGGTGATAGGCTGTAAGTGCTCATGAGAATGGGCTGGCCAAAGCTAGGAGTTTGGTTAGAACAGGCCTGCTGGGCTTTCTAAAGCTGGGCAGTCCAGAAAAGTCAGCAAAAGCAAGGCCAACCTATTAAGGACTCCTGATCCTAGCAGATTGGATGACTTTAGAATAGAGAATTCTTAAATTTTGGACAAGGTAATGGATTCTATTGGAAATGTAATGAAATCTATGGGGCTCTCTTGTCATGCACTGATAATTACGTGTATAGTTTCAGGGGGGTTCATGGGAAACCTCCTGGAGTCCAGCCAGGAGGCTTACCCCTATATTAAAAAATCTTGGGAGGGCAGGTAGCAGGGATGAATGAGGAAGGCAGACTGAACTCTTGGGGAAGCAGTAGTCAGAAATCCAGGGTCCTGTTAAAAGACATTTGAGATCTTTTCTCTCTTTGGATAAGGTAGCTGGACTAAGAGTTCTATAAGGATCCTTCCAGCTTTATTTTTTAAAAAGTTTTGAAATTCTGTGATTCCAAGTGCTAGGGTAGATCTGTGAGTAGGAGGCCTTAGGCCTCATTAGCAGGAAGATAGTTTAATTTACTGCACTCAGGAAAAGAACCTTGTCCTCTCTTCCCAGTGTGGGGTGGACATGAATAGAGCTCCATGGCCTAGGTAGAGAATAAGAGAATGGGAGACAGGCAACTCCTAATAGATTATTATCCCAGCCAGTCAAGGGAGGGCCCAGGAATCCAGCCCAAGTGGCAGGTCCAACATCCTACCCGCAGTGAGGCTCTGGTAATTCCCAAATACTGCAGACAGAAGCATCTTTTTAAAGGCCAGCAATCTGGACCACTAGAATGCTGAACTTATCACGTGGGGTTGAGTGTGGGCAGCGAGGCTTGTTTAGGGCAAAAAGTTAAGAATGGGCATCACAGAGTTTGCAGTGAGATTGCACCAATGCACTGTAGCCTGGGCAACAAGAGTGAGACTCCATCTCAAAAAAAAAAAAAAAAAAAGGATATCAATCTGAAAGAAACTAGAAGCGAGATGTGGCTATGGGCTCAGTTCCTGTGGTCCTAAGTCCACTGGCAAGAGCCATACATGAGAGAGGTTGGAGCTGAGACTGGGTCTCCAGTCATGATCATAACAGAGCTGGGAATTCTTAGACCTGTTAGCATACCTGAATGATCTCAGTAGGGGCTTCTCAGGATGTGCTGTGAGACCTATGAAAACTGGCTTAACTTCTCTGGAATTTAGTCTCTTCAGCAACTTTAGATAGGGTCAGTAGTTTAACAACTGGGTCTCTGAAAAGAAAAGGTCCCGATTTGTAGCATTTGCTAATTTTGGTCATGTAAATACTCTCACCATGGCCAATTTCCAGCTACTCATATGACATACAAGACTTGGAGTTAGGAAGAGATGTGCACCGTCAGCTCAGTAGCTGATAGGAGCTGGCTCCAGCATACCATTTGACAGGGTCTAATGGGCTCCAAGTACTTGGGGCTTTTAGAATGCTGATGTGCTGAATAATTGATTGGGGTAGGGTATTTCTAAAGGATTTGAGTCTTCCACTTGTTAAGCCTTAAGAACTTGGCAGGGAATTACTCTTTTTTTTTTTTTTAAATCCCATTGCAACTATACTGTGAAATGCGCATGACATCATCTGCTCCTGTCCTCAGCAGGCTTTGAGGAAGTGTGGAGAGGCCTTAGTCCTCAGCAGGAACAGGAAGTTGGCTAGACAGAGACTCTGATTGTCACAGCAAATAGCTGAAAAACTTGGCAAGCACTTTAAAAAAAGACAAAGCTAGAGAGTGGTTTTTTTTTATTTGCTTGTTTTAAAGCTTAAAATAACTTTTTTGCTTTAATAACCCATGTGGAGAACATTATTATTCCAGCCTTTTCTTCTTGTCTTCTCCCACCAGTCATTTCTACTTCTGTCAGCAAAAAAAGACCGATTACCAAGAAATATTCATGTCCCAGAGTTATCACTGAAAAGTCTCTTTGAGGTAAGGTGTTTTTTTTTTTTTTGTTTTTTTTTGTTTGTTTGTTTTTGAAACTGAGTCTCGCCCTTTCTCCCAGGCTGGAGTGCAGTGGCACGATCTCAGCTCACTGCAACCTCCGCCTCGTGTTTCAAGCAATTCTCCCTGCTTCAGCCTCCCGAGTAGCTGGGATTACAGGCGCCTACCACAATGCCTGGCTAATTTTTGTATTTTTTGGTAGAGATGAGTTTCACCATGTTGGCCAGGCTGGTCTAGAACTCCCGACCTCAGGTGATCCACCCACCTTGGCCTCCCAAAGTGCTGGGATTACAGGTGTGAGCCACTGCGCCTGGCCTTGTAAGGTGATTTCTGGAAACATAACTTCCTTGTGTCTGGTACTTTCTCCTTCAGCTGCCTTACCACAGATTTGTTATTTATAATAATCCTAGGCTTGGACCACAGCTAATCCAAGTGTTACTGATTCCATACTTTATGGGTAAAGGAGTTTGAAGCTTCATATTGATTAGTGACTTCCATAATTTCTCTTGTGTTGTTTTTTTCCCCAGAAATACGTTTTCATTGGACTTTATGAGAAGATGGAACAAGTGCCCAAGTTGGTCCAGTGGCTCATCTCCATTGGTGCAAGTGTTGAGACTATAGGACCGTATCCCCTTCATGCCCTCATGCGACTCTGTATCCAAGCCAGTAAGTCTTCTTCCTGTTTTCCACCCTCCAAGCTGCCCTTCTAGCCGAGTTCTGGGACTCTGTTGAGCTCAAGTGAAACTAGAATTAAGCCACTTGAATGCAGACCGTTTGAATATTCAAATGATCTGGTTATTCAAATGAATGAAGCAGCAGGGAAGTCGTATCATTTTTATCTTTCCTGGCACCTAGTAGCTGCAGGAGGTCCAAACGGAAAGGATTCTGTGTTTCTAGACAGATCCTGGCAGGAGGGTGGAGTCCTGGTACCTAAGGAAGGGACTTAGGACGGACAGCTGTTGCTGGGCAACACTCCCAGGAGACCTGCAGAGTTTCTTCCTTTCGGCATAGGCAGCTTTGGTCTTTTTCTCTAGGTTCATCTTCACTCTAGCCCAGAGGGCTGACGGCTGTGTTGTGGGACACACAACACAGTCCCTTGGCTGGGGGGATCCCAAGTGAGACATGAGCTGTTGCTGATACAGTTTGGTTGTGCTTCTTTTAAAAGACTGCTATTTTCATGAAGTTCTTTTTTAAGCTTTGCCATCTGGTTATAGGATTTAACTTTAAAAATATTTTTATTTTATCATTAACACACACATACACACACACACACTTTAGATAGAAGTTTGTTTTTCTTTCCAAGCACACGTGGCATCACTGTGGGACATTCACCCCTAGCATTTTACCGCCAGAAGGGGCCAAGAGAACTTGTCCAGTCTACCTCTTGTAGGCTGTATTGTCTCCCCAGGAATGGGGGAGTGGGAGGTGGCCATGGGCTTGAGGCCTGGGACCCCTGTCTTTGCTGTAGCCAGATTTGTCCTGCTGTTATTCGTTTCATATAGTGGGGAATTTTATAAGATGTATATATATATTTTTTGAGACTGAGTCTCACTCTATTGCCCAGGCTGGGGGAGTGCAGTGACGTGATATTGGCTCACTGCACTGCAGCCTTTGCCTCCTGGGTTCAGGTGATTCCCCTGCATCAGCCTACCAAGTATCTGAGATTATAGGTGCCCGCCACCACGCCTGGCTAATTTTTGTATTTTTGGTAGAGACGGGGTTTCACCATGTTGGCCAGGCTGGTCTCAATTTTCTGATCTCAAGTGATCCACCCACCTCAGCCTCCAAAAGTGCTGGGATTACAGGCGTGAGCCCCACCATGCCTGGCCAAGAGATTTTATTCTTACACAGAGATTGGCAGATAAAACATCTAAAAGTAAAGCCTGATTCAAAGCTACTTAATCTAATCCTGCCAGTTTCAAGTGAGGAACTGGAATGCAGAGAAGTGTGGCTCTGGTTATGAATGTCATGGTTCCCCATTGTGTCTCCTTTTAAGTTAGTTCCTGTGATTGTAGGGAATATCAGTAAGATTGAGCCTTCAAGTTGGTAAGTTTTAGTCCTTCATTTGTTTCTCAGAGAACTCTGACATGGTGACAAATGGGAGTCCAAAGAGTTGGCAGAGGTTTGTGGCTTTCCTAGATCTCAGGAACTTCAAGGAAGGAATTGAATATATATGTCCCATGGATAATAATGCAGTAGGGTAATCTCATCAGAGATACTGGCTTGATTATTAAAGTGGAGGCTGTTGCGCCTCACCCAGATCCTCTTTGCCACCAACCCCCTCACCCCCACCTGCTGTCAATGTTAGCTGCTAACAACTCACAGCTGGCCCCTTGGGCAGAGCGTTGCTCTTTGTCAACAGAAACCACTTCCCAGAGAGGTTCTCTCTGGACCTTGCCTCTCTCCCTGAGTGCATTCTGTAGCTCTTGATTGACTGACATGGGGATTCAAAAGGCCAGCCCCAGTGCCTCAAGGTGGGTCTAGGCTGTGGTGCATTCCTGCTGCAGAGCTGCTCATGAGGTCAGGCTGGAGTGACCCTACTAGGATTACTACCTTGCGTAGCTGCTTCCCCTACCTGTCCTGCCTCCCTCGCTCTTTCTCGTGCTATCTCTAGCTCAGTCACATGTATAAGAATACCTATCGCAGGCTTCTAGGGAACCTGACCTCCATTGATTCTGGGTCGCTTTCTATAACTCATCCTCTTACTTGACAAACACCCGTGTCTCCCCACACCTGTTTGTGGTGAGTGGAAACGTATGTTGGATTCCTCATTTGGTTACCTTAGTGTGGTCCACGTTGACTTGCTTTGCTGATTTTCTTTCTTTCTTTTTAATCTATTGCTGCTGCACAAATGAACTTTGCTGACTTTCTATATGTGGAAAACATTAGTAAGTCATTCTAATTCCCTTCAGGGGAAAACCATCTTTTCCGGTGGCTAATGGATCACAAGCCCGAGTGGAAAGGCCGCATTAACCAGAAGGACGGGGATGGCTGCACTGTCCTGCACGTCGTCGCTGCCCACTCCCCAGGATACCTCGTCAAGCGTGAGTAGTGGCACCTCACTACTCACAGTAGTGACTTCAAGTGTCAGAGGGTGCGCTGTGGCTGGCTGGTGTCAGGCTTTGAGGACCCGCAACTGCCTTGTTTTACCCATTCTATCCCTAGCTGGTTCAGAGGGCTAAACTTCCCCTTGAACTAAACTTGATTTTGGTCGGTGGGTGGGTAAGCTGTATGCAGAAAGAAGGTGAGGTGAGAGAAGGAAGAATTGCTGGGCTTCAAGATCTCTTTCACCTTGAAATGGCTTCTGTGGGGTTGAATGGTTTCAAGAAAATGGGCTCCTGGCTGCCTTTGTTCCCTCCTTCATCACATGGTTACTCATTTTATTTTATGCCAAATCTGTGTTAGCTGCCAGAGAGGAATTATGAACTGAACTGCACATGGTTCTGTCTTCATGGCACTTAGAATGTAACACAGGGATTGCATCTTCCCTTACCTGCTGGGGCCAGACCGGGCACATGAGGGAGTGAGGCTGGCACATGCGAGGAGAAGCTGGTTCTTCTGACACCAGTGCACCATGTTAGCCTGGGAAGCAGAAAGGCTGTGTTCACTCTTACAGAGCTCTCTGATGTCACTCACTTTTCTTGAAACTCTCAGACCCCTCAGTTTTTGCTTTCTGTTTGGGACAGAGAAGAACATACTATTTCCCATAATGATAATGGACTCTCAGCCTCTGTGGAAGGGAGGTGACAGGGAGTGGTGAGGAGCTTGTGCTGCTGCAGCCTGGAGCTGATCATAGGAACAAGGCTGGGCTGTCATATTCTCATGGCAAGAGATGTTGGACATCTGGATTTTTTTTGAGACGGAGTCTCGCTCTGTCGCCCAGGCTGGAACAGTGGCAACATCTTGGCTCACTGCAACCTCCACCTCCCGGGTTCAAGCGATTCTCCTGCCTTAGCCTCTCCCGAGTAGTTGGGACTACAGGTGCACACCACCATGCCCAGCTAATTTTTGTAACTTTAGTAGTTATGTTGGCCAGGCTGTTCTTGAACTCCTGACCTCAAGTGATCCACCTGCCTTGGCCTCCCAAAGAACTGGGATATAGGCATGAGCCACCATGCCCGGCCAGAAATCTGGATTTTTTAAAACTGTGAAATCTTGTGATTTTTTTCAGCTGTCTGCTCAGATTTAAACATGCCTGTGAACTAGAATCAGCCTGAAGGCCTCCTTTTGGGGACCTCTGGTCTGGTGGTTACTCGTAGGAAACTGTCCTCCCTTCAGCATCTCTCAGGAGGAGCCCAGTGAGGCTGGTTTCTCTAATGTCATTCCCACTGAACTGGGACCTAGGAACCTATATCTAGGGAAACAAAGGAGAAGGGTTCTGTGGATTTTTGAGCTTTATTGAAATGTTATTCATATACTATATAATTTACCCGTTTAAAGTGTACAGTTAAATGCTTTTTGATCTATTCAGAGCTGTGCAAGTATCATTACAGTACATTTTAGAACGTTTTTATCCTAAAAAGAAACCCTGCATCCGTTAGCAGTCATTCCATTTCCCTCATCCCCAAGCCCTAAGCAACCATCCCTTTTTGTCTCTATGGATTTGCCTATTCTGGATATTTCATGTAAGTGGAATCAGAATATAAGGCCTTTTGTGACTGGCTTCTTTCACCAGCATGTTTTCAAGGTTTATCTGTGTTGTAGAATGAATCAATACTTAATTCCCTTTTCTTGCCAAATAATATTCTATTGTATAAATACACCATGTTTTGTTTATTCGTTCTTCAGTTGACGGGTGTTTGGGTTGTTTCCACTTTCTGGCTAGTATGAATAATGCTGCTGTAAATATTTGTGTACAGGGCGTTTGTTTTCATTTTTCCCAGCTAGATACCCAGGAGGAGAATTGCTGGATCATATGGTAACACTATGTTTAACCTTTTGAGGAACTGCTAGACTGTTTCCCAAAGTGGCTGTACCATTTTACAGTCTCAACAGCAGTGTATGATGATTCCAGCTTCTTCACATCCTAACCCTTGTTATTTATTATCTGTTCTTTCGATGTTCTCTGTGTTTTAGTCCCTTCTTAAAGACAGTGATATTCTGGCAAACAACTAGCTCTTCAAGAGAAAAGCCCTGAATTGTAGCATTTCTTGAGTTCCATGGTATAATCAGGAGTGTCTGATCTTTTGGCTTTCCTAGGCCACATTGGAATAAGAATTGTCTTGGGCCACACATAAAATACAGTAATACTAAAGATGGCTGATGAGTTTAAAAAAAAAAAAAGAAGGTCCGTGCACAAATCTCATAATGTTTTAAGAAAATTTACAAATTTGTGTGGGCCATGGGTTGGACAAGTGTGGAAATACTCCCATGGTGGCATAATTCATGCTACCAATGTGATGTCATGCAACACAGAGTTGGGAAGAGATGTGTGGTAGGACGTTATTATATTTTAGTTTTATCATACAGATACATATTAAGATAGAAGTAAAGAAACCTCATCATAGATAATAGCAAAATATAGTAAAAATTATTAGGAAGTGATGGGTTTTGTTTGTCATACAATTTTTTAAATTATAATTTTTATCAACCAGCTTGCAATATTTCTGGACATTAAACAATTGGCTCTTGTGAACTGATATGAACTGGGTCTTAGCATACCACTGTGCTAAACCTAACATTAGCCTAGTAATTTATGGTTAAAGAATGTGCCACAACAATCATTGTGCTCTCTTTACATATCTCTACCCTGCCAATCTTCAAGAAAAAATACTTCCTGTCTGACTCTTTGATTTGCAAAAAACACATCTCCAGGTCTCCTGACATGCATGTGGCATAATGGCACGCACTTGTAGTCCCAGCTACTCGGGAGTCTGAGGTAGAAGAATCGCTTGAACCCAGGAGGTGGAGCTTGCAGTGAGCTGAGATTGTGCCACTGCACTCCAGCCTTGGTGACAGAGCGAGACTCCATCTCAAAAAAAAAAAAAAAAAAAAAGCCAAAAAAACCCCAAAACAAAATAATAAACATAGACAGAAGGAACAAAAATTTTAAATCAACATTAATCAAAGACCATAGTAATACCTGTGGCTGTCAACACCTACCTCAGCCTCCCAAGCAGCTGGGAGTACAGGCACGTGCCACTATGCCCGGCTAATTTATTGTATTTTTAGTAGAGATGGGATTTCAGCATGTTAGCCAGGATGGTCTCGATTTCCCGACCTTGTGGTCTACCTGCCGTGGCCTCCCAAAATGCTGGGATTACAGGTGTGAGCCACCACGCCTGGCCATTTTTCTCTTTATTTTTTGTTTTGTACTGTCTTTGAAATCTAGCATGTGTTTCACTCTTTTCACCACATCTCATGCATTTCAAGTGCTCTATAGCCATATGTGGCTTAGACTCTAACCTGTATGTGGCTTAGAATAACAATTTTATACTAGTTCTAATACAGAAAAATCAAGTTGGGAGGATAAAATGTGAAGTAAAGAGAGGGCTGGCTGGGTGTGGTGGCTCACGCCTGTAATCCTAGCACTTTGGGAGGCTAAGGTGGGTGGATCACTTGAGCCCAGGAGTTTGAGACCAGCCTGGGCAACATGGCAAAATTAACTGGGAGTGGTGGTGGGCACCTGTAGTCCTAGTTACTCGGGAGGCTAAGGCAGGAGAATCACTTGAACTTAGGAGGCGGAGGTTGAAGTGAGCTAAGATCGCGCCACTGCATTTCAGCCTGGGTGACAGAGCAAGTTCCTGCCTTAAAAAAAAAAAAAAGGAGGACCTTTTCTTCCTTCATATAGATGTTAACATAGGCTTCCACTATGACCTCCAACGAAGGAAGCTTCTCAACTCTCACAGGCTCCTTCTCCTTCTTCTGCTTTCTCCCAAACCCTCTTCATCTTCCTCTTTTTTCATCAGGGAAAATCTTGTCTCTATTTTTTAAAATGTTTTATTTTGAACTAATTTTAGACTTACAGAAAAGTTGCAAAAGTATTTCAGAGATTTTCTGTACTCCCCTCACCCAGCCTCCTCATAGAGTTAGCATGTTATATAATCAAAGGTTAGGCCAGCACAGTGCCTCCTGCCTGTAATCCCAGCACTATGGGAGGCCAAGGTGGGAAGATCACTTGAACCCAGGAGTTTGAGACCCGCCTGGGCAACATAGTGAGATCCTGTCTTTATAAAAATGAACATAAAAAATTTAGCTGGGTGTGTTGGCACAGGCCCGTAGTCCTAGCTACTCAGGAGGCTGAGGCGGGAAGATGGCTTGAGCCCAGGAGTTCGAGGCTGCCGTGAACTACGATCATGCTGCTGCATTCAGCCTGGTCAATTGACTGAGACCCTGTCTCTAAAAAATAAAATAAAAGCAAAGTGTAATTATCAAAATGAAGAAATTAACATTGATATAATACTGTCCACTAATATACAGACCTCGTATGAGTTTACCAGCTTTTTTTACTAACGTACCTTTTCTGTTCCAGGATCCCACATTGCATTTAGTTTTTGTCTCCTTAGTGTTCTGTAGTCTGTGACCATTCCTCAGTCTTTCCTTGCGTTTTGTTACCTTGACCCTTTCGGAGAGTAGTAGTCAGTTATTTGGTAGACTATCTATCAATTTTGGTTTGTTTGATATTCTGTTATGACTGGAATGAAGTTACGTGTTTTTGGTAACAATATTACAGAAACGATTTTGTGTCCTCAGTGAATCGTACCAAGGGGTTCATGATGTCAATAATTCTTATCATATTAACCTTGGTTATTGGTCAAGGTGTGATGTGTAGAGCTTCTCCACTCTAAAATTACTATCTTTTCTTTTGTAGTTAATGAGTATCTTGGAGGGGATACTTTGAAACTGTGCACATACCCTGTTTCTCTTCAAACTTCTGCCCACTAATTTTTTTATCCATTGGTAGATCTTGACAGCTACAGATATTACTATGGTCTTTGATTAATGTTGATTTAAAGTTTTCCTTCGTTCTGTCTACATTTATTGTTTGAAATATTTTCTTCCCCCTTCCCCTCCAAGACAGAGTCTCGCTCTGTCTCCAGGCTGGAGTGCAGTGGTGCAATCTGGGCTCGCTGCAACCTCCGCCTCCTGGGTTCAAGCGATTCTCCTGCCTCAGCCTCCTGAGTAGCTGGGATTACAGGTGCATGCCATCACGCGCAGCTAATTTTTATATTTTTAGTAGAGATGGGGTTTCACCATGTAGGCCAGGATGTTCTCGATCTCTTGACCTCAGGCGATTCACCCGCCTGGGCCTCCCAAAGTGCTGGGATCACAGTCGTGAGCTACCACTCCCACCCTATTTCTTGGAATTCTTCTGTAATGAAGAGCTGTTCCTTCTCCCTGTATATTCGATTATTTAATGATTTCAGTATGGACTCGGATATTTATTTTATTCTATGGGATAAAATCCAATGCTATGATTATTTATTTTGTTGCTAACATTGCTCCAGCTTTAGCCATAAGGCATTCTTCAGACTGGCCCCTGTGTTCCTTCAAGTCCCCGTCTTTATTTGAGCACTTCCTTACTTTCAGACACCACAAGGTGTTCCACGTTCATATCGCGTGTTCCCTGTCCCAGCCCTGGAATCATCCACTTCTCTAAGGATCTATCGGAGAATGTTAGAGGAAACAAGATCTGGTACTAGGTATGCCATTGCTAAGTGGAGTGTCATTGTTTCTAGGACTTCTCGGCAGATAAGAGCTAGGACATATGTGTATGTGCACTAACTGATGAAGTAGTATGTAATCAGATGTAGGATCTGTATAATACAGATGTACATCAATAATACAGTTGTAGATCTGTATTATTGTATCTCTCTGCATATGTCTATGTTAAAAACCATGAGTTTATAGTGATACCTCTGATTCCAGTCCAAACACCATGATCATTCAGCCTTTTTTATTTGTAACATTGTTCATCTACAATATATTTATACTTACTCAGTCTATGAGTTTCAGACTAGGTAACCCATAATACCTCTGTGGGAAACACATTTACTGACTAGATTTATATTCATTTTATGTTCATTTATATTCAGCGTTTTTTGTCTTTAGCCTTTGAGCATCCTGTTAAGATACTGGTAGTTCTTTTCTTTCCCACCCCCTTTATTATGGTTTTGTTAGTAATTTGTAGAACACTCAGGCTCATTATTTTAGTGATTGTGTTCCATTTTTGGATTTGCCCCACATCCTGATTGATTTTGTTTGTAGTTTGGGTATATGAAGGGCCTGTGAAATATTACCATCATTCTAGGAGTCAGAACTTAACAAAAGATAGGCTTAGAGAAATGTCACTTCCTTCTCATCCTTGCTCCCCGGCCATTTCCATTTCCTCCTCCTTTCTGCCCCCTGCCCATCCAGTCTTATAGATTATCAGTTTCTTTAATTTCAGGCCTATTCTTTCTGGATTTCTTTTGCAGCAATGAGCACATGCATGCTATTTTCTTATACCCCTTTTTTTTTCGTGAAGAGTTACGTTGTGTAGTTACTCTTTGGCACTTTTTCTTTCTTCTCTTTTCTCTGTGTGTGTGTGTTTTTTTTTTTTTTTTTTTTTTTTTTTTTTTTGAGACAGCGTCTCACTCTATCACCCAGGCTGGAATGCAGAGGTGCAGTCTTGGCTCACTGCGGCCTCACGATCATTTATCAATTTATTGTTTATTGCCCCCAGATTTGGAGTTACAAAGTCTTTCCTTACACCAAAGTTAAAGAGGAACTCACCCGTATTGTCTTCAGGTGCCTGTAGTGTTTCGTTTTTTTACATTTAGATTCTTGGTCCATTGTAGTTTATTGTAAGAATCTAGCTTTACTTTCTTCCAAATGATTACCTATTTGTCTCTGTACTATTTATTTAAAAGTCTGTCTTAACCTCAGTAATTTGAGATGCCACTAATGCTGATCTTTCTGTTTTATTCTATTTATCTCTTTGCCTATTCATGTGTTATAGGTGTCTTTGAATCACCTTTCTAAAAACCAGTTTAAAAATTTTCAGTATGCTTTATACCCACCAGGATGACTAAAACAAAAAAAGATAACAAATGTTGACAAGGAAATGGAAAACTTGGATCCTTCATGCATTGCTGGTGGGTAAGAAAAATGCTGCATCTGCTTTGGAAAACAGTTTGACAGTTGCTCAGAAAGTTAAACAGTTACTATAACACCAAATATGTCGCTCATAGGTATATACCAGAAAAAACGTAAACATGCCCAAATAAGAACTTATACATGGTTATTCATACCAGCATTATTCATAATAGCCAGAAAAGTGGGAACAACCCAAATCTCTGTCAACTGAGGAATGGATAAACAAAATATGCCATATCCATGCCAGGGAATATTATTCAACCATAAAAAGGAAGTACTGATACATGCTACAACACAGAGGAACATTGCAAGCGTTATGCTAGGTGAAAGAAGCAGACAAAAAAGACCACATGTTGTGTGATTTCGTTGATATAAAATGTCCAGAATAAGGAAATCCTAGAGACAGAAAGTAGATTACTGGTTGCCAGGGGTTGGGGAAGGGGAGTAGAGAACGACGTAACGTGTATGAGATTTATTTTAGGGGCGATGAAAATGTTCTGGAATTGGATAGTGGTGATGGTTGTACAACTTCATAAATATACTAAAACTAATTAAATTATACAGTTTATATTTATTGAGAGAGATTTTCCTTCTGTCGCCCAGGCTGGAGTGCAGTGATGTGATCTCGGCTTATTGTAACCTCTGCCTCCTGGGTTGAAGTGATTCTCCTGCTTCAGCCTCCCAAGTAGCTGGGACTACAGACATGTGCCACCATGCCTGGCTAATTTTTTTTTTTTTTTTTTGCAATGGAGTCTCGCTCTGTCACCCAGGTGGAGTGCAGTGGTGTGATCCCCGCTCACTGCAAGCTCTGCCTCCCGGGTTCATGCCATTCTCCTGCCTCAGCCTCCCGAGTAGCTGGGACTACAGGCACATGCCACCACGCCTGGCTAATTTTTGTACTTTTAGTAGAGACGGTGTTTCACCATGTTGGCCAGGTTGGTCTTGAACTCCTGAGCTCACGTGATCTGCCTGCCTCGGCCTCCCAAAGTGCTGGGATTACCGGCATGAGCCACCACACCCGGGCAAATAATACACTTTAAAAGAACGGATTTTATGTTATATGAGCTGTATCTCAACTGAAAAAATATTTAAAAGGGGGAAAATATTGAAAGTTCATGCTTTTGATAAAAAAAAGTTCATTGGATCTGGCTTGAGCTTAAGGTGCACAGGGTTGGAGATGCCACAGACCCATGACCTAGAACTGCTGAGAGGCAGTGAATAGTGGCTCTTCAAGTGTGCAATAAGAAAATGGCCTCCAATTAAACTACATTGCCAACAACGGGAAAAAAAAAAACCAGAATGGAAAGAGTAAAAAAGGTAGAGAATTTGTGGTGGAAAAAGTAGTAGATTGATAGGTAGTGAAAGGGAAAGTGGCTGTTTCTTCAAGTGGAAGGAATTTACAGATGCTACAGACCTGCAGATGGAAGAACATCGTGAAACAATGCTTGGTTACCTGAAGAAAATTTAGATTCTCCAGAGTTAATTGAAGCATTTATTAATTCCCAAATTAAGTAAAGAAAAGAAATTACAAAATACTTTATCTCACAGTAAATCTGATGACAGCAAATCCAAAAAGGAAAAAGATGCTGCTGAGAAACCAAGAGGGCTTGCTAGAGGCCTTAATCCTGAAAGAATAATTGGTGCCACAGACAGCAACGGAGAATCGATATTTCTCACGAGATGGAAAGATTCAAATGAGGCCAACTTGATGCTGGCAAAAGAGAAAAGTGTGGATTTTTCTTAAATTGTAATTGTTTTTTATGAAGAAAGACTAACTTGGCATTCTTGTCCAGAAGATGATGATGTGTGTGTGTGTGTATAATATAAAATATAAAATCTGGGTCTTGGTTTTTCATTTACTAGTGTGAAGAAATAACTACATTGTAATGAAAATCAAGTTTGATATGTTCATTTTCAAATGGTGTTGGGAGAGTTGTTGGGTTTGTTGTTGTTTTTTTCATCAATAGCGCTGGTTACTTTGAACAAAGAAACAAAAGCTCTCTGTAGTTGCTTCCTTTATCAGTAAAGAGCATTTGATACCATGGTATATTATTTCCTCTGCAGTAGAGGACAGATTTTCTAAATGTTGGGGGAAATTCTCATAGTCATTAATCATAACTTGGCTTCTCATAAGCCTGAGGATCATTCTGGTTGTTTTGTTTTGTGTATGTATATATGTAAATAGTTTTCTTTCTTTTTCTTTAAACAATTGCCAAAATAAAAGTCACAGGGAAGCCCGTGTTTGTAGTTTGCAATCATTCTGAGCAACCCAAGGGATAAGTCACTTCCAGGCACATTGAAAATTTCCCTGAAGCCATGTGTATCAAGTGAAATAAATGATTCTAATTAATCAGGCAATTTAAATTGACAATTTAAAAGCATTTATATCTAAAAATGCAATGGTTTGTTAGCAAAATTCCTTAAAGAAAAATTTTATTATTGCCAGCAACCCAGCAGCCTCCCTATCCCGGATGAGGAAACTAGGAAAATCCTAGTACGTTTTAATTAAACAAGACAGTTAAATGGGCATTTAAAAAGATTCTTTTAGTGAGCCATTTTTTTTCTTTCTTTTTTGTTTTGAACTTTTATTTTAGGTTCAGGGGGATACATGTGTAGGTTTATTATATAGGTAAACTGCATGTCATAGGGGTTTTGTGTACAGATCATTTCATCACCTGGGTAATAAATATAGTAGCTGATAAGTGGTTTTTTTTATCCTCCCCCTCCTTACACCTTCCACTCTCAAGTGGGCCCTAGTGTCTGTTGTTTCCCTCCTGGTATCTGTGTATTCTAGTTGTGTAGCCCTCACTTACAGGTAAGAACATGTAAGTTGAAATCCCTGTTGCTACATTGACTAAAAGGTCATGATTCATGGAATATCTAAGATGTGGCTCATGGAAACTAATCAGATGGTTAGAGATGTTGGCAGTTTAGGACCTGCAGCTGTAAATGAGTGAACAAACTCTTATAATCTAACCCAGCGGTCCCCAACCTTTTTGGCACCAGGGACTGGTTTTGTGCAAGACAATTCTTCCACAGATGGTGGGGTGTAGTTGGGGGTGGGAGACGAGGATGGTTTTGGGATGAAACTGTTCCACCTGAGATTACCAGGCATTAGTTAGATTCTCAAGGGTGGCAATATAGATCCTAGATGCCTCACATGTGCAGTTCACAATAGGGTTTGCACTCCTATGAGAATCCAATGTTGCTGCTGATCTGACAGGAGGTGGAGCTCAGGCGGTGATGCTCGCTTTCCTCCACACACCTCCTACCATGAGGCCCACGTCCTAACAGGCCACTGACCAGCACCTGTCCACAGCTGGGGGGTGGGGGACCCCGATCTAAACTATTGACTCGCATGTTTTTTCTTTACCTCAACTCATTCCTCACATGTACGCTCAGTCTTTTCAGTATTTGTTTTACTGGTTCAGCAGAAGCCAGGAAAAACAACTTGGTATTAATCAGAATGTTATCCAACTGTATATCGTTTATTATTTAAAATCCTGGTGAATGATGGTCAATATATAGTTTCATAGTTTTATACTCCTTTAAAAAATTCAGACACTTCCAAAGAATGTGATAAAAAGTAAATCTCTTTCTACAAAATCAACTACTAAAACATTTTTTTGTGAGTTTTGCCAGTAATGTATTTTTATAATGCCAGTATTTTCCCTTTTAAATATAAATGTAGGTAAGCTCTACCTTCTGTTCAGCAACAATGTATCTTAGTCATCTTTCCCTAATAGTATCGGCATGGCAGTTTCATTTTTTTAACAGCTCATACTGATAGATGGTTAAATGTATTTTAGTTCATTTTGCAATTGAAAACAATGCTTGGAGACCATTCTTTTTTACGTATATGTTTGTGAATCAGTGGGGTTGTATCTATAGGATGATTTCCTAGTTAAGAAGTTGGTCATTTGAAGGAATTGTACATGCTATTTATTTGGATATATTTTAATTTTATTTAAATTTTAAATATATTAAAAAATCAAAAGATACAAAATGTATACATCAAGGGCCTCTATTCTTCTCTGTCCATTAGGCACCAAGGAATGAATGTTACTAATATCTTAGATTTTTTTTCTGCAAATATTTTATGATGTACAAGTAAAAGCATATATGTTTAAGATGTGCTAGCATATTGGTATGTATTTGGATTTTGAAAGCTATTGATAACTTAAACCCCAGAAATGTTGCCTGAACACTGAGTTTATTATCTCCTTCTTAAGTATTTTTTGGTACATACAGAATCAAGAACTCTCCAGATTATTTAAGTTGGCCTAAATTTTAAACCCATTTGAAAACATTGCAGCATCAGTTGGGCCTTAGAAATCTTCAGCTTTGTTTGTAGTTTGGTGGGTGCTTGTTCTTACAATGGTCTCTTTGGCTCTGGTGCATACAGATTTGAGAGGCCCAGGACGGCAGGGGCTCAGGAACTCACCAGAGCTGGGCAGCAGCAGAACCCAAGTCTAGATATGGTTAGCTCCTAAAATTGAAGAAGTGAGGTTGGATCATTGCATGTGTCTTGGTTAGAAGCTACATTCAAACTGGTTTAGGCAAGAAAGAGAATTTATTGTCTCATATGACTGAAGACTCTAGAGTTTGGTTCAGTTGCTTGCTCCAAAGCTGTCTTCAAGAGTCTGTCTTGCCTCTTAGTCCTTTGTGTGAATAAATAATTATGTTCTAATGAAAATCAAGTTAGATATGTTCATTTTGAAAGTGTTGTTGGGAGAGTTGTTGCGTTTGTTTTCATCAATAGCGGTTTGTGGTTATTTCTTCTTTCTGTTAGTTTCGTTTTTAGACAGGCTGCCTTTCAGTTAAGGCCACCAGAACCTTCAGGCTTACTTTCTGCCAATTTGTCAATCTCAGTCAAAGAGGATGCCTCCTCCCAATAGTTCAGTACAAGTCCTCCGAGTGTGTCTTAGTGACCTGACTTTGGTCACATGTCCTCTATGAACCAATGAATCACTAGAGCCAGAAGAATGGAATGATCTGATTGGCAAGGCCCTGGCCAGGATTTAGCCCCTGGAAGAGGGTATGGGACAGAGCCAGAAGAACAGAATGATCTGAGTGGCCAGATCCTGGTTAAGTGTTAGCCCCTGGACCTGGGCGTTGGTGAAGTGGTAGAGAATGTGGTTGTCACAGGGATGTGCGTCTGTCTTTCTGGTGTTCAGACCATCAAATCAGGTAAGGCTGAGAGAGAGGAGGTGCTTTCTCAAAGGAAAACTGGGTGGTTCTCAGAAAAAGGGAGAATGGATACTGACGAGACAAAAAAATAAGTCTAATTTGTTGGCGGTTTTCAAATTTTGCTTCCTTATCCCCTTAAAGAATTTTGAAAATCTGTGTACCTCTCCGTAGGTATTTAAGTTGACATGTGGAATTTTGAATAATTTTGTACACATGGATATTTTAAAATAAAACTGTTACTTCACTTCTTTTTTTTTTTTTTTTTTTTTTTTGAGACGGAGTCTTGCTCTGTAGCCCGGACTGGAGTGCAGTGACCAGATCTCGGCTCACTGCAAGCTCCGCCTCCCGGGTTTACGCCATTCTCCTGCCTCAGCCTCCGGAGTAGCTGGGACTACAGGCGCCCGCCACCTCGCCCGGCTAGTTTTTTGTATTTTTAGTAGAGACGGGGTTTCACTGTGTTAGCCAGGATGGTCTCGATCTCCTGACCTCGTGATCCGCCCGTCTCGGCCTCCCAAAGTGCTGGGATTACAGGCTTGAGCCACCGCGCCCGGCTACTTCACTTCTTTACTTGTATTTAATAGAATGGAAATGACGTCCTTCCAACGTTTCTGTGATTGTAAGGCTGTAAGCGTTACTTTTTTTCTGGATTGAATTATTACTAATTATCAATATGAAGCTTATCAAAACAACATAAATATAGTAAAATTTCTATAATTGTTAAACATAAAAATAAAATTCTGGGGGGAAGTAGGTAAGGATAGATTATGTAGTGCCTTTTAAAAGAGGTTTTGCAGGTATCAGTTAGTTTTAATTGTCTTTTGGGTTGATACCTTGGAGGTGAGGAGTTTTTAACCTCCTTTGGGCAGTATATTATAGTTATACTGTGTCACCATACACTTAGTGGCTTGAAACAATACCCATTTATTAGCCTACAGTTCTTTAGGTCAGTAGAGTGACATGATGTGACTGAGTTTTCTGCTCAGTGTCTTGCAAGGCTGAAGGTGTTGGCTTTGACTATGTTCTCGTCTGGAGTTCTGGGCCGTCTTTTAAGCCCACATGGTTGTGGAAGAATCCAGTTCTTTGCCATTGTTGATTGAGATCCCAGTTTCTCTGCTGGTTACTAGCTACAGGCTGCTCTGGTTATTAGCCAGAGGCTGCTCTTGGCTTCTGCAGGCCACACACATTCCTTGTCCTGTCTCCTGTATCTTCAAAACCAGCAGAGGAGAATTTCTTGTGCATCAAATCTCTCTTATACTCTGAATCTCTGACCTCTAGAACTTTAACCTTTAGGACTCATGTGATTAGATCAGGCCTCTCTGGATAATCTCCCTATATTAAGGTAAACTGATTTGGGACCTTTGTTTCATTTGCAAAGTTTCATCACAGCAGGACCTAGGCTGGTATTTGATTGAGTAACTGGGAAAAGGTGTGGATGCACAGCAGGTCAGAAATCTTGGGGGCTTAGAATTCTGCCTACCACAGTGAGATTCTCGATGGGCAGGAAATATGACTTAATTTTTTTTTTTTTTTGTAAAGTGGGAGAAGGGCAGTTGGCTTCTCAGGAGGTGAATTTTAGGAAAGCTTACATATGGAAGTTGGAGATTAGGCATTGATTCATTTAACTTTCTGTGCCCATTTAAGTCTGTGTACCCCCAGGGATATACCTGTTTCATTCTGCAAACAGTTGCATCTGTGAGCACAGACATACCTTGATGCTTGGCAAATAGATACACCAGAGCAGCAAATGGAGTTGGCATCCAGGGAGTTGGGGCTAGGAGGGTGGTAACAGTGACAACAAAACAGCCGCTGATGCCAGAGCAATCACTGCTTTCATGTCCTGTCTCCAGGCAGACTTTTCTCCTGGAAGAATATTTTGTTTCCTCTCTAGGGAATAAAGAAATCTGAAGTCACAGCTTGATGTTATCCTTACAGCTGTAACTGTTGCCTAGTAACAAGATTCCCCCTCTACTTGCTTGTTACCAAGGAGAGGGGAGAAAGGTAGAGAGAAGCGCACTTCTGAACCTCTTGAAAGCTATTGTCCTTCCCACTCTCCACAGAACTCCTTGCTTCAGGGAGTTGGGTGGACTACCTGAGGCTAGCAGTTGAGGCTCCACAAACAGAGGACCCTAGTCCTTTTGCCCTGGGCTGCTTGGGAGGAGATTGAGAAGAAGAACACTCATGGGGACATCTTATGGAAGGAACCACAACAAACCCCCCTTCTCATTTTGGCCTGCCCTAGGACAAACAGAGGATGTGCAGATGCTCCTGCGCTTTGGAGCAGATCCCACTTTGCTGGATCGACAGTCTCGGTCTGTTGTGGATGTCCTGAAGAGGAATAAGAACTTCAAAGCCATCGAGAAAATCAACAGTCACTTGGAAAAGCTAGCTACGTGTTCTAAGGACCTATCAGGTACAGCTTCCAGTGTATTAACTTTTGGGGGGGATAAAACTGGTTCTGTGACATTAGATACAAATCCGTTTATCTCTTTTCGGTATATATATGGAAGTGAGACCTACCAATCTTTGGAAAACTTGTTTGCTTTTTTTTTTTTTAAAGGTAGAATGAGACAGCTCTTATTTAGAGAGATGCTATGACATTCTGGGAACTTTTCCAAGTCTACCTTTGGACAGTGTAGGTGATTTTTTTTTTTTTCCCCATGCAAGTACACAGCAAAAAAGGAGAAAAATTAGAATATGAGATAACAAAAATGAAGTCTATTCCTTAGAAACAATTATGGCCAACAATTTAAAATATGCATATGTCTCTATTTCTTGGTTTATCAATTTTGGACAGCATCTGCTGACAAGACCGCGTAAAAGATGAAGTGCTTGGCTGTGTCAGTCCCATTTGTTGGGTTTTGTCTAGTAATGCTATTTGTATTATTTATATTCTGTTTCTTAACTCTTGAGATTTTCATGCTTCATCTACAGATTGCTTCTAAAAATTGCAAATTAGTGAATGACATTTGCATGGTAGTAAGATTATGTAAATGTTACTCTTTCTACAACTGGTAGCATGGGCAGACCCATGGAAAGGAATCACCAAATGTCCTGAAAACTTTGCTCTTTAAATGTGATACTCTTTAAGCATCTCAGTTTAATGAAACATGTATATATTTTTATACTTCTTGTAGTTCTAACACTCATACATGACTCCTATGGTACTGTTATCCACATAGATTTCCTCCTTGATATGTTGGAGTACTTGGTCAAGTAAGTTTTTCATGGAAGAGGCATAGATAGTAGACTTACAGAATTTTTGAAAATGTCTTTCTTTTATCCTCATATTGATGGATAATTTGTCTGAATATAGGCATTGTTATTTCATCAATAGTAAGTTACACTCCCTGCCTTCCCACCTGCCAAATTTTAACTTCTTTGAAATGGGAATGTGTTTTATAATCAGTGACATGTCATAGTTTAATGGCAGCCTTTTCTGTTTTGTTCCTCAGTATCTATGCTATCTTAGTTTTATGAAATATACTGTAAAACCTTGTTCCTCACAACTTTGTATAAATTATTTCATTATCTTCTAGCCCCCACTACTACTGATAGAAGTCTGGTGTCAGTCTCATTTTTTCCCCCTCTAGAATTTTCTCTGTCCTTGGAGTCCTGAAATTTCCCTATATGTATCTAGATGTGGGTCCTTCCTCATTCTTTTGGCTTGGCACCTGTTGGCCCCTTGCATTCTGTTTTCTTAGCCCAGAGGAATTATCTTCTATTATTTTGTTACCATCCAAGTCTTTTTCTCTTTGCCACTGCTATTAAATGGATGAGCTTCTTGAATTTATAATATATGTCTCTGTACCTTTCCCTACCACTCTCTATCTCCTTTTCTCTTCCCAGATCTTTAAATTCGTCTAAAGCTTCTACTTTTATAATTCATCTTGTCCATCGCTGCATTTTTTAATTTGGAAAATTATAGTTTTAATTTTGAGAACTCTTTGTGTTCTGATTGTTTCTTATCTATAGAAGCTTATTCATGTTTTATATTTGCCACATCTTCTTGAATTGCATTTAAAAAAGCAAATAACTTTTTTAAAAAACCTTTCTCCTTTCTTCCCTGAATTATTAATGTTACTTTTGGGGTTAGTTGACTCATTTTCTTTTTTTTTGAGATGGAGTCTTGCTCTGTTGCCCAGGCTGGGGTGCAGTGATCCGATCTCAGCTCACTGCACCCTCCCATCTCCCAGTTTCAAGCGATTCTCCTGCCTCAGCCTCCTGAGTCACTGGGATTACAGGTGCGCACCACCACACCCGGCTACTTTTTGTATTTTTAGTAGAGACTGGGTTTTGCTATGTTGGCCAGACTGATCTCAAACTCCTGACCTCAAGTAATCCACCTGCCTCGGCCTCCCAAAGTGCTGGGATTACTTACAGGCATAAGCCACCGTTCCTGACCTGACTCATTTTCTTGCTTCTCTTTTGTGCTATTCCTTTTCCCTAATTATCTTCTGATCTTTGGATGGTTTGTATTTATGATTGAAGGACTAGATTGATTAATACTTAATAGTTGGTTAGCATGCATTTCCTGCAGTTATTTAAGTGTGCTTCCCTAGAAACACTCCCTCCCTTGAATGTGCAAGTGGGCAGCAAATTGCAGGCAACCTGAAGAGGGCATGTGTTGGGGTCAGAGATAGTCTGTCAGGCTGTAGATGATTGCAATTGCTGGAGTGAGAAAAGTTTTATGTGAGGGAGATTAAAGCTGCTTTTAAAAACACTTCTCCCTCAACTCCATTTCCCCATTTATGTTTTAATTTTTAATTATTTATTTTAAAGGTGTCATTTCTATGAGACTGTGAGAACAGGAGAGAGGGGTAGAGCCCTCTTTTTTTTCCCCTCTTCATGGGTGTTCTTTCAAAGCTTTGACATACCGTGTTTAGTTTTTAAACGACCTCCTGTTTTTAGGAATACTAATTTCTTCTGTGAGACAGTATAATGAATAGATTACTGTGGAATGCTTTTTGAGAGCTTATGCATATCATCTCAGTTTCAGAATGGTTTCCATGATTTGAGAAACTGCAAGTAGCCAAACAGGTCAGTGAATTTTCAGATTTTAAAATAACAGCAGAAGAAGAACTACTACTTAGTGGTAGAAAATGGCTGACTTGTTTGCAACATATATATGTATATATTTATGTGTGTGTGTGTGTGTGTGTATATATATATATATTTTTTAAGAGACGGAGTTTCACTCTTGTTGCCCAGGCTGGAGTGCAGTGGTGCGATCTTGGCTCACTGCAACCTCTGCTTCCTGGGTTCAAGCGTTTCTCCTGCCTCAGCCACCTGAGTAGCTGGAATTACAGGTGTATACTATCACACCTGGCTAATTTTTGTATTATTAGTAGAGACGGGGTTTCAGCATGTTGGCCAGGCTGGTCTTGATCTCTTGACCTCAGGTGATCGCCCGCTTCGGGTTCCCAAAGTGCTGGGATTACAGATATGAGCCACTGTGCTGGCCTGCAAATTTTATCTTCTATTAATTTTAATCTCAGGTCTTAGAATACTGTGTATGTTCTATTTAGTGTTAAAGTCTTTGACCTAAGTCATTTGTGTTGGTTTAGTTTTTGAGGTTTTAGGTTTTTTTTTTTTTAGTTTCCTTGTTTAATACAATCCTTGAATATCTGTTAATCCTGAAAATGCTTTGTCTTCTGAGGCAAGGTTCTTGCTCTCGCTTCTCTTCTCTCTCCTTCACCAGTTAAATGTGACCCGGTTTTGGAACCAAGAGAAAAGACTTAGTAGAATCTCAGCGTGTCCCCTTTTCACTCATTAGAATTCACCTGTACTTGCTTGGCAGAAAAGCATGCATGAGAGGACTGTGCATTGTTCCAGGCTTGCCATTCGGCTCACCAGGTAGCCTGTGATTGTAGTGGATGCAGTCAAGCCTAAAGCCTTCCATGCTCAATGGTAAACTTGTTGGATGTTTGATTTCTGTAAAGTTTTCCAGACCATTGGTCACAAAAATTTTCTTGCTGTGCTAGAGGAATATTGAAAGACTATAGAGAAACGTGAGTGAAAGGAACTAGTAAAATAAAATCTATAAAGAGGATAAGTTAATCAGGAAGGGCTGGCAAGGTGGAGTCGTATATTTCCCAAAGTATTCTAGGCAGTGGAACTCTTTTTTTTTTTGAGACAGAGTTTTGTTCTTGTTGCCTAGGCTGGAGTGCAATGGCAGAATCTCTGCTCACTGCAACCTCCGTCTCCTGGGTCCAAGTGATTCTCCTGCCTCAGCCTCCCATGTAACTGGGATTATAGGCATGCACCACCATGCCTGGCTAATTTTGTATTTTTTGTAGAGATGGGGTTTCACTGTGTTGGTCAGGCTGGTCTCCAACTCCTGACCTCAGGTGATCCACTCACTTCAGCCTCCTATAGTGCTGCGATTACAGGCGTGAGCTGTGGCTCCTGGCCCAGCAGTAGAACTCATGGAGAAGCCTAAAGCCTATGTGAACTCCATAGGTGATGATCTTCAAATGAAATTATATACTGAATATCACTGTTCCTTTATACATCCAGAGAGTTGTAGAGAGTTACATGCATACATTTTGTTTCTAAGATTTTACCGAGTGCACAAAGTTTAAAACCCCACTAAGCGGGGGCTGGGGAATCTTTCTAGACCTTGTCCATGAAGTATAATTTTCTTAGATGATGGACATGTCCTACACCTATTCTGTCTGATATGATAGCCACTCATCACATGTGACTGTTGAGCAGTTGAAATATATGTGGCTCATGCATCTGAAGAACCAGACATTTAATTTTATTTAATTAACTGTAATTTTATGTAAGTTAGTGGCCATGTATGGGATAATGTAGCTTCAGACTTTAGCTCCCAGAAGGTGTTTCTATCCAGAACAGTAGCTGAGGAGACTATGGGAGAATCAAAGGAGGAGGCGCAGGGCCATGGGAATGAAGGAGGATCCACTTTGTTTTTATGGACCTTAATCCTTCCCCATCCTAATCCATTAAAGGGACAGATGGAAGCATTATCTTTAGGAAGAGCTGCTGCTAGGGAGCTGTACCTGTGCCTAACATTTGTTTTTCGCATCTATGGTCCTGAGTATAAAATAACATTAGAATATGAGTTGTTTTACACTTAGATGAATGAACATTCCACTTTACAGACCATGATGAAAGATACTTTCTCCCTTGACTCTTCCTCAAGTTTGCTGTACCCATTTTGCTGATAACAGTGGTCCTCATCTCTTCGGATGGGGCTGCTTTGGCATCTAGGTGAGAAATAAAGGGTCTTGCTAAATATTTCTGCTGTTCTCTAAACCAGTGTTTCTCCATCTTAACATGTACACGAATCATTTGGGAGCCTGCTAAAATGCACATTTTGATTCAGCAGATTCAGGGCAGAACCCGAGATTCTGTATTTCTCACTAGCTGCCAGGGCATGCCAGGGACCACTTTGAGGAGCAAGGCTTTCGTCCTAAATAGTCAAGATTACAGAACTGTCTTTATCCAGTTTTCACAGCCACCACCAGATGGCAGCATGTCCATTTTCTCTACCTGCTGTTGCTGCTCAGCTCTTTCCTTAGGACCAAGAACCACAAGATTGGAGCCTTTGTTTTCCTCACAGTTGTTTGTGATCTTCTCTCTGACTTACTAGTTCTTGGCCTTTTCGAGTCAGCTTACATCAGGCCTCTGAAACCTCGTCTCTCTGGTCCTCCAAGGGGGAGCCAGCTGCTTTCTGCTGTGCTCAGCACCAGAACAGTGCCTGTTTTCAGTTAATGCAGACTTAAAGGATGTCTGTCATACTTGTTCCTTTTTATAAAACCAATCTTTTTATATATTTAGAAAATTTATGAAATGTAGAAAATAAACTATTAATTCTCTGTAATTGTACCTGCCAGAAAAAAATTAATGTATTTGTTATATGGTCATTTAGTCTTACTCCGCACATTTTTAGTTACATATTTATATTTTATTTTATAAAATGTGATGAGAATATAAATTTAAATGGATAAAAATATGTGTAATAAAACCTAACAGTTTTGCTTTTTAAACCTTATAAAAAGATTTTGGACAAAAATGAAACCTCCTTTGAAATAATTTATTTCTATTTTCTATTACTTCTGACTATGGTTGCCACTTCAGAAGAGCTTTTTAATTTGTAATTTCAAATCTGCATATATACACAGCAAGTCATCACTTAACATTATTAACAGGTTCTTGGAAACTGACTTTAAGCAAAATGATGTATAACGAAACCAGTTTTACCATAGGTTAATTGATAACAAACAAGAGTTAAGTTCTTAGGGCATAGTTTTGGTCACAAAAACATCACCAAACTTCTAAATAAAGATCTAATATTAAACATGGAAATAAATGTGAGCTATACATACATTTAAGAAACGTTAGTAGAAACAAGTAAGATATTTATTTACCCAGTTATTCCAGTTCAGTGTTGAAGGTGGCCAGTTTATTCTGGCAGCTCAGGGAGCCAAGTGGGAGCCAGTCCTCCACAGGATTCCATTCAATTGCAGGGCTCACTCACTCACATCCACACTCACTCAGACTGGGACAATTGAGATGTGCCAGTTTACCTATCATGCACATCTTTGGGGTGTGGGAGGAAACCTGAGTACTTAGAGGAAATCCATGCAAAGATGGGAAGAACATGCAAACTCCACACAGTGTCCCTGGTGAGGACCCAATTTGTTTTCTCATCCATATTATAATGAAACTATTGAAGAGAATGTTATTTGAGGACCTGCTGTATTTGCTAAATGTGATCATTGTTGAAAATTTGTAAAAGTATAGTTTTATGTAAAAGGAAATTTATTGTAATTACATGTTAGCACATTTGTATTCAGTCTTTTGTTTTTCAGTACTTATGTAGTCATCTTTTAAAAAACTCTTGATTATAATGCATAAGCAACTTTGTTTCCTGATCTTTCTTTTGACTCTTTTTAAGCTTAATGGAAATTTAGAAACAAAATCAGAAAAGATCAGTGAAGTAAACAAGTCACCCACAGACCTCCTACCAAGGGATACCATTTGTCAGTATTTAGCAACTTTCCATCTGTATCATTCTCTGATTTCTTTCGTGATGTTTCAATCTTTTCCTCATCTATAACTGCCTTCTTAACAAGTCTGAACCATGTAATCATGTATTTATTATGCAGCTGCATCTAATTGTTTCTTTTGTTGAGCTTAGTATGTTTCTGTTCATTTTCATGTGAGTTTTTTACTAAACTTATTTTCCTGGGGGAAGAATGATGTTTTTGCAAAGATTTTATCAGGCAGACAAGCAGCAAGTTTCCATCAGCTTGATAGTGAAGGAAGTTTATCTTTTACTAAAGGTCCTATTTTTTTTTTTTTTTTTTTCTGTACTGTGAGTTTTCATTGTTTTTTGTGTCTTCATAGGTATTTTATGATGAAGATGGGAGGGCAAAGTTCAGGGATGCTAGCCAGATACTGCTTTACTACACAACGATTTCTATCTCAGTGAGCTTCCAGCCAAGGTGATGTGGGTCTTTCTTTGCCAAATGATTATCATTTTCTGTTCTCTAGAGGATGATGCTATAGTGGATCCTCTTTCTGCCTGGCACCTGAACGTCTCTTGATTAGAGTGGGCAATGAGTACTTGCCCCAGAAGTGGATGTGTGTATGTTTCTGGTGTTCTGACTTGAGTTTTTGAAATGTAATTCAGATGTGTGTCAGAAGGTGTGGCAGATGTTGGAGAGCTCTGTCTGGCTTCCCTTGGATCCCTTTTACCATTTCTGGGTGCCCCCTGACATTGGTGTGTGTGCAGTTTGAAAAGTCAGCACCCGAGGCTTGTTTTCAAGAGACTGCCTTTGGGCTTATAGCAGCTGTTTTGCTCATGCTTCTTTTTAAACCAGAAATGTCTGGGAATTTATATTGTCCAAAGGCAGCCTGTAGCTAGCAACTGATAGATGTGAGAATATGAAAGCCCATTTCCTTTGCCTTGCAGAGGGACCTCTCTGAAGTGTGACTCACACTCCAGAGCCTTCTTGTGGGATCAGGCTGAGGCCACCCTCTGTGGGACTTTGCCTGAGTGCATACGTGGGTTTGGCTTCCTCTCTCACCCTTATTGTGCTTCTCCTACTCCCCTACTGGTCTTCCTTCTTAATAAACTTCCTCCTTAAAAAATTGTGAGCAAATCTAGTGTCTACTGCTGGGGAACATGACTGAAGGATGCTTTTAATTTTTTTTCCTATTTTCGAATAGCCTATCTCTTTTAAAGTATTCCCATTCTGGTAGAACATGACATTGGACATTCATTCATCTCTTCACAACCATGATAGTGCCACTCTGGGCCAGGCTCTTTTCACTTGGTGTGAAAATAAATGTCCAGTCCTGCTCCCTTATCTGTTCAGTAAGATTCCATTTTAATTAAGAATAGTTTTTGATACCTAATAAAAAAATTTGTCTTTTTTTCCAACACTTCATCAGTGACTATTTTCTTTCTTTCTTGTTTCTTTTCTTTTCTCTCTCTCTTTCTCTTTCTTTCTCTCTCTGTTTCTCTCTCTCTCTCTTTTGAGACAGGGTCTTGCTCTGTTGCCCAGTCTGGGGTGCAGTAGTGTAATCATTACTCATTTTAGCCTCAAACTCCTGGGCTCAAGCAATCCTCCTGCCTCAGCCTCCCGAGTAGCTGGGACCACAGGCATGTGCCATTATACCTGGCAAATTTTTGTATTTTATTTGTATATATGAATATGTGTATATATATGTATATGTGTGTGTACCTATATATGTTTTGTAGAGACGGGGTTTTGCCAAGTTGCTCAGGCTGGTCTTGAAGTCCTGAGCTCAAGAAATCCACCCATTTCAGCCTCCCAAAGTGCTGGGATTACAGGTGTGAGCCATCGCACCCAGCCACTGGGTGTTTTCTCATCATGACTACTTTATCAAATAAGTTGAATGAAAAAGATACTATCTTCCCTTCCTCAGCCAGAGAGATGGCTCCTTACTTGGCCTTTTCCGCTTGCAAATAAGATATAAAAGTTTGGGTGGCTGACATGTAGTTGGATGTTGCTGTGTGCTAAGCCATCTTTCTGCTATCACTCCCTGAATTGTTGTATCAGTTATCTATTGCTGCATAACAAAATACCCTAAATTTCATGGCTTAAAACAACAAGCATGCTGGGTGTGATGGCTTACACCTGTAATCCCAGCACTTTGGGAGGCTAAGGCGAGTGGATTATGAGGTCAGGAGTTCAAGACCAGCCCGGCCAAGATGGTGAAACCCCGTCTACTAAAAACACAAAAGTTAGCTGGGCGCGGTGGCAGATACCTGTAATCCCAGCTACTCGGGAGGCTGAGGCAGGAGAATTGCTTGAACCCCGGTGGCAGAGGTTGCAGTGAGCCGAGATCATGCCACTGCACTCCAGCCTGGGCAATAGAGTAAGATTCCGTCTCAAAAAAAAAACAAAACCCAAAAAACCAACACGCATTTATTTAGCTCCTGATCCTACAGGTCAGCAATTTAATCTGGGCTGTTCTTACGGCCTTAATTGAACTTATTCAAGTGTCTGCAGTCTTTGCTGATGTTGGCTGGTTTCTTTCACATCTATAGGGCCTCAGTTTAGACAACTAGGCCGATTCCTTCCTATTCTATGTTGTCTCTTGTCTCTCAGCAGGCTAGCCTGACTCGTTTACATGATGAAGGCAGAGCCTCAAGAGAGTCAGCAGAAGTATACAAGGCTTCTTGAAGGCCCAGACTAAGAACTGGCACAAAAATCACATCTACTGCATGCTATTTGTCATAGCAAGTCATGAAGCTAGTCCAGAATCAGGGGAGGGTGGAGCGGAAAGAGGCTCCACTTCTTGATGGGAGGAGTGACGAAGTCACATTGCACAGCATGTGAATATATGGAAGGTTGGAGAATTGTGGTTATTTTTGCAATCTGTAACAGCTGCAATTTCTGTATTCAGAAGCATTACCTGGTGCTGTTTTGTAGGATTCAGCAATGGTGATGGACCCACTAGTGAAAATGACATTTTCAGGAAGGTCTTGGAGCAGCTGGTGAGGTATATGAACTCAGGAAACCGGTTATTGCATAAAAACTTTCTGAAGCAGGAAGTAGTTCAGAAGTTCTTGCGCCTCCTTTCTACTCTGCAAGGTAATTTTTTCCACAACATTCAATTATGTTAAAAGTGATGATTTATGTTCATTAAAATTCTTTTCTAATATCTGTTCAGAAATTAATTTTAAAAAATAAAGATAATGTATCTACATGTAAAACATTCACACAGTACAGAGCATTCTTTTTAATAGGCGTAAAATCTATTACATACCCCTGAACTTCAACCCCTAAATCCCATCCCCAGAAACAACCTGTTACTAGTTTTTGTTTTTTGAGACGGAGTCTTCCTCTGCCGCCCAGGCTGGAGTGCAGTGGCCGGATCTCGGCTCACTGCAAGCTCCGCCTCCCCAGTTCACGCCATTCTCCTGCCTCAGCCTCCCGAGTAGCTGGGACTACAGGCGCCCGCCACGTCGCCCGGCTAGTTTTTTGTATTTTTTAGTAGAAACAGGGTTTCACCGTGTTAGCCAGGATGGTCTTGATCTCCTGACCTCGTGATCCGCCCGTCTCGGCCTCCCAAAGTGCTGGGATTACAGGCTTGAGCCACTGCGCCCGGCTGTTACTAGTTTTTTATGTGTCCTTCTAGAAATACTATTTGCATATACAGTCATTTAAAAAATACTATAGATATTTCTCTCTTCTATACATATTGGCTAATGTTGGAGTATAAAGTTATTGTAGAATTGAATGTTCTTTTTCATTATGGGGAAATCAGGAAACTTCCTGAAAAGAACTTTAGATGACAAAAATTTAAATAATTTGGGAAGATTCTAGAAATTCTAAGTAGGTAAAATTTAGTATTTTTAAAATGAACACTTCATAAGGCTGAGATGTCTCCATTTTACAAAGAGAGCAGGAAGGCATGGCCTGAGAAACCTCAAATACTCAGGGTATGCAGCAGATGATAGTATTTAAGGCTTGGAGTCTAGCATTCAAGTCTTGTTTCCACCACATACCAGATCTGTGACCTTAGGCCAATTAATTAACCTCTTTAAGCTTCAGTTTCTTCATCCCCTTGCCTTGGCCAGGGGACTAACCTCATGAGATAATGGATATAGAACACTTAGTCTAATGTCCTGCACATAAAATGCTAGTACTCATTAGCTGTTACGATGGGATGAGATGAGGTTAGGTTGTCAGCCTTTCTTTCCTAGGTATCAGTGAGTCAAAGATAACCAGCATACCTGTTAAACACACTCTAGGATGGGGCCACATTGTATGGGATCAATTAGATGTAGACATTCTGTACAAACCACATCTAGGGAGCCTTTGGTTTTTGGACTTAATGTCATTTGATCCATGGCCCATGAAGACTGTCCTCATTTATATTTAGGGTTGTGAAAATAAAACTTTATTTAATGGTATTTGGTAAAAATCTCATAAGAGCCCATGTGATGGGAATGCTGCTTCTCCAATGTCCTTTGTGTCTTATGGACTATGTTCCTATGCCTCCTTTGTTTCTCTGTAGGGTATTGTAAGTGTTGGTGTGGGTTCTTCTTTCACTTTGGCTTGGTTACTTTCCCCTTTCCTCTTATTCCTTACTCTCTGTACCTTTCTTGAAGGTCTCTCCCTCAACTGTCTTCCAGAGTTGAGTGGGTCTCTAATCCACCCAACCTTTTTGATGTTTTTCTGTCTTCATTTTTCCTTTTTTTTCTCTTTGTATCCTTAACTGGCCATAGGGTAGGCTATTTATAGGTCTTCCTATTGAAAATGACAGACTCCAATGGGCTAAAAATTGGCAAAAAAGTTACTTTTTTGACTCTCATAATAAAAATGCCAGGCTGGCTTCAAGTACAGCTGGCTTCAGGGAGCTCACCAATGTCATTACGACCCATTGTCTCCCATCTTTCAACTCAGCTCTCCACTAGTTGGCTTCCATCTCAGACTCTCTGTGGAAATGTGATTGAGGTCTCTAATCTCTGACTTGTCCCACATTTCTGGACTTGTGGACCCATCTGTCTCTCTCTCTCAGTGGTTCGAACAAATGTCCTAGGCTTCACTTCGGATCGTGATGTATACCTCTGTAGCTAAATGTGATCAGAAGGATGGAGATTCTTGATTGGCTTAGGTCCAAATCACATGCTACCCTATCCCATCCATACGTCAACGAAGAGTGCCAGAAGGTGGGAGAGGGCTGTTACCAGATGATGAGCGAATAGATTCTGGGGGACAAAAATTGCAAATGCCTATTTAAATAGTTTGCCTTTTACACTTTTATTTTGATTCCTGTTAAAATAAGATGATAGACTAGCCTATATTTAATTTCTTCTTATTTTAAAATGAACATTTTAAATATTAAAATGAATATTCATTTTAAGAAAACTTGGAAAAAGATGGGAAGCAAAAACTAGCAAATGCAAATCAAGTTGCTCTTATTTAGGTAATCCTTGATTTTTCTCCCCTTCTGCTATATCTCCCTGCTTTCTTAGTGGTAGGGTTGCTAGACAAAATACAGAATACCCTGTTAAATTTAAATTTCAGATAAGCAATGAATAATTTTTTAGTATAAATGTGTCCCCAAATATTACATATATATATATACTTATACAAAAATTTCTTTGTTGTTCATCTAAAATTCAAATTTAATTGGCATCCTATGTTTTTATTTGCTAAATCTGGCCATCTACTTGCTGAAGATCTGATTAAAATGTTTTCTACTCTTGGCCGGGCTCATTGGCTCACACCTATAATCTCAGCACTTTGGGAGGCCAAGGCAGGTGGATCACAAGGTCAGGAGATCGAGACCATCCTGGCTAACACGGTGAAACCCCGTCTCTACTAAAAGTACAAAAAAGTGGCCGGGCATTGTGGCGGGTGCCTGTAGTCCCAGCTACTTGGGAGGCTGAGGCAGGAGAATGGCTTGAACCCAGGAGACAGAGCTTGCAGTGAGCCGAGATCGCACCACTGTACTCCAGCCTGAGTGACAGAGTGAGACTCCATCTCAGAAAACAACAACAACAACAACCAGTTTTCTACTCTTAAGATTCACCAGCAGTATGAAGTGGAATAACTTTTATCCTGTCTTTAGACATCAAAGATGAGATGGAAACTTTTGTTTATCATGATAAAAAATCAAGAATTAAGAGATAAACCATCTTCTCATGGTTACTTTGTGGCTCTGGACTTTTTAATTTTTCTGTAGTATCTCTCTGTATTTCAGTATTTGTTAGGAAAAGACACTCTTAATATCACGCAAAATTTAAGTCCGGCTTTTGCCCTTCTGATCTCAGCAGAATACTCTGAATTCAAGTATTCTGTGTTAAGACACAGTCATCATTCTTCTGTCTCTTGGGCCGGGGTCTCTACCCTTCATAGGGTATTTCTAATCTTCCCATGAAGTCTGAAGGTCATTACACTGATGTTCACGAGTGGCTAAGCAACATGACCCAAATAATTAATTACTTGTTTATATAATCCATGTTAATTGTATATGGATGTTGGGTTGTGATTGGGGAAAGAAGAGAAATCATATGAACGTTTTTGGAATGTGTCTTACTCTTATTTTTGAAAGAAATTCCTCCTGACCTGGTCTGTGATATTAATCAAGACTGTGCCACCATCGTCTTCAAATTCTTATTGGAAAAACAGAAATGGCCTGAGGTGCTTCTGCTGCTGACCCGCAAAGTAAGTGGAGAGCCACCGCTTGGAGATTGCCTCATTAAAGACTGCAACTTCTCAGACCTCGACATCTGTACTATCATCCCCCACCTCAGCACCTGGGACCAGCGAAAGAAACAGCTTCTGGGCCGCCTGATAGACAGTGGAGGTGAGAGTGACTGGATGCTAAGCGTTGGAGACTTGTCCACATTCTCCATATGATGGAGTCCAGGCCACTGCCTGCCTTTCCCTTGCTTTTGGAGGCACCATGAAGTTCACCCTTATTGTCTACCCTGTATATTCTTGTTTTGAAACAGTGATGAAGGTTACTGCCCTGTAAGTGAGTTGCCCTTGAGGAACTCTGCATTTTTTGTGAATTCCAGTTACTACTTTTCTCTTTTGTATGGGAAACATCAGGTGTGTGAAGGGTCCTTGGCTCTGGTTTAGCCTACAGCAGTCATTTCCTCCTGACCTCTGGCTAGACTTTGACTGGCAGTGGATATACTGTGTGGATCCTTGTCTACTCCTGTGACATTCTTTTCTGATCAACGGATTGGGATTCAAGATGCTTGTTTTTAAAGAAACAGTCAAGTAATTGGTGGGTGGAAGCATCTGCTGCTTTAATGAGAACTATCACGCATGGCTGGGTGTGTGTCTGGAGTTTGCAGACATCTTGCTGAATTGGCTTTTATTTCCAAGCTGATTTAGAAACACCAACCTCCTCCTACCTCTGTCCCTCACACCTCCACTAATGCCACTACTAACCGTGTGGCCTTGGGCATGCCATTTATGCCTTCATCTCCTGATTGGTAAAATGGGAATAAATAGGCCTCCTTTCTTAGGGTTGTTTTGGATATTAAATGAGTTAACGTGTGCAGGCTTTCAGAAGGGTGCTTTGGCTATATCGTTCTCTGCTTGCTTCGTGCTGTATGAGGAAATGTCTTTCATGAGAAGAGACATTATGTGTTATCAACAACACATAATATGTAAGATGTAACAGTGACACACAAGACGTTGTGTCTATCAATAGCACATTGATCCTTAGCCCTCAAAGTGCCACACACCTTGCAAAGCCTTTGGGTGTTGGCTCCGTCCACAGCTTTCAGTAGGTAGATGAGGCGGCTTCTACAATTTATTTTTTTAAACTCCTTTCTTAAGTGGAGTGTTACTTTCTTTGCCTGGAATCCACAGCTGTCATGAATTCCTGTTTTATTCCTTGATTCAGCCAGCACTTATAGAGCACACCTCAGGATCAGGTGCTAGGAACCAAGCCCACAGAGGTGAGTGTGCAGCTGCTGGAAGTGTGTGGAGGAGACTGCCGATCTACCATGGGTGGGTCTGCCTTCTGGTGGAGGTTGGAGGCTGGGGAACTTCGATGCAGAGGAGTTGTGTGGACTGAGCTAAAAAGAAGGTGATTTGGGGCCGGGCGCGGTGGCTCAAGCCTGTAATCCCAGCACTTTGGGAGGCCGAGACGGGCGGATCACGAGGTCAGGAGATCGAGACCATCCTGGCTAACACGGTGAAACCCTGTCTCTACTAAAAAATACAAAAAACTAGCCGGGCGAGGTGTTGGGCGCCTGTAGTCCCAGCTACTCGGGAGGCTGAGGCAGGAGAATGGCGTAAACCTGGGAGGTGGAGCTTGCAGTGAGCTGAGATCCGGCCACTGCACTCCAGCCTGGGTGACAGAGCGAGACTCCGTCTAAAAAAAAAAAAAGGAAGGTGATTTGGGGTGGAGAGATGTGAGGGAAGATGAGAGTTGAGAATAGGAGCTCGGTAGAAGCAAGGGTTGTGGCATGATCTCATTCAAAAGTGGGAGTTGAACAACGAAAACACATGGACACAGGGAGGGGCACATCACACACAAGGGCCTGTTGGGGGTGGGGGGCTAGGGGAGGGGTAGCATTAGGAGAAATACCTAATGTAGGTGACAGGTTGATGGGTGCAGCAAACCACCATGGCACATGTATACCTATGTAACAAACCTGCACGTTCTGCACATGTATTCCAGAACTTAAAGTATTTTATTTATATATATATATATATATATATATATATATATATAGAGAGAGAGAGAGAGAGAGAGAGAGAGAGAGAGAGAGAAGCAAGTGATGTAGAAAGTGCCCTCACACTGATGTTAGGCAGAGTTTCAGTTCTCATGCCCTGTCCTCATGCCAGGACAGTGGGAATGATGGGAACTATGCTCCTGTGGTGGGGAGCTGGAGAGGAGGTGGGGGCAACGCTCCCGGACAGCATGCTTGAAGGAGCTGGGCTTTCACCGTGTGGCTACTGGCAGAAGCCTTTGCCTCCCAAAATGGGCGCTGGTAGGAGGATCTTGGAAGTTAGGTAAACATGAGCTCTCTTCCCTTACAACTGAATAACTGAGGCAGTCCTTCTCTCGTCAGGCGAGCCAGGCTGTGCCTGCTCACATTGCCCTTCCCTTCTGCCCTCTCCCAGCCTTGCCTGATGGTCTTCAGGGGAGCCAGGAGAGGCCACTTGTCATGTGTCTGAAATACGAGGACTTCGAGTTGGCTTTCCTTCTCTTGACCAAGGGCGCAGACCCCCGTGCTATTTCTCTCATGGAAGGTGATACTCCTTTGCATGCAGCACTCCACATCTTTCTAGAGATCAAAGGTAAGCCCTTGTTTTTTAAGCAGCCTTTTCCTTGAGGAGGAAGCTGGATATTAGAACTGATGCTGTTTTCTGGTCTTTCCTTTTGTTTAAACCAGTGATCTGAAAAAGGCCCATTTCTTGACCAGGCCTGCCCATGTCACCTGGCCCCTCACTTGTAGCATGATGGGAAGAACTGACCACCATGGTGAATGGTCAGGGTGGGTTGATGGAGGATTCTTAAGTTCCAGAGTTGACTGTTGGTAGTTGAAAAGTACTTTCCATTTATTTATATCATTTTCATGAGTCTGCATATGAAGGATCTTGCTAGAATCTTATATGGTTATTTCAGGACATTTGGACTGGATAATTATTTGTTGCATGGCACTCTCCTGTGCATTGTAGGATGTTTAGCAGCATCCCTGGCCTCCACCTACTAGCTGCCAGTGACACTTCCCCAGTTGTGATAATAAAAAATGTCTCTATCTATACATTGCCAATGTCCCTTGGGGAGTAAATCACCGTTGGTTGAGAACCACTGAGTTCTTTAATGGAGTTCAGATTTTTGGGGGAGTTCAGCATTCTGAGATGCCCCTGACTGGCATCACTCTCAAACCCCAGGGTCTGCTGTCCCCTGAGAAGAGTGACTCGGTGCTCACAGGGTTTTTGTTTGTGCCTTTCAGCTGACATTGGTTTTAGCTTCCTCAACCATCTGTTGGATCTGTTTTGGTCCAACCCCACCGAATTCGACTACCTCAACCCCAATGTCCAGGACAGCAATGGGAACACGCTAATGCACATCCTCTTCCAGAAGGGCATGCTAAAGCGCATGAAGAAGCTGTTAGACCTGCTGGTGAAGTTTGACATCAACTTCAACCTGAAGAACAAAGAGGGCAAAGATGCACGGCACCGGATTAAGAAGAACGATTCTCTGCTCTTGGCCTGGAACAAAGCTCTGATGGAGAACAGGCGGAGGAGCCGGCAGGACTCTGCTGCCCACCCGGGGAAACTCCCAAGGTCCACTGCCCCTGGTCACACATCTCAGCTCAAGTCCCAAGGTTCATTCAAGTCAGTGCCATGTGGTGCTACTGCCAGAACCCTGCCTGAAGGAAGTGCAGTCCCTGACAGCTGGGAGACTCTCCCAGATACCCAGGTGACCAGGGAGAAGCCTGGAGCTCTTAGGCCATGCTCTCTGAGAGACTGCCTTATGCAGGACATCACAGTTTTGATTCAGCAGATTGAAGTGGATCCGTCTTTCCCAGAGGACTGTCTTCAGAGCTCTGAGCCTCTGGAGGCAGGAGCTGGCAAGGAAGGAAAGAAAGATGAGCTCCAGCTGACCCTGGGTACAGGGGCCCCTGACTGTAGTGAGGCAGGGGAAGGACATGCTCAGGTGGGCCTTGGGGCCTTGCAGCTTGTGCCTGCTGATAACAGAGGGAAGGAGGGCAATGACGATCAGGATGACTGGAGCACGCAGGAGATTGAGGCCTGCCTCCAGGACTTTGATAACATGACGTGGGAGATCGAGTGCACTTCAGAAATGCTGAAGAAGCTGTCTAGTAAGGTAATGACCAAGGTCATCAAGAAGAAAATCATCCTTGCCATTCAGCAGCTGGGAAATGGTGAGTGGACCCAGGGCCTGCAGAAGCGACTGAAGCACCTGAAAGGAAGCATCCAGCTCTTCGAAGCTAAGCTAGACAAAGGAGCCCGGATGCTGTGGGAGCTCGCCATTGACTTCTCCCCTCGATGCAGTGAGAACCCTGAGAAGATCATTGCCACAGAGCAGAACACGTGTGCAATGGAGAAATCAGGGCGAATCTACACAGAAATCATCCGGATTTGGGACATCGTCTTAGATCACTGCAAACTGGCTGATTCCATCAAGGCCATCTGCAATGCCTACAACCGGGGCTTGTCCTGTGTCCTGCGGAAGAAGCTGAAGGGTATCAATAAAGGCCAAGTGTCAGCTAACATGAAAATTCAAAAGCGTATACCCCGCTGCTATGTGGAGGACATGGAGGCCGAGAAGGGCAGGGAGCATGTCAATCCTGAGTACTTTCCCCCAGCCAGTGCAGTGGAGACAGAATATAACATCATGAAGTTCCACAGCTTCAGCACCAACATGGCCTTTAACATCCTCAATGACACGACAGCCACAGTGGAGTACCCCTTCCGGGTGGGTGAGCTTGAGTACGCGGTGATCGACCTCAACCCCAGGCCACTGGAGCCCATCATCCTTATTGGGCGAAGTGGAACTGGGAAGACAACCTGCT
Source organism: Chlorocebus sabaeus (assembly GCF_047675955.1). Taxonomy (NCBI): domain Eukaryota; kingdom Metazoa; phylum Chordata; class Mammalia; order Primates; family Cercopithecidae; genus Chlorocebus; species Chlorocebus sabaeus. The sequence goes on from NC_132918.1 coordinate 2,679,389, forward strand.
GCTTGTACAGATTGTGGAAGAAATTCCACGTTTACTGGGAAAAAGCTGAGCAGGCAGGAAGCCCGTTGCTGGCCAAACAGGTCTGGCTGAAGAGAAGGTTGGAAGTGGAACCCGGAAAAGAGGGTCCAGGTGGGGAGGAAGAGGAGGAGGAAGAGGATGAGGAAGAGGAAGGTTCTATTGAAGTGGAAACAGAAAGTATAGATGAGCAGGAGTACGAAGCCTGCGCAGGAGGAGCCAGTGTGGAGCCAGCAGGGGATGGCCAAGCTGCAGAAGTATGTGCACCAGAACATCCCCACCAGCTGGAGCATTTACATCAGATCTTTGTGACCAAGAACCACGTCCTATGCCAGGAGGTACAAAGGAATTTCATTGAGCTTTCCAAGTCCACCAAGGCCACCAGTCATTACAAACCACTGGACCCCAACATTCACAAACTCCAGGACCTGAGGGACGAGAACTTTCCTCTGTTTGTCACTTCCAAGCAGCTGCTTCTCCTGCTTGATGCTTCTCTGCCCAAACCTTTTTTTCTGAGAAACGAAGATGGAAGCTTGAAAAGAACCATCATAGGATGGTCCACACAGGAGGAGTCAACCATCCCCAGTTGGCAAGAGGATGAGGAGGAGGCTGAGGTGGATGGGGACTACAGTGAGGAGGATAAAGCTGTAGAAATGCGTACAGGTGACAGTGACCCCCGGGTGTACGTGACGTTTGAGGTGTTCAAAAATGAAATATGGCCCAAAATGACCAAAGGGAGGACTGCCTACAACCCCGCACTGATTTGGAAAGAAATAAAATCTTTTCTGAAGGGTTCTTTTGAGGCCCTCAGCTGTCCCTGTGGGAGACTCACTGAAGACGCATATAAGAAATTAGGGAGGAAACGGTGCCCCAATTTCAAGGAAGACCGGAGTGAGATCTACAGCCTCTTCTGTCTGTATCAGCAAATCAGGTCCCAGAAAGGTTATTTTGATGAAGAGGATGTTCTGTATAACATATCCCGGAGACTGTCGAAGCTCAGGGTGCTCCCATGGTCCATCCACGAGCTCTATGGTGATGAGATTCAAGACTTTACCCAGGCCGAGCTGGCGCTGCTGATGAAATGCATCAACGACCCCAACTCTATGTTCCTCACGGGGGACACGGCCCAGAGCATCATGAAGGGCGTGGCCTTCCGCTTCAGTGATCTGCGCTCTCTGTTCCACTACGCCAGCAGAAACACCGTAGACAAGCAGTGTGCTGTTCGGAAGCCCAAGAAGATCCACCAGCTGTACCAGAATTACAGGTCCCACTCAGGTAAGTCCAGGCCTTGGGCTTGCCTACTGGGGTGCTTAGGCACAGACTTTGGGCTGCCTTTGAAGCTGAAGACTAGCTCTTGTTAAGTTTTTACAGTTGAAGTAAGGGTAGTATTTTGGAATTTGTTAGTAAATACGCTCATGGACAAGAGATAGTATGATTTTGGCCACTGCTCCTTAAGTTGATAATTTAAGCTGTGGTTGGGTGGCAACTGATCTTTAAGTAATTGTATCTCAAGGAGTTTGCCATAACATGAGTACATTTCAGGGCGAACATTTAAGCTGTTTGAGAACTTTCATTAAAGCCCTTGGGAAGTACCTGCTCTTTCTTTATAAAAGTAATGTACCAGTTACAAGTCATTAATCCCTGAACCAGGTTTTCTCCCAAAGGGAAGGAAAAAAAAAAAAAAGGGAGGGTGGTAGGCAGTGGGAGTTAACACACACTTGGGTGCTTTTAATTTGTGTCTTAGTTTTGCCCCCTTTCTGTGCCAGGCACAACGCTAAACGGTTTATCTATAGTACCTGTGCTTAATCTTCATAACACCACTGCGAGGTAAGCATCAGTCCCATTTTATAAAGGAGAAACTAAGGCACACAAGTTTAAATAACAGGGTACCAATGCTAGAATATTTCGTTTGTGGTTTATAGATACTAACAAATTTACCTCCTTTGGCCTACAAATATCTGTGAACAATATGGAGTATTGCTTTACATGTTTAAAAACTTTAATGGGATCATGGTGGACATACCTTTCTGCAACTGGGTATTTTTGCCTAATGTTATATTGTTGAGATTTCTTTATTTCTTTTCTTTTTTTTTTTTTTTTGAGATAGAGTGTTGCTCTGTTGCTCAGGCTGGAGTGCAGTAGCGTGACCTCGGCTCACTGCAACCTCCACCTTCTGGGTTCAAGTGATTTTCCTGCCTTAGCCTCCCGAGTAGCTGGGTTTACAGGCGCCTGCCACCAAGCCCAGCTAATTTTGTATTTTTAGTAGAGATGAGTTTTTGCTATGTTGGTCAGGCTGGTCTTGAACTCCTGACCTCAGGTGATCCACCCACCTCGGCCTCTCAAAGTTCTGGGATTGCAGGTGTGAGCCACCATGCCTGGCCTGTTGTTGAGAATTTTGCATGTTGATAATGTGGAGTTCTAGTGCATTCATTGAGGTTCACATAGCATAAAAGGCACCCATTTGAAATGTGCAATTTAGTGTTTTTTAATGTATTCACAAGATTGTGCAACTATCACCATCATCTAATTCTAGAACATTTTCAGAAATTAAAAACCCCCTCAAAACCCATAACCATAGCAGTTACTACTCGTTGTGTCCTTCCTCCCACTCCATGGCAACCACTCATCTTTCTGTTTCTACGGATCCACCTATTGTGGACATTTCATATGGGCGGAATCATATAATGCATGGCCTTTTGTGTCTAGTTTCTTTCACTCGGTTTAATGTCTTCAAGGTTTATGCATGTATAGTATGTATCAGCACTTTATTTCTTTCTATGGTTGAACCATCTTTTATTCTTTGAGTATGGTTACATAAAAAATTGCTTGTCTAGTTCCTTAGAAGGCCATTTAAATGGATTCCACTGCAACTTTCGTTCCCTTTTCTGATTCTCCTGTTAATGTAGATGTATCTTCGGCCCCTGCTAACTCCTAATGGGAAGAGAACCACAGTAGAAGCTTATTTGTTTAGATTCAGCAGTTTCCAAAACCTTAGACTTATTGCTTTATATTGTATACTTTTAATAACAGTAGTATTGGATAGTCACATTTTCCTTTCACTATTTGGTAACCGCAATGGGGATACATATGCCCATTTCATGATGTTCTACCTAGACCATTGTATTCTATCTGGTGTTAGCAAAGGGCACATGGCCTCTAAGAGTAGTGGAGAGACCCAGGAAGGTCTATGTTCGAGTCCTATCACTTGGAGATATTTATTAACTTCTGAGACCTCAGAGTTCCTGTTTGTAAAAGTGCAGTTGTCTCATCTGTCTCACTGCATTGTTGTGAGGATTTGTTGTTGTGAGGATTAAATGGGATGACTTTCTTTTAAGGTGCCTGCTGTATGATAGGTATTCAGTCAATGTCACTATTAATGTCACTTCAGATGTTAGAGAAGAAATGGGACCCAGGAAAAAATCTCTTTGGAAAATCCTCTCTCCTGCTCTGACATTTTTTCTTAGTGTAACCCTCTTTCAACTGAGTATAAACCTGGGGGAAAAGGGTGGTGGAGGCCTTCCTTAGCTCACATGCAGCACTGTTTTTACCATGGTAATGTTGCTTCTGACTCTGTAAGCACCAATGGGAGAGGACAAAGTAATGGTGGTTTTCTTACCAAAGTCAATACCAGCCCCTTATAAGAGCATTCTAACAGCTCTCATTGTTTGTTTGTTTTTTTTTTCCTTTTCTGTTTTTGTTTTTGTTTCTGTTTTTTAGTTGAGACAGAGTCTCACTCTGTCACCCATGCTGGAGTGTGCGGTGGTGTGATCCCGGCTCACTGCAACCTCTGCTTCCTGGGTTCAAGCGATTCTCTTGCCTCAGCCTCCCGAGGTCTCATTGTTTATATTACATTTTTGCCTTGACTCTTCTTTGTGAGGTAATTTTCTCTAATATGAATATAGATTGGGGAGGAGATCCCACAAAACTCTCTGAGGACAGCAACATATATCTGCCTTCTCATCCACTGCACCCAGAGAGCTCAGCGCTGCAATGGTAATCAAATGGAAACTGAAAACAGGCTTGCAATTATACATACTCTAGGGGTCAAATCTGCTTGTCAGGAAAAACATGTCCCCCACCCCAAATAACCAAAAAACTCAGCCATGTTGTTCATTATCCAACTTGGGTTTTCTATTTCGTTCTAGGAATCCTCAATCTGGCATCTGGAGTGGTAGATTTACTTCAGTTCTATTTCCCAGAATCTTTTGATCGCCTTCCAAGGGATTCTGGCCTCTTTGATGGTCCCAAGCCAACTGTTCTGGAGTCTTGTAGTGTAAGCGACTTGGCAATTTTGCTACGAGGGAATAAAAGGAAAACTCAGCCCATTGAATTTGGAGCCCACCAGGTGAGCTGCTTGGGATTTTATGTTTTGAAATAAAAGATAGTTTGCATTTGAAAAAAGGTTTGAGAAGCTAAATTATTCTGCAAGGTAGCATTAAAAATAGTCCCTGACCCACAGTGGGTGAGTCCCAGAGATGGCTGAGTGAACAAGTATTTCAATCTTTCCCCTGGCCTGCCTGACCATGTTTATGCTGGCCATTTCTCTTTAAAAACATTACCTTTCTCCCGTAGAAACAGACTGAGGCTTACTGAGGTTTTCTCTGTAGAATTTAATATTCTTTTGTTTTTCTTCAGGTAATCCTTGTGGCCAATGAAATGGCAAAGGAGAAAATTCCAGAAGAGCTGGGGTTAGCACTTGTGCTAACAATTTATGAAGCGAAAGGCTTAGAATTTGATGATGTCCTCCTTTACAACTTTTTTACTGATTCTGAGGTATGCCACACCTAATTCTTTTCACACAATGAATATTTATGTATGAGCTGAACTTCACTCTGGGGAAGAGAATTTGGAGCTGAGGGTAAGAGAGTTTATCACAGGCTCCTGTTTGTGTTTTGGAGCGTCATTCATTCAGTATGAGGTTTTGTGTGTTTAGATGTGGGTTTGACATTAGCTGTGGGTTGTTTCACAGTGTGTCATGGGCTGGTTCCCCCTGTGCCCTGCCTTTCTTTGGCTCTCTAGTACCCAAGTGCCAGTGTACAGTTCTCATTAGCCACTGTTATCCTTGGCTCCCAGGGATGCCCAAGTTGGAGCAAGCTCTAAGGAGAGCCTTACAGATGAAGCCAAGGTTAGCAATGTCCACCCTGTGATGACAGAACTGGGTAAGGTCAGTTCATAGATAGAGACAATTCCAGGAAGACAAATGAGGCTTGGTTCCTGCCCTCTGGATCAGGTAATATGGGGGACAAGAACAGCTTCCTTGCATGGGAGACCCCTCTAGCATGGCTTTACTACCACTGCTTGCAGCCCATGCAGATGATGGCAGCCAAAGAGTCCCCACATTGACCCCCAGTGACCTCTGTATTGGTCCACTGCTTTCACTTGGCTCCTGAGTCCTTGTGGGTTTTTCTCCCCAAGCTTAGTTCATTATGGGTAGAGCCACCAACTCATGGCCATTGTCCTGGGTTTTCTAGCCACTGTTTTCTCTTTTCCACCATCGTTTGGTGGAGACTCAGGCTGGCTGCTGACTGTACTGTGGGGTCTTCTTTGGGGACTTAGCTGGCTGTGTGCCAGTCCTTGTTGCAGACTTCCATTGCACATGATGCATGCTTAAAGGGGCTATGTTATACCCAAGTCAAGAACACTGTTGGCTTTAACACTTTAAAAATTTGCCCCAGAACTGACCCTTTAGAGAGAGTCCTTCCTTTTTTTCTTATCATTTTTTAAATGTTATTTTGCCTTAATAGCACAACTATTATAATATTGCTATAGGCGCTGTGCAGTTTATAGAGTCATTGCCTCACTCCACCAACCCTCTGAGGTTATATGTATTTTTATTACTCTCATTCCATTTTTAAAAATTTATTTTTATTTTTATAGAGATATGGTCTTGCTGTGTTGCCCAGGCTGGTCTCAAACTCCTGGCCTTACGTGATCTTCCCGCCTTGGCCTCCCAAAGTGCTGAGATTATAAACATGAACCACCTTTATCTGTAGATAAAGCAGAAGGTCACTGAGATTAGTAAATTTCTCATAGTTATAACGTAGATGGCAGAGCCTGGAAATGAACTCAGATATTTTGAGTTCTAAATCTCTTTCCATTTTCCTTCCTTTTAAAGACTTGCATGCGAATTGAATTCCAGAACCTTCCACAATTAGCATATCACTGCGATTCCTTATGTACATTCCTTTCCTATTAAATTTTGCTAATAAAATCAGATGCACACTCATTAACCCTGGAACCATTTTTACCTCTGAGGACTAACTTTTTTTCCTAATGATACATCCATCGGTCATGGTTGGACTGAGGCTCTCCTAAAAGAGGAAGGGTAAGACTTTGTTGTTTCTGTTCTTTATTAAGTACCAGTTGTATGCTTGTGTGAGTAAGAAACTCAAGGAGCTCTGGACTTCAGGATCTGTAAATTGTGATTGGCTTTATTTGTGAAAGAAAAATCCAGTTTTGTGTCTTACCTTGATCCTGGAAGTGGCGAAGGCTCAGGTATCTTGACCCTGTGCCCCCACCAATGGCTCAGGGAGTTGCCTGAAATTAAAAAAATCCCAAACGGAATCTTTTGTTAACATCCACTTTATCCTGTGTACACAGTAAGACTTCAGGAAATACTTTGGTTGGGGTTCTTCCTGGTGTCAATGTGACCATGCATTGCCTGGCCCAAAGCACACCCTCAATTTATCATTTACAACCTCCAGGCCAAAGGGAATCGGTCAGCAGATGAGAGGAAATGTTTTCATAAACAGAGAGGAAAGACAGTTCCCATATATCCTCAGCCTCTTCTGGTCTGGCTGCTTACATGGGGTTTCTTTCGAGGTAGCTGAAGGCTGCTGAACAGTGATTGCTATTTGAACTTGGAGAACTGTGGAGAGCTCTTCTCTCTCCTTGACCTCTTCTTCTATCTCATTTATATTTCAGGCAAGCTCTCTCTTTGAAGCAGCTGTTATCTGGGCTTATATGTGAGTGGGTTGAGGGGTATGGTGCTTGTTGGCCTGGTTTGTGATTCTTCTCTCTAGAGGGTTTATTGTTACCTGTTGAACCACATGGTCACCAGAGCCATCTCCTGAGATGTGAAAGGGACCACAGAACGGGCACCCCAAAGCTTTTTGTAGGATGTTGTCTTCTTTTGGGGGAGAGGAAGTCATTCTTCCAGTCACCCTCAAGCTATCCTTTGGTGGGGACTTGGAAGGGTGACTGGCATTTATACCTTGCCCCAGTGGGACCTCCTTTGTTTCATACTTGTGGCAGTGGGACAGGAGGGACGTTGAAAACTACAACCTTTATGGTTTGTCTAATTGACCTAGAGAATAGACCCCTCAAAGGTAGACTTGCTAGTAAAATCCAAGCCTTTTCCTTCACAATTGATGTTACCAAGAGAAGAAACTGGAAGACTTTAAATTTTCCTACTTCTATTCCCACAAATGCTGTAGGCCTGTATCCTTGCTACAAGTACATAAGCGCACTCCTAAAAGGGCCCACCTTGGAAATAAAATATGTTTGATTCATGAAACAGGCCATTCATGTGCCATCTGAGCAGCTTTTGCTTCTCTTACAACTGTTTTAAAATACACTGTGTTTCCCTAGCCCTTTCAATGTTAGCCAGTCTCTGTCTCATACTACCTGCCAGGAGGATCCTCTCAAACGTCAAGTACTTGGGTCTTCTGCCTACTTTCCTTGGCAAACAATTTTGTTGTCTGCATAGCTTCACAAAGAGGCCAGTCATAAAAATTACTGAAGATCGTTTTAAACCTTCCAACTACTTAAGTGATTTCATGATTTCAGAACATGGCAATTAGTACTATAATTGATTGGTAGCATAACCATTCCTATTTAATAGACAGTGTTTAAGGCATTTAACCTTGTTTACATAGTTTAAGTGATGGAGTAACTTAAGGCAGGTAATAAACTCTATCCACTTCACCTTTTCAGCATGCTTTAAAAGTTACATAGATGGCAAGTAGCACCATTTTATAAAAAGAAAAGTAAAGGCTAGGAGAGCTACTCTCACAAGACACAGGAAAGTATGAAATATGAAGTTTCTTAAGAATTTTGAGTTCTAAATTCTGCATGTAATCTGGGCACTTCAGTTTTACTGGGGTCTGTAAACTACAGCCTGCTGGCCAAATCCAGACTACTGGAGTTTTTTTATGGCCTGTGGGCCAAGAATGGTTTTCACATTTTTAAATGGCCAGAAAAAAACCCAAAGGAGAATAATATTTTATGGCATATAAAAATTATATGAAATTTAATTCAGTGTTCCCAAATAAAGTTTTATTGGAACATGACACATTCATTCATTTACTTGTTGACTGTGGCTGGGTTAGCACCAAAATGACAGAATTGAGTAGTTGCAAGAGAGATCATGTGACTTGCTATGATAAGAATATTTATTATTTGACACTTTCAAAAAAAAGGTTATCAATCCCTGGTCTTCATAGTCACTTTGGTTTTGGGGTTTGGGTAAAGGAAAAAATGGGTAAAATATCAGCTATTAAACATTGTACTAGTCATTTGACACTGATTATCTGTTTTTATTTTCTCAACAAAGTTGGGTAGTATTATCCTCATTTTATAGAGCAGGATAAGAAACAATGTGTTCAAAGTTGCATAATTAATAAATGGAAGAACTGAGACACAAATTTCTTCTGTCTGATCTCAGAGTCTACCTTGCACATCACAGAACTGGATTTTCTTTATCCTCAGTTAAATCATGTAGTTAGAAAATTCTACCACATGTGTCTTAACTGCTGCCCTTGCGTGCATCTCTTAACCACGTGGTGAGAAGGGGTGAGGATTCACTCCCCTGTCCGCACTGACTGTAGACATTCTTTCAATGAGAATAACTCCCTGAGCCCTTAGCATTCTTTCCTGGAAGTGGTCATGTGTGCCTGGCTTCTTAGCTGTCTTGGTCTAGTGTGTGGGGAATTTTCACAGCTTCCCTGATCTCTGGTTGTGCAAGCTAATCTCCCTCCTATCCATTCTAAGATCACAGGATGGATCTTCTTCAAAGTTGGGGTTGAAAGCCTGGTCCCCCGATGAGGCTTAATTTTCCTTGAAGCTCAGGGAGGCTGTATGCAGAGTTCAAAAGCATATTCTGTTGGTCTTCACTTTTTTGTTGTTGTTCAGGCTTATAAGGAATGGAAGATCATTTCCTCATTCACACCTACATCAACTGACTCCAGAGAGGAAAACCGGCCATTGATTGAAGTACCCCTGGACAAACCAAGCTCTTCTCAGGGTCGATCTCTCATGGTGAATCCAGAAATGTACAAGGTGAATTTCTGCCATTTGTCAACATGTGTACTTGACATGGAAGTAGTAAAAAAAAGGCCTGGAAGAGAAGATGAGAAAGAAAAATGGAGCTTGTACTTGGCTGGTTTTCCTCAGCAACAGGGAATGGAGTATAAGAAAGGGAGGGGCAGGGATCTCGGTTTTGGTAAATTCCCTTTTTCTTAGTAGAGAGCTGGGCTTGATGGGTGGGCACTGTCTGAAAATGGAAGGAGGAGGGTTGTACTTTCTAGTTCACCTCTGGAACTCAGCTTTGTTCAGAAATTTTGATGCAGTCATAAGGTAGGTGGAGTAATTCAGTACTAGTGATAGTTATAATAGAAGTGTATGATGGTCTAATTTTTAAAAATAAATCACAGCAATCGTGTAAGATGTAACCTTTGGGATAAACTGAGGACATGGGGTCTGTCTGTACCCTTCCAGTGAATCTTCCACTATAACTTTCAGTGAATCTATAATTATTTCAGAATTAACTCAAAATACTTATAGCAAAAACAGGAAAAAAACAAAAAAAAATTATGGCTGATTCAAAGGTCATCCTATACAGATAGCATGCTCACTTCCTGCTTAGGTGGGAAAGGGGTGGAGTTTCTCGTAGCCTCACTGGAACCTCACTTACCTGTGTTGTGGCCACAGTGAGTTCCTGGTATCCTGTTCTCAGCTGTGCTATGCTTCTCTAAAATTTAGTTTTTTTTGTTTTTCCAAAATCAGAGTAAGCCCATTGAAGTGTGTCACATTGTAGCTATAGGCAAGTGGCTCATCGTCTTTGTCCTCAATGTTATCTTTAGCTCCTCAATGGAGAGCTGAAGCAGCTGTACACTGCCATCACACGGGCTCGGGTCAACCTCTGGATCTTTGATGAAAATCGAGAGAAACGGGCTCCCGCATTCAAATATTTCATTAGAAGAGATTTTGTCCAAGTTGTAAAGACAGATGAAAATAAAGGTAAGATCCTGTTAAAATACTCTCACTGTTGGAGGAATCATGTTTCTCTCAACCATTCTTCTGGTCAGGAATAAAAGGTGTAGTTTTTTGAAAGTGCTTTCTTTCTTTTCCACAATCTTCTGAGAAATGAAAGTTGTGACTCATTTGCCAAGCTGTGTGGGAAAGTGTAGCTGTAGTGGGATTGGGAAGGTTAACTCCTTCGGGGAGTCACGTAGGTACATGCCTTTGACCCAACAGTTCCACTTCCAGGGATATATCTGAGATATTTGTGTTCAAAATCTCAAAGATACCTGCATAAGTATGCTCGTCACAGCCCTGTTTGTAATTACAAGAAACTAAAAACAATCTTAATGTCCTCCAATGAGGGAAAGGCTAAATGCATTTCTTTCAGGGGACTACTATGCAACCATTAAAACGAAAAAGGAGGTGGATTGTCATTTACTGATAAGGAAAGATGTTCAAGATGTATTTGGTGAAAGAAAAATTTTAAACAGTATGGGTAGAATGATATAATTTATAAGTAACTTTATATTATGCAAATATAAAAACCATTTATGCTTATCAGTATATATCAGAATAGAATGTTTATGCATGCATATGTATGTATGTGTATATATACAAATACCTATTGAAGTGTCTTTAACCATCAAATCCAATTCAGTTCCTGAGTTTGTTTAACACGAACTGGGTTTGTGAGAGTTCAGCTACTGAGTTAACAGGTTGTCTGAATCTGTTTGGTTTCCGAGTTTCACAAAACAAGGAAACTAAGAGTTCAGACAGTAAGAACTCTTATTTCCGATAGTAAGAACTGATAGTTCAGACAGTAAGGAATTAATCAGAAAACTTATCTGTATTCCATTCCTGATTATGGAAATAGCAAGAATTTGGAGAGATAGCATGCATATAAATTCATGTATACACCTATTATTTCTGATGCAAAACTGTTTATAGTGATTACCTCTGGTGCTAGGATTGGTGGGTATGGGGTTGTCGAGTAGACATGGACACCTTTTACTTTTCTATTTGTGTGCTATTGGCAGGGTTTTTTTTTTTAATTGTGTATTTTTTTTTTTTCATAATTTGCAAAGACTACCTAACGAAGTGAAGTTCTCCTGATAGGATAACTGAGAAGAGAAATAATCAGCCCTTCATGAAGGAGAAAATTGTTGTCTTTCTTGAGGATTAGTTGTCAAGTCATCTCCTCAAAGCCATTGTTCATTTCTATAAGGGTAGGGCAAGGAGCAGGGTTTGGCTGCTGGAGAGAGGTTTGTCCTGAGCATTCCTCAGTCAGTTTGGAGGCTATTTCTGGTTATTACTGATGGCTCGGTTGGGGATTAGGATTAGATTTCTTATCCTAAGACTTGACTATTGTGATGGAAAAGTCAAAGGCTAGGAGTTAAAAAAAACAAAACATAGGTTCTCACAAAAACTCTTCACCTGTGTAATGACAGGACCTTGTTCAGGTCCCATTTTCTCTCTCAAAGGAAAATGAGTGGATTGGCCTAGTATGGGCCTTCTCGATCTTTCCTGCAGCTCATTCCCCTTTATTCCCCAAGTATGTTCTGACATCCACTATAAGAGATCATATGGCCGGGCGCGGTGGCTCACGCCTGTAATCCCAGCACTTTGAGGGGCCGAGGTGGGCGGATCACCTGAGGTCAGGAGTTCGAGACCAACTTGATCAATGTGGTGAAACCCCATCTCTACTAAAAATACAAAAATTAGCCCAGTGTTGTAGTGCGTACCTGTAGTCCCAGCTACTCAGGAGAATGAGGCAGGAGAATTGCTTGAACCTGGGAGGCAGAGGTTGCAGTAACCCAGGAATGTGCCACTGCACTCCAGCCTGGGCGATAGAGCAAGACTCCATTTGAAAAAAAAAAAAAAAAAAATCATAAGATAGTTGACTTTTTAGATTTAAAAAATTCAAAATGAAAACACTGCAATTTATTTTATGTTTTTGGTAGCATTAAGAATGCAAGAAAAAGTGCAGTCTTAATTACAAATTTTAAGTTGTACATAGTAAATTCTTCTAAAGCATCTGTTCCCATTGTGTTTGGATTGAGTATAGTGATTATGCGATTTGTGTTTCTTTTGCATGGCATCTGCAGAGGTCACTGGCCTCATTCTGAGATAATATGGGATGGGCTTTTGCCGTGGGAATTGAATGTCACAGGGGCACTCATAGCAACACATAGGGAGTCAGAATAAGATGCTGATAAGTCATCACTGTACTGCTACACAGCTCCAGCGGAGCGCGAGCAGGGAGGGATCAGGCTGTGATGCTTAACATGTGTTTTTTCACCTTTCAAACAAATCTGGCCTGTCTGCCTCACTCCCTCGGTTGACATCCATTGGCCTAGGTGTCTCTGATTCCTTTAGCTCTGATTTGTCTGCCATATTGCCCTGGAATTCACTGTATTTTGTGTGCTTCATGAAGCTGTGGCTCAGAACCTGCAGGGATTGTCACCCGTTGTTAGTGATACTCTGGGGGATAGCAGGTGGCAGGGTGGGGGTGGGGTGCGGTGCGGTGCTGAAATAGTCACCAGCAGGCTAGTGACGATAACAGAAGGGATGGACAGCAGGTGGTTACAGTGGTCCCTGTCCACTAATAGGAATGTGTCAGATTGCTTATTGTGATGAGGGCAAAGTTTGCACATTTGGAAATAGTGTAAAATTTTGTCACCTTTTTTTCTTGCTGAAGCCCTGGCCTGGGAGCTTGCTAAAAGCCACTTGACTTTGGGTTTTCAAGGAGGAATTTTTAATTTCTGTCTTCTGATTTGTAGCCATAGAAAAGGAAAGTAGACCAAAATTTAAAAACCAAACCACATCCTTTCTCCCTTCTACCTCCTCCTTTCAATACCCTCAGAAATGTGGTTTGGTAAGTTAAAATATATCTTACATGAATACTAGAAAGACAACAGGTTAGTCTGCTCTGACTGCCATAACAGAATACTACAGACTAGATGACCTAAACAACAGAGATGTATTTTCTCACAGTTCTGAAGGCGACAAGTTCAAGATCAGGGTGTTGGCAGGGTTGGTTTCTTCTGAGGCCTCTCTCCTTGGTTTGCAGCCAGCCACTCTGTGTCCTCACGCTCTTGCCCCTGGGGTTGCCTCGGATTCTAATTTCCTCTAAGGACACCAGTGAGACTGGATGAGGGGCCATCCTAATGGCTTCATTTCAACCTAGTCACCTCTTTAAAGGCCCTATCTCTCTCCAAATGCAGCCACATTCTGAGGTACTGGGAGTTAGGACTTTAACAAGTGAATTTGGTGACTGGCGGGGGAGACACAATTCAGCCCGTAACAACAGTTTTAAGTGCAAGAAAGCCCAGAGAAGCAAACACACTTTTCTTTCTCATTTCAGACTTTGACGATAGCATGTTTGTTAAGACCTCAACTCCTGCGGAGTGGATTGCACAGGGAGATTACTACGCCAAGCACCAGTGCTGGAAGGTAAGGGGTTGGACTAGGAGCCGGGTGATGAGGGATCCTTGTCATTGGTGCCCTCGTCAGATCTCACACTCACAGGCAGGTTTCCCAACGTAGTGTTTGTCACTAGGAAAGGATGAGGGTAATGGTGCTTGTGCCATGTGTTCTGAAACGTCAGGTCACCTCAAGATGAGGAGAGCTTCCTGTCCTGCTCCTTTTCTGGTCAGCGCAGGCATGACAACTCTTCATTTTGGCCAAGTGCCAGCATGTGCTGATGGATCATGGAGGGCTGTGGCCTTTGCCCCACCAAGGAATCCTTCTATATATTTTCTTTCCCTCCTGTACTCTATGCCTAAAAGCTTTGCTGTCATCATACTGCATTTTAAAGCTGTGAAAGATTGATCTCTCATTTGATTTTTTTCAAATTGACCAAACAGATTTCATTGCCAATCTGAGTCTGGTGAATATAGGTTAAGCTTTATTATTACACTGCACTGACCAACTTCCAGCTACAAGCCATCTTAGTGGTCCTGAACAGTCTTCTTCCAGGAAGTGTTATCTCTGCAGCAGACCTCTTGAAATTTTGAAACTAGGTTAAACAGCCGTGTTGCTTTTCCCAAAGTCAGCATTCCTGCATATCACAGGGTCTCGGGTGGGGCACCATGGCTGGGATGTGTCTCCCTTGAGATAGTGGTGATGACTTCACCTGCAAGTTTTCAACGCCCTACTAAAAAAAAAAGAGTGCTTTTTTTTTTTTTTTTTGCTTTGATCTAATGACAAGAAGTCAGGTCTTAGGATTGGTTCTGCAGTTCAACAAAGTCTACATGAGCCCAGTCTCATTCCATCTCTTCCTTGTGTCATCTGCAGCTTGTCTGAGATGTTCCCTTTCATTGGTTGCCGAATGGCTGCTGTGGCAGTTGCAAGTGCTCCATTCCCTCTGCAGCTTTACAAGCAGGAATGAAGTGCAGGCACTTTCTTCTTGTTGATCTCTCTCTTTTTTTTTTAATCATGAAGTCCTCGGTGGTCTTCCTCCTATATCTCATTGGTCAGTACTAGGTCACATACACCTTTCTAGCTGCAAGAGAGTCTGGGAGAGCAATCCCATCTGGCAATTTTAACCTTTTGTGGGAGATAAGTTCCGCCAAAAGGCAAGAAAGAGACGAGGAACTGCTGTGGGTAACTAACCAGCAGTGTCTGACACCACAGGCATGGCCATACCAAATGCACATTTCCCTAAGATTTCTCTACCCCAGGCACCTGAAGTGCCCCATGCATGCAGCTCCAGATGATGTTTTCTGAAACAACAACTGGATCTGGGTTTTGGAAAGATCACCACCTTTCTTTCTGCACCTCAGTATTCATGTTAGGAGGCTTCAGCTCCTCAAATGTTACAGGAAAAGTATCTACAGTTTCTCTTGCCACTTTGGAACAAATGTGTTGAAACAGTGTTTTCTATGGAGGGCTTGTCCTGCTTCTAATTGGAATTTCATGGAGTTGGGCCTGAGTAAAGGTACTGGGAATTGATGAGGACAATGAAATCACAAGTTCAGGACTTAACGAAAGCCACAGTGTGAGGTATCTGTGATCTGACATGCCTGGAGAAGGAATTTAATGTTTTTTCAGCTCCAGTTCTTCGAAGAGTTTTGTCTATTGTTTCAGGGAAATTGCTTTAAGTCTGTAGCATGTAACTTACATCTGGGATTTATCAGTTACTTCTTGCTGCATAACGATCCTGAAACATAATGGCTTAACACAAGTCATTTATGTGGCTCACAGTTCTATGGATTGGCAGTGCCGAGTTCAGCTGAGTGGTTCTGGTCTGAGCTGGGCACCTCATGTGTCTGCAGTCAGCTGGGCAGGTCTGCCTCTGGGGGTTGGCTGGCTCTTGGCTTGGGGGACAGGGGTGACTGGGGTTCCTGGATCATATTTCTTTCCTCCTCCAGCAGGCTAGTCTGAGTTTGTTCACATGATGCCTGAGCAGCGTTCAAAGAAAGTGAATAGAAGCACACAAGGCCCCTTGAGGCCTGGCCTTGGAACTGGCCCAGTGCCGCTTCTGCTGAATTCTGTTGCCAAAGCAAATCTCAGCCTAGATTAGATGGGAGGGTAAATAGGCAGCACTCTTGATGGGAGAAGCTGGAAAGCTACACTGTAAGGAGCTATGGACAGATACAGAGAGGAGTAAAGGACTGTGGCCACCCTGGCAATGTATTATATGGGGTGAAAAAAACAATTTACGCTATTGTAGGTTTGGGTGTGTCTGGAAAGTATTTTCCTAAGTATGTAGTATTTAGCTGCAGAAGTTGACCAAGCCTCACAATTTTATTCACTGCCCATCCTTGTTAGAATTGGAAAGAAATATTGAACATTTGGGTGTTCAATATTTGAACTTGGGAAACCAAGAATTTTTTTTTTTTTTTGGTGGGGTAGGGGGTGGGTGTTAAGGAGGGAAGGGAGGGATAATATGGGCAGCAGGTATGGGTCTGAAATTGGAAAACTGTGTAACATCTTACCCTTTATTCCCTTCAGAACACTGTTGGTGTTACCCATATGTATTGCCCATGGATATCCAATTATTTATCGCTTTAAAAATGCCTTTTGAATATTTGAATCTAAAATCTTTTTAGGGGAGCCAGCACAGATGAGAATGTTATAAAAAGCCTTCTCTTCCCCTGACTTTATTTTGATCCTGCTAAAGGACTTCAAGACTCAGGTGGTTTATTGAGTTTTTGGCTGCATGTCAATAAATGTTTCAGAACCACCACAGAAGATTCATTCATTCAACAAAAAGGGTTTTTAGAATACCCCTTTTCTTTCTCTATGTTCCTAGTCTTCAGCAGCTATGGGCCAAGAATTATGTTTAGATCCCAGTAATCTGGTGGTGAGCAAAACAGGCACATAGACCAATGCACAGTTCCAGCTGTTGCAGGTGTCACAGATGAGAGACCAGCTGCTCCCAGAACCAACTTCCTGGAAATGGAGGCCTGAGAAGCCTTCTTTGAAGAACAGAGCCTTGAACTGAAACCTGTAGAATGAATGAAGTTAACAAGACAGGGAAAGGACAGAAGAGCATTTCAGTTAGAAGGAACAGTGTGTGCAAAGGCCCTGCAATGGGAAGGAAATGACACAGGTCACAGGAATGAAAGGAGATCCACACAGAGAGCATGAAGGGGAGAGTGGTCATCCTGTCCACCTTATCAGCATGTACCACTTAGTCCCTCCCTTGCCCACACTGAGACCTAATGTGTATGCTGGGCAGAACGTGAACTTCCTGCCCATGTATTGTGTGCTTTAAGACATAGCATCAGCACCCCTGTTTTAGAAAAGCAGCTTTCTGCTTGCAATGATCAGGGTGAAGCCTGACTCCTCTGTGACATTTGTTTGCCTATCTTATAGTCAGAGGACTTGGTAACAGATCTGCATGTCCCAGGGATCTGGACATGTTGTGATACCATCTCTATCCCCATTTCTGCCTCCAGTATGTGTACTCCAGCTGTTCTGCCAACACTGCAAAGTAGCTGTTGTACTCACCAACTGGGTCAAAGCCCAGAAGAGCCACTGGGTAACTTTGGGCCAGTTGCTCCATGACTCTGACCTGAAGTAGCAACTGTATACAATGAGAAGGCTGATACTTATTGCTGTGACTGTTGGAAGATTAAATAAGGGTGTTACTATGGTAGCTTGAAAAAATACGTATTCTATACCTTTTCGATGAGTGCTTCTAAAAGATACCATTCAGTATGAATACTGTTGGGTTTTATCCTCCAAGACTACTTTCTTTAGAATATCTGCACTTTCCTGCTCCTCCGTCTCAGATTGGGCTGGAGCAAGACTTCGTGTTTTATCAGTACAAATTTATAATGCATACTTTAACTCTTGTTCTGTCTGTTACCTCCATTACCTTGCTGGGAATAAAACTTTTTGCCTATTCCAGGTTGCAGCCAAGTGTTACCAGAAAGGAGGTGCATTTGAGAAGGAGAAGTTGGCCCTAGCCCATGACACTGCCCTGAGCATGAAATCCAAGAAAGTCAGCCCCAAGTAAGAGTCTTGGGATCACTTCTGGTTTGCTCCGATGAGAGCAGCAGTTAAATATTGGTGTTGGGTCAACGTTCCGTGGAAATATTATTTTGTTTTCCTTCCCCTAGGGAAAAGCAGTTGGAATATTTGGAATTGGCTAAGACCTATTTGGAGTGCAAAGAACCAACTCTGTCCCTTAAGTGTCTGAGCTATGCCAAGGAGTTCCAGCTCTCTGCCCAGCTGTGTGAGAGGCTGGGAAAGGTATGGCTCCTAATCCGCTGCTGCTCCAGGGAGAACTGGGGTTCACTTGAGCAGATTGAGGGGTAGGCTCGAACTCTACTCTAGCAGGAAGAGGCTACAGTCTTCCAAGGAGGGAGACGCTGGCCCTGCAACTCTAAGGGAATCCTACTTTCACTACTTCTGCAAACTTTTAGTAGGCTCTGAAGACAGTATGCATGTGCATGTGTGTGTCTGTGTGTTAATGTCTGTGTTAATATTCAAGGCCTAATATTAACCACAGGGAAACCAAATGCTCAAGCCAAAGGACAGAAGGGTTTTGGAATATACTCCTTTTCTGTCTCTGTGTTCCTAGTCTTCAGTCACCTTGCCTGAGTGGCCTGGCATTTAGATGGAGGTTCCTTGACTGTGTTCCTAGTAATCACTCTAGATCTGCACTGTCTAATTCAGCAGTCACATGTGGCTATTTAATTTACAATTTAAATTAATTAAAATACAATAATATTAAAAATTCACATCCTCAATCTTACTAGCCACATTGCAAGTGCTCATTGTTAAGAGAACATTTCCGTCATTGCAGAAAGCTCTGTTGGACAGAGCTGCTTGTCTGGAACACAGCTACTCACAGAGTGGTCAGCAGGCCACAAACTATTATTTGTCTACAGCAAGATTAACAAAAAAGATAAAAGTAAGCAGTTAGAATTTTTTAATTGCCATTTGGCTTTGCTTTGACATCCAAGTGGTGATAATTTTCCCATCAGTTCATTTTTTAATGTATCAACTGTGATGGATTAGAAATTTAAAATGATTTGGTCGCTTCCCACAGATAGTTGGAGATACTGTGCTTAAGGAGCTGTGGGCCGTTGCGTTTTCCCCTATGGGGTGTTACTATCCTTCAGTAGGAAAGGGGGTTTCCTTGTCTGTATGTGAAATATGGTGACTCCTGGTATTCTCAGAGCACCCTGGGCATTGAGAGGGGTAGGAATGGTACCTACTGGGAAGTTTGAAGTTTGGCCCCAAGTCAGTGCGAAGAAGAGGACAAGGCCCTCCAGATGCTGCCTACCCTGTTCCATGTTTATTATGGGATGTGACTTCTTAGGATGTGGGAGATGGGAATGGAACAGGGATACAACGCTACTCTCTAGAGGCAAGAAGCAGGCAAGGCACAGGAATCCCTGAAAGGAAAGCTTTCACTCTCTTGGCACCTGGATAAACATTTCTTACCATGAGTAGAATGCGTCTGGGGACTGGGAAAAGGGAGGTGTTGTGGCCTGAGGATCCAGAAGAAGGCTGCTGCCAAGTTGGTTGATTTGAATCTTGCCAGTCAATTTGGGTGAGATGACCACAAGCAATGGTAAATGAGTAAGAGAAAGTGGCAAGGCCAGATCAGTAGGGCCTTGGTGACTGTGGCAAGGACTGGGCTTTGTTCAAGCATGATGGGAAGCCAGTGGAAGACTTTGCTGGGAAGAGTGACATGAAGCTGATTATCTGGATGCTCTGTGAAGAGGTCTATAGGGCAACAAGAGCTGAAGCAGAAAGGCCAGTTAGAGTCTAGCGTCAGCTTAGGCAGAAATGATAGGGCCTGGACTGCCATGGTGGTAGTGGAGGTGGTGGGATGATGGCACATCTGGGAAATGTTAGGGAAACCGAGCAGACAGGATTAGCTGGTGAACTGGATGGGAACTGTGATAGGAAGAAGAGTCTAGTAGACCCTTCTGTTCATGGCAAGCCCACCATTGGTGGGTATGGGGTCCAGTCATTGAATTTTATTTCATTCATCCTCTTCTTCACAGCCAGTCTCCATTGCCATTCTTTTCTCATTAGTAGTCATTCTACTATATTTTATGTATGTGCTCAAATGCATGCATTATTGAAGAATGAATAGTGGTGTCTTCTATACATATATACTTTAGGCTTATCTAGAAGACATCTTGCTCTGTGTTTTACCTTTTCCATCACTTGCTGTGTAGTGTTAGATCTGGCCATACTTCTGACAGTCATGTATTCCTGAGTGCATCCACTACATTGACGAATTCATTTCCCTAGTGATGCACGTCCAGGTTGCCACTGGCTCCTGGCTCCCACACACAGCACCTTGGCACAGTATGTCTTCTTAGGGTTCTGTGAGATACTTTTTCAAGATGTGTTGCCAGAAGCAGGCTTGCTGGCCTAGGGTATGCACATGTTTCACTTCACTAAGTGCAATCCCTTCGCTTTCTGGGATAGCCATTCCACTTTGTGCACGAGGGTTCTGCATTCCCCACATTCTTGACCACAGTCAGCAGATTGTGATTTTCTCATTTTTCAAACCTGGTGGATGTATTTCACCGTGGCTTTCATTTGTATTCTTCTGATTGTCAGTAAAGTTGAGCATTTTTATTTGTTTGTCAGTCTTTCAAGTTTACCTCACTGCAAACTGCCAGTTTGTTTCCTTTGCCTAGCTTTCTGTTGTGTCTCAAGGAAAGTCTTTTTCTTGTGGTTGCAAGAATTCTTTTTGTCTAGACAGGCCCAGTCTAGTACAGTAGCCATTAGCCACGTGTGACTTTTTAACTTTAAAATAATTAAAATTAAATTAAATTAAAAGTTCAGTTCCTTGGTTGCATTACGCACATTTAAAGACTCAATATTCAGATCTGACTAGTGGTTAGATTGGATAGCAAAGAAACAATACATTTTCATCTTCACAAAAACTTCTATTGGACAGTACTGATCTAGGTGTTTTTTTTTTTTTTTTTTTTTTTTTTTTTAATTTAGCTTATTTCATGTGTCTTTTGTTGAGTGGTTTTGATGGATTAGTTTGATCTGTCAGTTTTTCTCCTGAAATTTGTGTTTTGGGTTTTGTTGATTATGTCATTTTTGGAAGTCACATGAAGACTCCTTCCACTTGAGTGTGACCTCAAAGTCACAAAGATATTCTCACACATTTTCCCACAATAGTTTCCACATTTAGATCTTCAATCTACCTGGGGCTTACCTTTGTGTTTGGTGTGAGGTTGGGATTTAACTTTATTTTTCTCCTTTCCAATAATTGGTTTTCCTAATATTATCTATGTTATAGGGTTTTTAACTGGATTCTAACAAAAAGCAGACATATGACTATCCTCTTTATTATTTGTGGTATTGGTTTAAGATTAGAAAGTTAATTATGAATACTCTAAATAAAAGTAAAATTTTACTCCATCCTAGATAAGAGATGCTGCCTATTTCTATAAGCGAAGCCAGTGCTACAAAGATGCTTTCAGATGCTTTGAGCAGATTCAGGAATTTGATCTAGCACTCAAAATGTACTGCCAAGAGGAGCTTTTTGAAGAAGCTGCTATTGCAGTGGAAAAGTAGGTGGTTTTATTCTCTCCCTTTCTCCCTCCCTTCCTCCCACTTCCCTCTGGGGGCAGCCTGCTCTGGGTGGTGCTATACTGCTGCTTCTGACATGGCTTGACCACATTGCTCTCTTTCCACTTAAGTGGTGGCCTCGGTGCTGGGTCAGCAGCTCTTTGAGAGCAGGACTCTGTGTTTTCCAGTCTCTTTATAAGCTTTGACTCAGTGTCACAAAGAAAGGGGGCTGAGGAGGATGGGAGTATGTTATGAGTATGTATATAATGACATATTCTGACTCCCCTCAGCAGAATAAAGGGGAGTCCTTCAGAGCTTCATTAATTTCACAGGAACCCAACTAAGGCACACCTGCTAAAAGAGAAGAATCACAAGTAATTCTTGTGATTAATAAGAGGGTAATAAGAGGAAGACTGGTGTAATTGCTGATGCATGTGCAGCCCCCATTTTATCCTTTCTCATTTTATCAAACTGAACAGAGTTGTAGACTCAGATGATTTTGATGCTTTTATGAGAACCAAAGAGATGTTTTTCAAGGATAATTTAGACTATGCATAACATTTGCCCTATAGATTGACTTTCTGATTTCACTCCCACTTGTTTGAGTTACACCTCCACTATGTTTCATTAACTAAGCACACCAATTCCTGATTGAAGCATAAGGAATTTATTCATTATTATTATACTGGTAACAGTGTAAAATAAGGCCTTTGTAAAAATACTTGAATGCTTGACAAGTTTAGGTTTTATTTACATGTGGGAGTTTTATCTACATGTGGGAGTTTTATTTAAGTTGCTCTGTGCTGTATTTTGGAGGAAATTTTCTATTGATTGGGTGATGCCAAGTTGACATTTGCGTCCTTTGTCTTTGCAGGTATGAAGAAATGCTAAAGAACAAGACCCTTCCCATTTCCAAGCTCTCCTATTCTGCCAGTCAGTTTTACTTGGAAGCTGCAGCAAAGTATCTGAGTGCAAATAAGATGAAGGAAATGATGGCTGTCCTCTCAAAGCTAGACATAGAAGACCAGCTGGTGTTCTTGAAGTCTCGGAAACGCTTAGCAGAGGCTGCAGACCTGTTGAACAGGGAGGGTAGGAGAGAAGAGGCTGCCCTGCTGATGAAGCAACATGGCTGCCTCCTGGAGGCTGCCAGGCTCACTGCTGACAAGGACTTCCAGGCCTCATGTCTGCTGGGGGCTGCCCGTCTCAATGTGGCCAGGGATTCTGACATAGAACACACCAAGGACATTCTGAGAGAAGCACTTGATCTCTGCTATCAAACTGGCCAATTGTCTGGCATTGCTGAGGCCCACTTTCTGCAAGGGGTAATCCTGAGAGACTTTCAGAAGCTCAGAGATGCCTTCTTCAAGTTTGACACGCTCAACCACTCAGCTGGAGTGGTGGAAGCACTCTACGAAGCAGCCAGCCAGAGTGAGGCTGAGCCTGAGAAGATTCTGGGCCTGGCTCCAGGGGGCTTGGAAATCCTCCTCAGTCTGGTCAGGGCTCTCAAAAGAGTGACCAACAATGCTGAGAAGGAAATGGTGAAATCTTGCTTTGAGTTTTTTGGGATTTCCCAGGTGGATGCCAAGTATTGCCAGATAGCTCAGAACGACCCTGGGCCCATATTAAGAATAATTTTTGACCTGGATTTGAACTTGAGAGAGAAGAAAACAAAAGACCATTTTTTGATAATGACTGATCAAGTGAAATTAGCCCTAAACAAACACCTTTTGGGCAGGCTGTGTCAGATCACACGAAGCCTACTTGGGAAGACCTACCGAGGAGTCTGCATGAGGTTTATTGTAGGCTTAAAATGCGAGGATGAAAACTGTGAACATTTTCACAGGCCTCTGCGGCGTTGTGAAGCCAAGTGTTTAGTTCAGTCGAAAATGAACTTGGTGGCAATCAACGGGTTGCTTTTGGAAGCCAAAAAAGTATTCCCTAAAATCTTAGCAGAAGAGCTTAAAGAAATTGATTATATTTTGTCTACAGATATGTATGGCCTTTGCAAGTCCATTCTGGATGTCCTTTTCCCTAAGCATTTCCATCAGAGAGTTTTGTCAGAAAACCCCATGGCATGCAAAGAAATCCTTAAACCAAATTACAAATCTTTCCGGTTCTACAGATTTGCTTTAAAAGAGTATATCCACTTTCTGTTTGAAAACGAAAGCGCACGCAACCGCCGGGAATCCACAGACCTGTGGCTGAGTGCCATGCAAGCTTCCCTTCTCTCTTCCAACTACCGGGAGGAGTTTGAAAAGCTGCTCCACCAGGAGGAGGACAACTACAACAGGGAACTCAAAGCTCTAGAGTCTGAAAAGGATGAAAGGGGCAGGGGGAGAGGCAGCAGGATAAAAGGAATAGAAGGGAAATTTGGCATGCTGGCACCCAACAGGGATGATGAGAATATGGACAAGACCCACTTGTGCTTCATCCGGTTGCTGGAGAATTGCATTGATCAATTCTACGTGTACAGGAACCCAGAAGACTACAAGAGGCTCTTTTTCCGTTTCATGAATGTCCTCATCAAGAGGTGCAAAGAACCACTCATCCCCAGCATTGGAAACACAGTGGCCCTCCTGGAGTTCCAGTTCATCCACTGTGGGGTGGTGCTGGCCCGCCTCTGGAAGAATGTCATTCTGTGCCTCCCCAAGAGCTACATTGCACTCTTGCACTACTGGGAGTTTCTATTTAGCAAGAAGGACAAGGAGCTTGGGGATGTATTCTCCATCATTCAGGAATACAAACCCAAGGATGTGACAAGAGCCATTCAGGATTTCCGGTTCCATCTCTCTTACCTCGCCAAGGTGCTATGTGGCTATGAGAATGTGAACTTCAATGTCCTGCTTGATGCCTTCAGTGAAATAGACTATGTGGTCTCGGGTGAGGCTGAGCGGACGCTGGTGCTGTGCTTGGTGATGCTGGTGAATGCTGAGGAGGTCCTGCAGCCGTACTGCAAGCCTCTCCTGTACCGCCACTTCCGGGAGATTGAGTCAAGACTGCAGCTCATGAGCATGGACTGCCCTGGCCAGGTTCCCGAGAGGCTCCTGAAAGTGGTGAAGCGGGTGTTGGTGGCAGTCAATGTGAAGTCTGTGGCTGAGGCGCTGCAGGACCTGCTCTTTGAGCGGGATGAAGAGTACCTAATGGACTGTGACTGGCGGTGGGACCCTGTACACACCAAAGGGTCCATAGTCCGTGGCCTCTATTATGAGGAGGTCAGACTAAACCGCCTGCTCTGTTTGGACCCTGTGGACTACTTTGCTGAACCCGAGTGTGAATTTGCCCAGGATGAGATGGATGAACTGGCATTAGAAGACCGAGACCATGTGCTGGCCACCATCCTTTCCCAAAAGCAACGGAAGGCCTCCATACAGCGGAAGTTGAGAAGGGCATGCCTGGTGGTGTCTCTGTGCATCAGTTGGAGGAGAAGAGTGGGCACCCAGATGGAGCGTGTCAGGGAGGAGGCCAGGGAGCCCAGGGCTGGGAACTTCAAAAAGGCGGATGTGGACAGGACCCAGTGTGACCTATGTGGAGTGAAGTTTACCCGTGACCCAGAGAACTATTTCAGCCCCAGCAAAGCATTTGAGGGGGCAGCTTCTGAGGTGGCTGTCCTTTCCAGGGCTGAGTTGGAAAGGGAGGAGTGTCAGGAGAGGAACAGTGAGTCTTACGAGCAGCACATCCATCTAGAACACCACCAGAGGCAGCAAGTGGCCTACCAGAAATACTCAGAATTTTTCCACGAGAAGGTGGACCCGGCCATTGATGAAGGCAAGCTGGTGGTGCAGGACATTGAGCAAAGCGTATGGATCCACAGTCACGTGGGCTCCAAGGAGCACAGTCACATGCTGCAAAAGGTCCAGGAGCACATCAAGAGGGTTTCGGATATGGTGGAGGACCTCTACAGGAGGAAGGCCTGGGCTGGCGGTAAGGGTCTGCAGAGACAAGGCCCAGGTGGGGTGAGACCTGGGCTCTGAGAACATTTCTCAGGGTTAAGTTCCTTGTAGTGGCTTCTGACTTGAGGATGGTGGAATCTTGGCCTTAGAAAAAATACACATGAGGAATATATGTTCTCAAGTTACAGCAAACCTCATTGTTTGGATTACCCCTCCCCCAGTTAAAAGTTTGTCATTATCCTTGACTTGGGAGGGTTTCCCCAGGTACTCCAGAAATTTGCATGCCTCTTCCTACAGAGGGTTAAAAGCTTGTGTAGAATGAAGTGCTTTCTCTCCTGGCAGTCAGAATGACTCTTGCCAGAATAATCTTCTATGGAGAAGATACAGAGAGAATGTTTAAAGTGTTGAGAAAACTCTTTAAGGTTCTCTTGACCCATTCATCCCCTGATTAAGATCTGGAAGTGTGTAGCTGGTCTAGCTGGTCTCTTCCTTTTAGGAGGGTCCTTAAGTCCTACCCAGTGTGAGCCTTTAATAGAATTCTTATGTCATTTTAGAATCAGATTTCCCCTGGTTTTTTTTTTTTTTTTTTTTAAAGAGACAGAGTCTCACTGCCTTGCCCAGGCTGGAGTGCATTGGCATGATCTCAGCTCACTGCAACCTCTGCTTCCTGCGTTCAAACGATTCTTCTGCCTCAGCCTCCCAAGTAGCTAGGATTACAGGTGCCCATCACCATGCACAGCTAATTTTTGTATTTTTAGGAAAGACAGGGTTTCACCATGTTGGCCAGGCTAGTCTCAAACTCCTGACCCCAGGTAATCTCCCTGCCTTGGCCTCCTAAGATGCTGGGATTACAGTTCCCTCACTTTCTTACTAGCTACTTCCTTTCAACACTGAGTAGAAGTTATGTATAAACTTAGTGAAACTGCATATTTTAAAACATTCCATAATTCAGATACTCTTTTCAGTTTAAGGTTTAATGACATTTTGAATACAAGTGTCTTAGAAAGGTTTGCAATTGTGGCAGTCTCTAGAGACACACAGTAATGGCGTCAGGCTAGCCTTTAGTTGTATAGCTTATACTTGTAGCTACAGAAGGCAGCTTTGGGTCCCTTACCCCATAAGGAGGGCTCTTTTCAGGGAAAACATAGAGACAAGCTCTTGGGATGTGGAGGCTTTGGGTCTAGTAATTGGTATTCTAGTCCCTGCAGTGGCATCTTTACTCAGCGCCCTCTTCTGTGGTTTCTGTAGCGGAGGAGGCAATGACTCGGCTGGTCAATATTCTGATCCTGTCAGTCAGGGATGCACGAGACTGGTTGATGAAAACAGAGGCCCGCTTAAAGAAGGAAGGTAAGGAGTCTTGATTCTGGGGACAGGTAACACTTTGGGTTCTGTGGTTCTTATTACTGCTGGCTCCCGGGGGAAATCTGAAGTGGGGCAGCCCAGCGATATCAATAGTGGACTCTCACTGTCTAGGAGCATCACCTCCAGGATGCAAATTACTAGCAACATAATGTCTGCGTTTTCCTATCTGACTATGAGGGCCATTATTCTGGGCATGTGTTAGTTGCCATACACCTCTTGCTGCTCATGAGCTGTACTGATAGTGCCCAGTCACTGCACATACTCAGTACAGTGACTACCAAGGATGGACGAAGCATTGTGAAGCTATCCCTTGAGAACTGTTTTCCTGTGTCAATCAGTCATTTAAGTCAGTGGATAGTTATTGAGTTTCTAGTATATATTAGTGTTGTTCTGGGCCTGGGAATATACTTCTGAATAAAACAAACAAAATCACTGGGGAAACTTAAGTGCTTCTTCCTACAGAGGGTTAAAAGTTTGTGTAGAATGAAGCGCTTTCTCTCCTGGCAGTCAGAATGATCTTGCCAAGTTATATGTGATCCAGAATGTCTTTTCTTTTGCCCATTCCAGCCACAGGACCACATTCCTTCTTGCTCTGAGTATTTCATCAACCGCAGATGCCCCTGGAAAATCCAGACCCCAGAGGTGGGGAAAACTTGAAGGGACTTGGCACAAATGTCTGTGCCAATAAAAAATCTTTAGCATTTAGTCCCTTCTGGGGTCTTGGTTTTTGTGATATGTATTTCAAAAGGAAGAGAATTGGTATACCAACTCAAGTGTATGGTTGAGTTTATGTTTTGCTTGATTTTTTTGTTATTTAAAAGGCCTCCAAAATAGGGCCAGAGGAACCAGCCTATAAAGGAACTTAATTCTGGAGAAGGGTGTTTACTTTGACTCTTTTTGGGAAGCAACATCAGTACTCAAAGGAAACCTTTCTTTCTCTGGCACCCTGGCAGAAAGCTTTATTTCATTAATTTAAACCAATGATTACAGAGACACTAGGTTTTACTAGGATGCTATATTTTACAGTGGATTGGGAAAAAAATCACCATTCTGCCCTCCCTCTCCTCTCCTCTCCCCTCCTCTCCTCTCCTCTCCCCTCCCCTCCCCTTCCCCCTTCCCCCCTCCCCCTCCCCCTCCCCTCCCCTCCCCTCCCCTCCCCCTTCCCCCTCCCCTCCCCCCTCCCCTCTTCTCCCCTCCTCTGTCCTCTCCTTTCCTTTTTTTCACAGGTGTTGTTCAGGAAGATGATTATGAAAATGAAGTTGAAGACTTTGGTGAGCTTCGTCCTAGAAGGCGCTCTCGGAAATGTGGAAAGCAGAGAAAATACTAACGTCCATACAGCTGCTGCCTCCTCATCCTTCGGAACATTCCATTCTGACTTAGAATTCTGAGTGCTGTGCCAGAGGACAAAAACAATGTGACTTAGCATTTTAAAAAGTAGGGGAGTCTAATAACATCATTTTTGTTCTCATTACTTCTCTTTCAGTGGCTTAGGATCTGGTTGCTTCCTCACCTCTAAAGTGTTTCCAAGTAGAGTCTAGCAGTATTAGTTCTCCCCAGAAGCAAGTTCAGGTAGAGGAGTTGTAGTTGAAGGGAATGTTGGGACTCCTCATTGCATGGTCCCTGGGTTGCCTGGCTCATCCCCATCATGACATGAGTTGGTAGCAGAGGACTAGGTGTTAAGACAGACTTTCCTAACCTCAGTTGCTGCTGCTCTGGGCCAGGAAATCTCCCTGTGGATTCCCTCATCTCCTGCCACACTGCTGCAGCATCAAGTGTGCTCTGAGAGCTGCATGTGCCCAGGGGTGGGCTCTGTCACTGGCCATCCCGAGCCCAGGACACATTCTGGTCATCTCTGGGCCCACTTGTAGTGTAGTTTCTTCTGTTAGAGGTGTTAGCCTTTTCTCTCTGTGGCAACTTTTCTGCCTTCCCTCCCTCTGTTTTTTGTGATCATTCTTAGCTACCTGTGCCAAGTCACAGTTAGACTACCTCAGAATGTAGTCAAGAATTCACCCAGTGTTCTTCGGATGTCCCTTCCCTAGAGGGAAAGGCTGGGGAATGTTGCTGGGAGCATTTCCAGCTGCCTCTCCAAAGTGGTCCTAACTCTGCCTTGGCTATGGTGCAGACATTCCAAAAAGTGTTTTGTACACAGCCCTGTACATCTAGTTTTTTTGGTTCTCCCTGGCAAGTTTGCTACCCTAGCTTAGGTTGACATTCTGATGAGTTTCTGCTTGCTGAGCTCATCACTGTGGGACAGTGACCTGCAGAGCTTCAGGCTGGAGCAAGTGGACAGAGGAGGAAGCCAGCTAAGCCAAATCCGTCACTGCCACATGGCTGGCAGGCCTTATAAGAGGGCGGATCTGGGCCTGTTTGCAGGAGGCCATTGCCTACCCTCTCCGCACGGTGAGCCAGCGGCCATCAGTGTGGTCCCACCTGGGAAGCCTTTATGCCTCTCTGATGGTTACTGCCCACCCTTACCCCACCCCTCAGCTCAGCCTGGTGTGGAAGGCCAGGTGCACGTTGGTCTTTGATTGTTCTGTCCTCACAGCAGAGCCAGCTTCCCCCCATGTTGCTGCTTTCGCTGCTCATGCTGCTCATTGTTTTCTCTTCCTTGTCTTTCCAAATTGTTTCCTTGAAATGCTTGTTTCCAATTTTTCTTAGATTATGTTTCTAATTTTTATTCCAGGTATTTTTTTTTTTTCTTACTTGACAGAAAAAAAGAAAACCCCAATAATATCTTGCTGTATTATCACATTTTTTTATAAAGTGAAAGCATTTCTCTTACATGCTGCTGTTTTATTTCCAGTCTCTACTCAGAGTAAGGGGGTAAGTCTTGGAGCTCGTTCCCCCTGGTCAGCTGATTGATGCTGGCTAGGACAGAAGCTTTCTCTGCCTTCAGAGATTCAGAAATCAAGGGACACAGAAAAAGCCCAGTCCAGGACTCCCAGCTGGTTGGTGTTCTCAAGGGCCTGCCTCGTGCACATTCTTTCCAATCTGGATGCTCCCAAGCATGCACGGATTGGACAGTAAGGAGTTTTGTCTGTACCATGTACTGGGGCTTTCCCAACAAGGAACATTGCCCTGGAAGGCAGGAGACCTGGAATAAAACTCCTCTCCTGTTCCTAACGAGCTGTGTAATGCCGGGTGAATCAGGTCTATTCAACCCGGAGCACCTTCATGCTGCATTATGTAGGAACCTCATGATCTAGTGTAGGAGAGATATGGAAATGTGAGAAAAGAGTGGTGATAGACCTGTGTATTGCATGGGTGGTAAATGCATTTACATAAGCCAGCTGGGCCTCAGTTTCCCCTTTTGGGAAAGTGGTCTAAGGTCCCTGCCTGCCTGTTCCAGAGTGGTTCTGTAAGCTGTTGCCATGGTTTTGAGTACTCTCCAGTCTTGGTGCTGTGATGCCTGTGTTTGCTTGCATCAGGTGAGCAGGACAACTGAGTCTTAGCAAGCAAAGCATCTGATCTTACCCTTTAAGATTAAAGAGGCTCAAAATGAGACAGGTGATCTTGCTGTCATATCTTTATTAGCACTGTCCAGTAGAACTACCTGAGAGATCCACCCCCAAAAATCTGACTCCTCAACTCATAAAGCTCCTTAGAGTGGGGGTGTGGAGGTTAGGAGAGAAGAATGGAATTCAGCAGAAGAGTCAGTAACTTCCCTTAATGACCAGAATCCTGGGCCCAGTTCAGTAGCAGTGGCTTTGGTGTCTTGGACTTGCCTGGAAGTCCAGGATGGGGGATGTGTATCTGGGGTCCCCCAAGATCACCACTCTTAGTCTTCGTAATTCATTAAGAGGGCTCACAGGACTCAGCATGTAGTCAGAGTCATGGCTCTGATTGATTATAGCAAAGTCATACTAAGCACAACTAGCAAAGGGAAAGGCCCATGGGGCCAAGTGTAGGGCGTAAGCTTCCAGAGTCACACAGAATAGGCTTCAGTTCCCAGCAATGAGTTGTGACAACTTGCTGTGTGAAATATGCCAATCTGGGGAGCTCATCAGAGACTCAGAGCCCAGGGTTTCTACTAGCAGCTGGTCATATGGGTATCTTCTGCCTAGCATATACCAAAGTTCCAGAGTCTCAGAAGGAAAGTAGCATTCAGCATAAACCACATTGTTTATACAAACCGCTTAGGCACTGTGAGCCACGTGGATCAGTTCTGGGGGTATTGGGAGCCATCCTAAAATCCAAGTTCCAAGACTCAGTAAGCAGACCCTTCAAAGGGCAGCAGTTAGGCCTGCTGGGACATTTTCTGCACAGAGGGTTCCCCCAAGTTGGGGCTTTGTCATGATATCCCACTAGCTTGCCTCACAGGCATCCCGTGTATCCAGTCACTGGATAAGCACGTATGTACCTCCTATCTATCTTCCCAGTCAAGGAAGTGAGTCTTCAGGGATAGTTCATTTTCTAAAAACCCATCATGATGAAGTAACTGTTTTTCTAAGTGCTTTAGACATTTACTTCAGTTCCTTGCAATCAGTGTTAAGCATTCAGAATGCTGTTTGGGTTCTTTGAGGCCTGCTGGGGAAAGGGAGAGGGCCCTATAAACCTCTGGTGAGGGCCCTATAAACCTCTGGTGACTGTTCCCTCCTTCCACCAACACACACACACACACACACACACACCCCCTTTGGCCTGATTAGCCAAGAGCTCTTGTTCTCCTCACATTCTCTCTCTCTCTCCACACACACACACACACACTTTGACCTGATTAGCCAAGAACGCCTCACATTCTCTCTGCAACAAGAGTCCAGTCTTCTAGGAAGAACAAACTGACACGAGCTAGCAGCATCCTAAGCTCTGTGCTAGCACCTCAGTACTTTACCAAATCACTGGTGGGGAAACTGAGGCCCAGATGATACAACTTGCCCTGGGTCACAGAGTTGGTTTGGGGCAGGGCTGATACATGGACCTGGGTTTTCCGATTCTAACTAGCACCCTTTCTACTAAGGACTCAGGTGCCAAGTCTGAGCAGATGCCAGCAATTCTTTCTTAGATGCGCCAAGGTCAACAGCAGATGCCAGCAATTCTTTCTCAGAGCCTATCACTCCTGCCTACTAGTGCAGAGTGCGCCAGCTCTTGGGCATTAGAGAGCTCATTCTCTTCAGTCTGTCACTCATCTTTTGGCAATAGTGTTTTCCTATAGAAAAGTGGGACCCACAGGGAAACTTGTGTGCATTCTACCTGGAGCAGCTTGGCCTCTGTCCTTCAAGAACGGGACAGAGCAGCTGCCCAGAGTCATTCCCAGTGGATGGTACAGCACAGAGTGCGCTGCTCCCACAGTTGCCAGTTTTACTGTCTTCAGCACCCTCAACCTTCACTACCCTGAGCATTGTAGTTTACATACACGAGTCATCCACTGCACCACTACTCCCAAGCCTAGGGACGAAGATGCTGTAATTCACCTTTTCCTGGGGAGCCTGCCTCTGGTTCCCTGGAGTGGTTACTTGTAGTCCAAAATGAGTCCCAAAATGCTGGACATCCTGGCCAGCACCAACTGCCATGAGCTCTGTATGACTTATAGCTTATGTTGCACCTGCTCTCAGGTAGTGTGGAAAGAGGAAATACTAGTGTTCATAATAGGTTCTAGTTGTCACCAAGGTCTCCCACTGGCCACCAGAGTACATCAGCTATTAATCTCTCTAGTGACGTCAAAGAGGCTTTTCTGGGCTCTTCCCAAGGGGCTGAGTCTAGTGCTGCCAGATGGGCTCCCAGTTCATGGAGATGTGAGAGGGATGAGGCTGGCAGATGGACAGGGCTTGTACTTCGCACTCTGGAGCTCTCAGAAAGAGCCCTCCAGGCCTGGATAGGAGGATCACTCCTGTGGCCTAAGAAAATGACCAAGGCTATAAATATCTAATCTCAAATCTCAACAAAGCAACTTCCAGGTTTTACCTTATATACACATATGAGGCATTCCATTTTATTTGTAAATGTTAATGGCATTGGATATGAGCTTCCTCTGTTTCCTTCTGATTTCAGTATGGCTTTGATAATGTTGGGGTTTAATGGTCTAACAGTATAATACATGGAATCTCAGTCATGTAAGAAATGTCACATTTTATTTAAATTAATTCAAATCCTACTCTGGACCATATTCCTCCTTTGGTGGGAAATGTGGCCTAAGTCATTAGACCTTTCTGTTTCCTTGGGATCTCTGAAGTATTAGGAGGCCAATCTGGTATGGGGAAAATGAGGGAGCCCCTCTTTCCTTCAGTTCATCATGGCTGCTGCTAACCCGTTCCTGTCCCAGCTGATAGGGTATCTGAGAAGATGGGTGATTCTTCTCCCTCCAAGTCAAGCTTGGAAAGACTAGAAGCTGTGGGGTATCTGGTCTGGCCTCTGGAGATGAACAATTGAGCCACCCCCTGAAGTTTTCTCACCTCCCCATTGTATTGCCATGAGGATAAGGACAGGTCCCTATTGGTCATGATATCCCTTGGCCGCTGCCTCACCCATGAACAAAGAAGGCCTAAAGTCCTAGCTACTTTCTTGAAAAAAAAAAAAAAAAAAGGTTGGAAAATACACAGAGAGCAAATGCAAATTCATAACTGAACAAAGAGTTGAACTAGCCTGGGCAACATAGTGAGACCCTGTCTATCAAAAACACACACACACACACACACACACACACACCCCAAACAAAAAACTAGCTGTGTGTGATGGCATGCGCCTATGGTTCCAGCTACTTGGGAGGCTGAGGTTGAAGGATTGCCTGAGCCCAGGAGGTGGAGGCTGCAGTGAGCCATGATTGCGCCACTGTACTCCAGCCTGGATGACAGAGCAAGACCCTGTCTCAAAAAGAAAAAAAGTTGAGGGATAGGTAGATTTCAAGGATGGCCACTATCAATTCCTTCCCATCTCTATGTCACTTCGCCCATCCAGAGGTGGAGTCTCTCTCCTCTACAACTGGACTTGCTTCAGCCAACAGAATGCAGCTGAGGTGATACTGTGCCATTTCCAAGTCTGGCCTTTGAGAGGCTTGGAACTTTTGGGGTAATCCAGCTGCCATGTGAGAATTCGAATACCCTGAGACCAACAGGCTGTGCAGAAGCCACAGCTAGCCATATGCAGAGGCCACGCAGAGGTGCCCCAGGCACCATTCACGTGAGTGAGGCCCTCCTGAACATTTCGGCTTAGGTGACAGCAGGATGCGACTGAGTCAGTGACCCCAGCTAAGGCCAAATGAAACAGAAAACCACCTGCTGTGACTTGCCCAAATTTCTGACCCCCAGAATTATGAGAATTAATCATTATTGTTTTAAGTTACTAAATTTTGGGGTGGTTTGTTACGCAGCAAAACAAGGCCTTCCAGCATGTCCGGTACTCTTAGGCATGTCACATCTGTGACCTTTCAATCTTAACAATTCTCCAAAATATAGAATGAGAACTACTCATTTATATATGTGTGAAGTGAGGGGTGTTCTGAGGTCAGTGAGCAGGTAGGTGGCAGAGCAGAACTACTGGATCCTATGTATTACACAGTCAGCATTGGAAGAAAGGGCTTCATCCACCTCATTCATGGCCTGAGTGGGATCCTAGTACCATAGTACCTAGGACCCTAGTGCCCTGAAGGAATCCTGGAACCCACCCTAGAACCAAGTATTTGTCATTTGCCTCCCATGTGCACTTTGGCAACTACCTAGTTGTGCAGGCCTTCACCAGCAGCTGAGACTTGGTTGCGGGGACAACCTGCAGGAGGGGTGGGTCCCTCTTACCAATGTTACGTGGTTCTTTCCACTGAACTCCTGGGTTCTGGTTCCCCTGGGCCACTGGCAGCCAACACTTCTGGCTGTTACAGATGGATAGGCCCATTCCTAACATTTGTGGGGTCTGGGATAAGAACATGGTGTCCTTTCCCCTCTCCTTCTCTTCCCACCCTTGGCTTTATCCTATACCATGAACAGCCTCCCTGGCATGTGTGTGAACATTTCAGCCATATATCCAAACTCATTACATGGCTGCACCCCCTCTTCCCCAACCAGCCATGCTTGGCCTCTGCTTGGGCCCAGTACATCAGTGGCTCAGGGCTATTTGGGCACGGGACTCCTGGGTACTGAAATATGATTGGTGGGGGCCTTGGCTGTATACGTTTATTACAGGTCTGGGGTATGGTATATAGCTAACGAAACAACATTGTGCTACTCTTCTTGGTCATTTCTCCTTGTGCATTTTTCTCCTTCAGGGTCCTTGCAGGACAAGAAGCCAGCTTTCAGAGATTCTCCAGCCATAACCATCATAATCTGCTCCATGCCCAACATCTCGCTCCCATGCTCCCTCCCTCTCTCATACACACATAAAGTAAATAAAATAATAAATTTCTCCCTGGCCTTCTCCAGCAGCCTAATCTGGCGTCTGGGATGCCTTAAACATGTTCCTGGATCAATACCATGTAGCTGTGTCCCAGGTCTACAGTACCAGGTAGAAACCTGTGTCCCGGGTCATCTGTAAGTTCATGATTCAGAGGACGGTAAATCAATTCAGCAGGAAATTACTCTCCTTTCTGCCACAAATATCTCTCCTGGACTGTGGAGACTGGCTTCCCCTGATCTTGTCACTCTAAATCTGCTTCAGAGATTTTAACTGTAGAGCAAAAGCCCAGGTGGGTGCTTGAGGAACCACCTTCCCCTCCCACAACCACCACCATAATGGTGCAAAACTTAAGAAGAGTTCCCTGGAAAACTCTGTGTAACCCGATAGACTTTAATTCCTTTTGGTAGCGGAGAAATCAGGCCTGCCAACAACAGACAGCTGATCCTTACTCCCACCCGCCACCCAGGAAAATGCATTTCTCTGCTCATTAAGGAGGAGGGAGAAGCCATCAGCAAGGTACCAGGCGTTCTTGAGATGGGTTGTTTAGAAGCCTTCCTCCTGGTGCTGCAGAATTCTAACCCTGTTCAGAACTTTATGTCCTCTGTTTAAGACTCAGAATTTACTCTTCTCATAGATGATGTGACCTGAATATCTGATAGGACATTTTGAGGGGATGGGCTGCAATGGGGAACAGGGTACTGTCATCACAGTATCTTTGGAGCAAGACCTAAGATTAAAATGTGGCTTCTCATACTGACTGTGAATTCAGACACCTTACTTACATTTTAAATTCTCTGAACGCCTTTGGGAATTTATAAAATGGAAATAATGGCACAAATGCATAGCTTGGTTGTAATTGCATTATTCTCCCTCTCTTCCGACTTCTGTTTCATAGATGGACCAAGCATGTGAAAAGATTTCAGGCAGCTTCTCTGTTCTCCACGGTGGCAGGGAGGGTCAGGATTGATGAGGAACCCTGGGGCCACGTGGGTCAGCTTTTGTGTTCCCTCTGTGGAGGTGGGAGCATTTCTAAGAGGGCTTTGTTCCAGGGACCCAGCCTTCTTTTAGAGACTGAGACTATTTTTAACCCAAGTTTTAGTGATTCTGTAGGACAGCTGTTTAAGGGAATTATGTAGGCCAGTCTGAGATTTTTGGAGTCATCATTTTAAGGTTAGGGAGTGGGATGGGGGAAGAGAACGAGAATAACTGGAGTTTCTGGAGGCAGCACAGATATCTGTACCTACCCTGCAGAAAGCTGCAACCCAATTTACTTTGTGGCCACTCTTGAGGATCAGGACACAGCTGAGCAGACAAACATTGTTTTGTTATACTTCAAGTAAAGTGCATCAGTTTCTCCGCGCTTTCTCTCCTATTCGCTGTTACCAAATGATGATGGAGAAAAAGTGGACAGGGAAGTCCCTCACACACTGTAACGAGAACAAAAATCAGTCTAGCTTTTCTTGAGGGCACTTCAACAATATTTATTAAAATTGAAAATGGACTCACCCTTGGATCCAGCATTCCCAATTTTTGTTTTGGTCAGTCCGTTTCTCTTTTTTATTGTTAGTTTTGCCTGTGATAAAATACAAATAACAGAAAGTTGACCATCTTAATCATTTTTAAGTATACAGTTCAGTAGTGTTAAGTATGTTCGCATTGTTGTGCCACAGATCTCTAGGACTTTTTCATCTTGCAAACCGGAAACTCTCTAGCCACTGAACACCAGTCCCATTTCCCCTTACCCACAGTCCCTGGAAGCCACCCTTCTACTTTGTCTCCGTGAATTGACTATGACCTCATGTAAGTAGAATCATATGGTATTTGTCCTTTGGTGACTGGTTTATTTCACTTAGCACAATGTCCTCAAGGCCCATCCATGTTGTACCAGGGGTCAGAATTTCCCTTTTAAAGGCCGAATAATGTTCCATTATATGAATATAACCAGCATTCCTACTTTTTAAGAATTTATATTAAAGAAACATTTCTACAAATTTCCAAATAAATGTCTACTTCAGGAGTGTCTGGGAAAGTGCAAAATTGGAGACAATCCATGTGTTCCTCAGGGGCATGGCTGACTACCATGAACATGGGTTGGTTTCTACCTAAATTTGCTGGCATGAAAATATGGCAAAGATCACTTGCTCACTGAAAACTCAAACCACAGAGAAGCCTTCATGGTTCAATTTATTTCTTTACTTTGTAAAACGAACACAAAAATTCAGTGCCAAATTGTTGTTGCTGGTGTCCTTGCGTATTCGGTAAGAGTTAGATTTTTAAAAATAGTTTGGATTATGTTTGTGGTCACAAAAAACAACAAAGAAATTTTTAGACAGCAAAATAGAGAGGTTCAAGAGGGAAAACATTTGTGGCCCAAAGAGGTGGTCAAAAGAGAACCCTCTCTCTGCACTCAGGCGTTTGCAAAGCAATACTGAGAGCCAGTGTTGTGCGCTCCATGGCGGTGATATCCTGGCAGGAAAGGATGCTCCTCTGCATCCTTTGAGGTCTCACCTGGATCTAGCTTGGCCCTGTGCTTCTCATCCAGTTGACCTGAAATCAAATTTATTTCAAAGGAGCTTCGAAACAAAATTGTTGAAGAAGCAGAAATCCTGCTAAAATGAAAGTAGACTCTGGAGAGTCTGGACTGTGAGGCTGTATGCGCTGGAGGCCGTGGATTGTGGCCTGGGTTCCAAGGGCATACCTGGTATGCATCTCCACCCACCCGTAACTGAAAGGGAATCCCTTACGCTGTTTGTTATATACCACTTGAACATTATCACCAGATCCTTTGGTGTCCTGCTCTTTGTAATCTTGGCTTTACACCTCCTATTTTACTCCATGAGAGCATCCTTGCCCTTGAGTCTTGGGACTGATGGCATCCTCCTGCTTCCTTCCCTGACCTCTTTCAGCAGTAACAGCTGTCGTGTACTGGGATGAGTCCTTTGGTACTGGTGCATACAGGGACTGGCCCTGCGTGAATACTCACGACAACCCCATGAGAGAGATGTCTTTGTACATCCATTATGCAGATGGAAACCGAGACCCTGAGAGCTCTGTCTAGCTTTGTCCCCCAGGACCTCCACTCCAGTAATTAGCCCAGGCATTGGTAAGTTTGTTTGAACTGTACGGATACAGGGAGGACAGAAGTTTTCTTGAGAAGTTTTCTTGAGACCTATCTTCTGTCTTCTACCCCACCACTTTCCTCCTTTCAGTTTCCCTTCAAGCAGATGTCAGCTTGCATCCAATGATCCAAAGTCCTTTGGCTATTTTGACGCAGGTCTGGCAGGTGCTAATTTGCCAGTGGGAAGGAGCTGGGGCCACCCCACAGATGTTATCTGTCAGCTGCAGGCTCAGCTGCTCCTGAAGTCCATTTTCCTGAGTGAGAGCCATGGTGGTGAACCCAATGTCAGGGATTCTTTCCTGCTGTCCCATCTCGTTGGCCTTAGAGAAGGACCCCTGGGACAACAGAGGGCTTAGTCAGATCCAAGGAAGGGAAAGAGTCCCTTGCATGGATATTCCTAATTTCACAAGGTGGGTGGGCAGAACTACAGATCAAGTTGGTGACTTTTTCAACTTCTCTCAGAGCTTGGTCAGGGCAAGGGGTAAAACATGGATCTCCTCTGGCGAGGGCATCGAGATGTCAAAACAGCTGGATGAAAGGCAGAAGATGCACCCTGCCATCCTGGGACTTGGCATGCCTGATGCCAAGCATCAGAGTCCTTGGAGAGTTGCTGCCCTTGATCACCAACTCTTCTTGCTTGTCAGAACTCAGCTCTTAGGACCCCAAGTCAGGTCAGGGCTGTCAGGGAGACCTGAGCTTGAGCGATGCTGTGCTGTCAGGCTGTATGTGCTGGAGGAGGTGGAAGGTGGCCTGGGTCCCAAGGGCACAGCTTTTGAGTGAGAGGACACTTGCCAGGGAAAGGGAATGCACACGCTCTCCTCTCTCTGTGTGTGGTGCATTTAGGGGGCTGGGACACAGAGGAAGAGGATGCATGCGGCTGAATTTCTTATCCCTCTGTTTCTTCTTTGCATTTAATTCAAAGGCCAGGAAAAAAAAAATGCATAGGCTGCCTGGGGGCGTCCAGGTGGAGTTAAAGCAACTGCAGTTTAGTGCATGTGAACTGCAAACTGGAAATATATCTGAGGAGTCTTTACCAAAGGACAAACACTGTTTTGTCTGCCCATATTACAGGAGATATTTTTAAAAATAAAGTGAGAAACTGCAACCTGAAGGGCTCTAAAAATCCTTTTATCGCCCTTGTCGGGATGAGAGTAGGTGTGTGGGAGTGGGGTCCTGTGGGAAAGGGGAAGGGGAAAGGAAGTTCTGCTCAGTGGGGAGGGCACGGCCTGTTTGGCAGAAGGAGAAGAGGATTAGAGGCCTTCTTGCCTAAAGCTGTCACTTGCTGAACAATGGCCAGGTGTGTTAGTTTGCTAGGGCTGCCATACAATGCACTGTGCAGACTGGATGGCTTAAACAGCAGAAAGTTATTTTCTCATGGTGGCGAGGCTAGATGTCCAAGACCAGGGCATTGGCAGGTTTAATTTTTTGTGAGGCCTTCTCCTCAGCTGGGAGGTGCCTGTCTCCTCCCTGTGTTTTCACAGGGTCTCCCTCTGAGCCTGTCTGTGTCCTAATTTCCTGTTATAAGGACATCAGCCATGTTGGATTAGGGCCCACCCTAATGTCTTCATTTAACTTAATTACCTCTTTAGACGCTGTCTCCAAGTACAGTCACATTCTGAGGTATGGGGGGTTAGGACTCCAACATGAATTTTGAGAACACAGTTTAGTCCATATCACTGGTAACGGTGTTGGTTTTTTTGAGCAACACTTAAAGGAGAATGGGTTTGGTTGAGTCCATTAGCCCCACTTGGCAATCACAGAGACCAGAGCCTGTGACGTGACAGGGGAGCACGAAGCCTGTTCTCTGGGCACTGCCTTCTGCCTCCATTTCTGATTCTACTTCCTGGACACCTCTACCCCTCCTGCTCCTTCTGTTTCTCCACTGGGCTCAGGACTTCACAAGCGAAGACTGTGGCGCCAACACCTATTCTAAGGACTAGCTGGGCCTCTCCATCCTGATGTCTCACTGGCACACTGAAGTTAGCACGCCTCAAAAAATAATGCTCTGCCCGACCTGCCAGCTTTTCCTCCTGACTTCTCAAATTTCATTAGGGGCCATCCTGGATTCAGACAGGAGCCTCAGAAGCTGATTGCCTCCCCCAGTGAGGCTGTGATCTCCCTGAGCACAGGGCTGGGGATCTTTTATACCACATTCCCCGTACCCATGTGTGCAGCCCTCAGTGAGCACCCAAGAGCTCTCTGGAGTTCAAGGGAATGAAAATCAATCCCCGTTTCAGCCCCATGGCTGCATTCTAACTAATCATCATACCTAAGAAATTGCTCCATTTCATCCTTCCCCGCTGCAAACATTTATTGGCCACTTACTATGTGCTCTGACTTCCTTTTATAGTCTGAAACTTAGCTGGGTGCTGGGGATGCAAATACAGAGAAGAAGGTGCTAGGAGTGGCTTCGAAGGAACACTCACACTCCCCCTTCCCCAAATCCTTACCTCTGTCCCGACTCAGGTCTTCATTCCCTCTCGCTTGGATAATGGCACCCACCTCCCAGGGCTGCCCAGCTTTCCCCCTTGTTTGTCTTAGACATAGCTGCCTGCTTCTTCAAGCTTACCTTGGCTATATCGTTTCATTGCTCAAAGCCAGCAGGGTACCTGCAGCGTGCAGCCTGACAGTCAAGCTCTCCTCAGCCTGCTAGTCCAGCCTCATGTCCCATTTCAACCCCTTTACCCCTAAGGAACTGATGTACCAGCCTCCCCCTTTCCTCACAGCCCCCTGGAGATACACCCCACTTCCAGCTTCTGCACCTTTGCCCAGTGCTAGTGTCTGCCTGGAAGTCCCTTTCCCACCTAGACTCCCCTGTTGAAATCCTCTCCCTCCTTTAATCCTCTTCTGCCAGAACACCACCTCCAAGAAGCCATTCCTAACCCCTAACCCTCATGCTCTCCTGCTCCCCCAGCGTGTGGTCTCCATACCTCTATTGTAGGACTTTGGAGTGGAAGGTAGAAGAGAGCTGTCGTGCACACGCGTGCGTCCTTCTAGCCTACATTCTCCAATGTAGCAATTACTGGCCACCTGTGACAATGAAATTAAAAATGAAGTTAAATGGACAGTTTGGTTCCTCAGTCACACTAGACACATTTTAAGTGCAGTGTAGCTATGTGTGGCTAGTGGTTACCATATTGGACCACCCAGGTTTAGAACATTATCATTGCCCAGAAAGCTCGGTGAGGCTGTGCTGCTCTGGTGAAGAGCTCCTAGTGGCCCGCCCTGGCATTAAGCAGGGGGCTGGCCCGCAGTAGGTGCTCATTTTTTTTTCAGTGTTTATTGAATTCTTTTCAATGTTTGTTGAACTGAATTGGACCTCTGTTTCCGAGGGTGTAAGAGAACCAGAGGATGATCAAAGAGAATTCTTTGGAGCCCTTGAACCAGTTCTGCAGACTTCCAAAGTGAAGTTACAGCTGGCCCTGAGTGGCGGGAGGCAGGAGAAAAAAGAGGGGAAGGCTGGGAGTGGAGCACCTACTGCTTGCCAGGCCTAGTGTACAGTCCAAAGTTTGGTGGGGCTGGTGGGGTGTGTGTGTGTGGGTGCAGACAATGCTATTCTAGACACATTTTCCCGTCTACATGAGACGTATTTTTGGCTCACAGCTTAACACAGAATCAGGGCCAAGAGTGTGCACTTGAGTGGGTGCATCTGAGACTGTCAGCGTTTGAGTGCGGCCTCCTTTGTTCCCTGTCTCAGCAACTCCTCTGCTCTGAGAGCAAGACGGGTGAGGGACCAGGCTTAGCTAAGTTCTGAGAGGGGACTTGGGGAGAGCAAAAGGAACAGGGGGAGGCCCATGGGGAGGAGGAAAGAGCAAGGCTCCTGGCCTTTTTCCAGTCTGAATCTGGGGCTGTGTGTCAGTCTTAGCTTCAAATAGAGGCACCTCCCTTGCAGCAAGAACTGGCCGGTTTCTCTGGGAAACCCAGTCTGCAGGTCGTCTGCTATGAGTGGGAGGCTCTGAGCTCTGTCAGGTTCAAATCAAGAAGTGGATCATCTCCCCTATCAGACTCTGTTGCTTTCCCTGTAAATGCTCCCAGGAATTAATATTGTGAGATGATGTTGACACCTGGGAGTCAGTCTATTTCTGGGCAAAATACTGGCACTTAGTTCCTTTTCCTTTGAGAAGGCTCATGAGAATCCAAGCATAGCAATCATGGCCTCTATGAGGAGTGTCCACTAACTGGCGTTTGTAACCAAATGTCTCAGGTATCCTTGTACTTAATCTTCCTGGTGACCCTGAAAAGTAGGCAATGTCCACCTTGCAGATGTGGAAACTGAGGTCAAAGACATTAAGTGACTGCCTTTTCCTCACCAGCTTCTAGTACACTGCTCCATGCCTCCCTAGCACTGTACAAATAACAGGGATTTTATTTGTTGCCCCCACTGTGTCCATAATAGCTTTCAGATTTGCCCCTCCTGCCAGCCAAGCCTGAGCCCAGGACGCTCCGTCTGGGACCTGATGCAGCATCAGGTACCACTGACTCCTGTACCTTCAGCCATACTTTTAACCTCCCACCACACCCTGGCATCATTAGTCCTAAGCAGCACCCAGCACAGATGACACTAAAGAAAGGTGACAACTGTCAGGCAGGCCATGAAAGCTCCTCCTTGCTGCTTACCAGCATCTCCAGCTCACTTTCTACCACAGGCAGGCATTGCTTGCCTGCTTCTCCCAGGCTCTTCTTCACAGCCAAGCTTAGTCATGCCCCTACTCTCTTCTCT
The DNA here is from genome assembly GCF_047675955.1 of Chlorocebus sabaeus. Classification (NCBI taxonomy): domain Eukaryota; kingdom Metazoa; phylum Chordata; class Mammalia; order Primates; family Cercopithecidae; genus Chlorocebus; species Chlorocebus sabaeus. The sequence continues at coordinate 2,722,065 of NC_132918.1, forward strand.
CACCTCAGAGACACCGCCTACCTCATTTTTCCTGTGCTCCCCCATCCCCTGAGGCAGACTGTATTTTCCAAAAACAGACACAGCAGTATTTCTAGTCCACATGCTGTCCCAGCACTTTTACACTCCTCATCGAGATGGAGTCTATTTCCCCCTCCTCGAACCTGAGTGGGGCTTTGTTACTAACCTAAGGCATAGAGTATAGCAGAAGGAAAACTGCATTATTTCCAAGGTTAGGTCGTTTAAAAATGATATGGCTTCCACCAGTATATGTAACAAATCTCATGTTGTTAGATATTTAGATTATTTACAACATTTCCTATCACAAGGGTCTGGAGAACCCAGCCGCCATGTTATAAGGAAGCCCATGTAGCCAAATGGAGAGGCTGCATGTAGGTGTTTTAGCCAACAACCCCAGCTAAGGTGTCAGCTCACAGCCAGCATCGACCACTAGACACATGAGTGATCAGGACTTCAGATGGCTCTAGCCCCTGACCCTCAGGCTGCCCCTCATGATGCCAAATAGAATGGAGACAAGCTGTTCTCACTGAGCCCTACCCAAATGGCAGATCTGTAAGCAAAATAAACCAGTGTGTTTTGGGGTAGTTTGTTATGCAACCATAGCAACTGGAACACCCTCAAAGGACTTTTAATCCAAATAGTTAATAATTCATATACCCCTTATCTGATTTTTTTTCCCCAGGATGCGTGCCTCTGGCTGCTCCTTAGTACATATTCTGTGAGAAAAAAAAAAAAAAATCCATAAGACCACAGGGACTACGAACTTGAGTATTATAGTTTTCTAAAAATACTGTCTTAATCCAGGGTTGAGGCCCTGGCTAGAGGCTGGTCAGTTCTCTGTCTTGAGCACCCAATTAAATCCACATCCTCAGCCACCTCCTCTACTAGGCTCTCACACTCAGGGCTTCCATACACCTGAATTGCTCTACCCCTGCCTTAATCACCCCATGGCCAGGTATCAGGTGACTAGGGACAACCACTATGCCCCAGAAATTATTTGAACTAGCTAATTCTGGAATGGCTCAAACTAGCAAAACTAGCTTGCTTACCCTGCCTCATGCATTCCTTCCCACAGAAACCATAATAAAGGCACCTGCCCACAGGTGCCCTTTCTCCCTCTGCCTCATGATCAGCACAGAGTTTCATCTGAGCATCCCTGAATGGTGTGCTGTGTTTTCCCAGGGACCTGTAAATACAATAACTGTAGAATTATTTCCTGTTTCTCTCTCATAATCTGTTTCTGGCCTTACCACACTCCATTCGAGATAATATGGTTAAAACACCTTGACACCATCCCTGTTGGCTGGCAATTGTCATGTAACAAACCACCTTAACAATTATTTATTTATTTTTTAATAACAGACAAGCTTTATTTTATCCTTACCCTTTTCACAAAAAAGGAAACTGAGGCTTCTTTGCTCCTCTGCCCATTTGCATTTTCTCACTGCACAACTTCCTGGCCAGAAGTCAAAATGATTGACAGGCAAGAGTGAAGGTGTCAGGGAAAAGACTACTAGATGATCTATAATTTCATTTATGTATCCACAGTCACTGTTCCAAAATCCCCCAGGTAGTCCTAAACTTTCTGAATCATCCAATTATTCTAATAAGCATTTATTGAAAATCTGTGTGCTTTATTAGGCTACAAGAATACAAAGAATTGAGACACAGAGTATACCTTGGAACACATTGGGAGTTTGTGATTGACACTGGGTTGTTGTTCGAAGGGCAATTCCTCTTCCCTCTTCCTTTTTAAAAAAAATTTATTTCAATAGCTTTTGGGGTACAAGTGGTTTTTTTTGTTACATGGATGAATTATATAGTGGTAAATTCTGTGATTTTAGTGTACCCATCACCCCAGTAGTGTACATTGTACCTAATGTGTAGTTTTTTATCCCTACCCTGCCTCCCACCCTCCACCTTCTGAGTCTGTAAAGTCTGTTATACCACTCAGTATGCCTTTGTGTACTCATAGCTTAGCTCCCACTTATAAGTGAGAACATATGGTTTTTGGTTTTCTACTCCTGTGTTACACTTAGAGTAATGGCCTCCAGCTCCATCCAAGTTGCTGCAAAAGACATTATTTCATTCCTTTTAATGGCTGAGTAATATTCCATGGTGTCTATATACCACATTTTCTTTATCCACTCATTAGTTGATGGGTATTTAGGTTGGTTCCACATCTTTGCAATTGTGAGTTGTGCTGTTATAAACATATGTATGAAAGTGTCTTTCATATAATGACTTATTTTCCTTTGGGTAGATACCCAGTAGTGAGATTTCTAGATTAACAATTATTTAAAACAACAATTCATTATTAAAGCTCACAGGTTATGAGGTTGAGCTTGGCTGATCTTAACTGGGCTCGCTCATGAGTCTGTACGTCCCCTGGAGGTTCTACTCAAGGTTGGGGTTGGCCCAGGCTGCGGTTGGATACACAATCTTAGCTGCAATCAATCTGATCCATATGACCCTTACTCTTCTCCTGGGACAAGTAGGCTACTTAGGCATGTCCTTCTCATGGAGAGAGCAGAAGCACAAGGAACAAGCTGAAACACACAGTTTCCGAAAGCCTGATTTTACTGCTGACATCTCATCACTTCCATTTTATTGTATTAGCCAAAGCAAGTCATGTGGATGTCAGGAGTCGAATTATGTCCCACCTACAGCGAGAAACCACTGAAAGTTACCTGACAACAACAAAGGACATGGATACAAGGAGGACTGAAAAATTGGAGTCATTACTACAAATATACAATATTTCCCAACAGCTGCCGCACTTGGAGAGTTTGGTCTGGTCTTGGTTTGGATTGGTTCTCAAATAACCACCTCTTATTATTTATCATTGAGCTTAAAATGAGCTTATCATTGAGCTTAAAATTGGATAATATATTTTAAAATTAATTATTTTTGACTGGGTTTTTATTTATAGGGCAATCAATTATGCTTATAAGGTAAAATATTAAAATCACACCAGAAAGTATGCTATGCAAAGTAAGTCTTCTTTCCTCTTCTCACGGCTGACTTCCTAATTTTCTTTTCAACACTATTACCTTTGAATTTTTCACTGAATAACATATCTTATATATATGAGTATATAATGATCTACCTCATTTTTTTCTACCTTTACAACATATGTAACAAATTTTATGTTGATAGATATTTACCTTGTTTCCAATTCCTATCACAAGCAGTGATGTAGTTAATAACCTTGCACATTCATCTCTGCATACATATGAGAGCAAATCTACAGGATACCTTCTTAGAAATAGAGTTGGTAGGTCAAGATACATGTGCATTCGAGATTTTGATAGGTTTTACAAATCGCCATCCACTGATAGTTAATTTATGCTTCCTTTGAAAATGTATGAGAAACATATTTTCCTATTTCCTTGCCAATGTGTTATATTGCTTTTTGACCTTTGCCAATGGAGTAGTTATAGCTAGCAATCTGAGTTTTAATATTCACTTTTTATACTATTAGTTTGTTTATGATAACTTCTTCAGACATTTAAAATCCATTTGTGTTTATTTTTCAGTGAGCTGTCTATTCATATTCTTTGATGATTTTTCTTTTGGGTTTCTGTTTTTTTTTTCTTATTTACTGTATATATTTGCCATGGACTGAAATGTTTGTGTCCCCTCAAATTCATAACCACCAGTGTGGTGGTATTAGGAAATGAGGTTTTGGGAGATGATTAGGTCATGAGGGTGGAACCCTCAAGAATGGAATTAGTGCTCTTATAAAAGGGACCCCAGGGCTCTCTCATCCTCTTTCCTCCATGTGTGAGCAGAGTGAGCAGTCCAACCGTTTGCGAAATGGAAGAAGGCCCTCACCAGAGCCTGACCATGCTGGCATCCTGATCTTTCAGGTTACCAAACTATGAGAAATAAATTTCTGTTGTTAATAATCCACTCAGTCTATGGTATTTTGTTATAACAGCCTGAAAGTACTAAGACAGCATTCTTTTTATTTGTTTGTTTTAAGATGGAGTCTCACTGTTGTCACCGAGGCTAGAGTGCAGTGGCACGATCTACACTCACTGCAACCTCTGCCTCCTGGGTTCAAGTGATTTTCCTGCCTCAGTCTCCTGAGTAGCTGGGATTATAGGTGCCCACCACCATGCCTGGCTAATTTTTGTATTTTTAGTAGAGACGGGGTTTCACCCTGTTGTTGGCCAGGCTGTTCTCAGACTCCTGACCTCAGGTGATCTGTCTGCCTTGGCTTCCCAAAGTGCTGGAATTATAGGCGTGAGCCACCATGCCTGGCCAACATTCTTTATATGAAGGAAAATTAGCTTCTTACTCATCATGTCTTGCTACTATTTCTTCATAGTTTGTAGTTTGACTCTGTTTAGTTTTTAATTTGTCTTATAGAATTTTCTTTATTTTTTTCTCCCTTCTTTGTTCAGCCTTCTGTGTCTGTTTTGCTCCTTCCAAATTGGTTTATATTTCTGCAATTGCTTTTTTCCTCTTTCCTAAGTTTTGATGTTTTTTCACATTATGTTGAAACATCTTCCAGTGTTGTTTCTTCCTTGAATATTTTATTTGGTTTTGCGCTCTTGTTTTAAAGGGGTGATTATTTCATTAATTTCTTAGGTTGTGTTCAAATATTTGGTCACAGTTTTCATTGCTCCATGGCAGTATGTTTCTGATATATGCTATTTTTGCCCTGTCCTGTTCCTCATATTTCTTGCTCTTCTTTGCAGCTGTTGTCAGGAGAATCAAATGGCAGGTCCCAGCTGATGGGTTCATAGTGAACTTGGTCATATAGCAGTGTGTGTGCGTGCGTGCGTGCGTGTGTGCATGTGTGTGTAATTTGTTAAGCTAATGGAGATTGGCAGCTGCAAAGATGCTCATAATTGAGTCTTTCCTGTATCCACCTTCAACTACAGAATTCTTCCTTCAAGATAATGTGTCTCTTTATTCCTGTCTTTGTTTTCAGCCTGTTTCCCATGCCAGACAGAATCCAGGGAATCTCTTATAGCCTATAAGCTGATCCCACTGTTCCAGGGACAGAGTATTGATTCTGCTTTCAGAGGTATGCCACCAACATTAGAGCTCTGTTTTTCAGGATTTGTCTGGGAAAGCAACAATAGCAGGTATTTTTGCTCAGTGTCTTCCTGGTGTAAGAAAAATAGGACTTCATTTACTTTCTGTATTGTAATTTAATGTCCAGTACAATCCCCTATCCAACCAGTTAGTAGGAAAATTCAACTTCAGTTCTTTTTCCATGTTTCTCTACATTTTCCTGAGATTATGTCAATGTTTGGAGTTATGTTGATGTTAGATCCTCCAGCAACACTTACTGAGTCCCAATACTTATTAGAAAGAGTCCTAGGAGTGGAGTGGCGAGAAGAAACTTTAGAGCAAGTGAAAAACATCCATGAAGCAGCTTCTGAGGTCTTCTTCTTCTGTGTTTTTATATACTGGAGCATCAGAAACCACAAGTGATTCTGCAGTATTCATTTTCCCCTTCTTTTATAGAAATAGAATCCCTGGTGTTTAACATTCTGGTGTCCTAAGTTCAAAAGCCTATTCCAGCTGCATAGGTAAGGTCAGCGAAGTTGGTTGGGCGGGGAGTGTGATAAATAGGACAGCATGTGACCTTTCTAAGAAGGATAGCTATGGTCGTGTTCTGGCAGCCCAAGTTAATAATCTCTATTAGCTTGGCATACTACTGGCATTTCCAAGTAGTAGTAACCTGGTCAACATTGCTAATAAAGAGTATGCCTCCCTTTTATCTAAGGGTAACCAGGTGGTTATGTTCTGATCAGAACTGGATGGAAACAGGATTAGTGTGTTTGTTTAATTTCCAGAAGTTGTTTAAGAAAATAAAAGCCTAATGTTCTTCTTTTCCTCCTTCTTACTGCCTGGGATGTGGACAAGATTGCTAGAGACAGGGGGACATCTTGGAGCATAAAGTGACATAGCAGAGTTCTAGATACAAGGAAACTGGAGACTCACCATGAGGAGTGTCATACCAGCTCTGGATTGTCTGCTTCTGAACTTCCGGGAAAGAGAGAAATAAAATTCTGTCTAGTTAATTTAAACGTGCTTTTGGGTGATGTGTCATTTGCGGCTAAACTTACACTTTATTATATTGGAGTCAAACTTCTAGCCTATATCAGTCTCCCTCCTAGGTCTCTCTGTGAAGGGCACAATTATTATGTACCAGGGAAGCTAATGGGAAAATTAAATATCTTTATTTCTTCCAGGCTTACCACGAAGGCAAGTAGATCTTGTTGCCTTGGAAATTGAGGGTCTCCTTTGGATTGGAAAAGGTTGTATTTTTAAATGCCGAACCAGGTCCTAGGTTCCAATGCCTATTCCAGCTGTATAGGCAGAGTCAGTGAGGCTGGTTGAGTGGGGATTGTGGTAAACAGGGGAGCATGTGACCCTCCTAAGAAGAGTAACCATGGCTGTGTTCCAGCAGTCTGTTTCCAGGTAGTAAACAGTGTTGCCAGCTCTGGTTGATCAAAAGAAGCCAGAAATTCATATTTGTCAGCAAAATCTCCCAATTATAAAATCTTGGCACAAATTGAAAAAAATCCATTGTACAGTCCAGACAAAAGATATCAGAGGGATGAATCTGGCCCTCTGACCTATGGGAGAAAGAGAGGGAGAGCAAGAAGGCAGACAGAGAAGCTTGCTGGCTCAAGTTGGGAGGGATGATGAGGGGCTCTTTTTGGGAGGGGATGTATTCCATTCCCAAAGAGCCATATATAGAAGGTTTCTGGACTTCTGTTGGCTTAGTTAGAAGGTACAGATTGAGTACTATGAGCTCATTTATTTATATAGTCAACACATATTTATTAATAATTCACTATGTGCCAGATACATGCCCGATAATACATGTACATCCAGTGGATATAGGAGAAAAAGTTTCCTGCTCCATGTAGTTTGTATTCTGATGAATAAGATAAGTAATAGCTAAGCAGAGAGACAATGAGCAAAATAATTTGAGTGTGGTATGATTTGTGAAGAAACAAACAAGGTGATGTAATGAAGAGTATTTAGGGTACGATTTCTGCTTCTGATCAGGATGGAGTAAGAGGAACTGAATTTACCTTCCTACTTTAACCAAAAAACATGAACAAAGTAAAAGACACAATTGTATACCATACTAAAAATCAAAAAAGTGATCCTCGAGAGGTGAAAAACAAATGAGGTGAGCCCTATGATTGCCCCAGCTTCCTGCCTGGAAAAAGTTCTCAGGTGCTTTTTATAGCTCCCAGAATTTTTGCGTTGTTTTTAATGTAAACATAGTAAGCAAAGTTATTCTAAAGTCTGTGTTTGATATTCCAGAATCTGGAACTCCTGTGGGTCTGTTTCTATTATTTGTTCTTTCTGCTAGTTCTCATCCTTGCTTTCTTATCTTCTCTTTTGACTGATTATCTTTGATTGCATACCACAAAAAACATTTGAAAAATTGTTCATAGAAATAGTTGAAGCCTAGAATAATGCAAGTTTCCTCCAGTGTGGATTTTAATTTGTTTTGGCTTGGGGCACTAAAAATCCAAGATCACCTTAATCTGCAATCAGGGACTGAATTTTTCTGTATCACTCAGATGACTTCCACACAATGCATATTTTGCTTCTGATTCACTCTTAATCCTGGGATCTAACTTTTTGGGTCCCCAACTTAAAAGGTAGGAGTTTACCAGTGACCTCACCCTCGGTGGGCTCTAGACTCTATTTTGTGCCCCTAGATCCAGGAAGGTGCCAATGTACAACTTACCCTGTTAATAGGCTCTTTTGGAACTGGCATGTGCTACCAGAAGAAGAGCAGCCCCAAATTCTGGGCTCCCCTCTGTTTTCTCTAGTCTCTTGCCAAGTATTCTCCACTAACTTCTTAGCTCCCTTCTGCTTTCATACTTTAACAGTTCTGGACAACCAGGAGGGATAGATAGAGGTTTTTTCTACACAAAGATCTAAGGCTGGTGGTTGGCCACATGACATCAGAACTAAAACTCTTGAATAAGAAAAGAAAGAAATGTTGCCCCTTGATCTCTGAGAAGGCCCAGGCAGTCGGCAAACACACCCTCAGGCTGGCCAAGGTGGCAGTGTCTAGGATGTTGATTGATCATCAGTAGCAAGAGATTCTCTGAGTAGCACCTCTCATGTGCTCCTTTACTGAAGCTGAAGAAGCTGCCTGAGAGGCTTGTGGTTGAGTGTGTGTCAGAAGTAAAAAGGGGGCAGGAGAGGCATCCCCTTTGCTCAAAACAGGTCTCCATATCTCAGGCCAATAAATAGAGCCTTCCAGTGAGAGCCCCTGCTTCTAGGTGCTTCTATGACTGCGTGTCAGTTTGCCAGGCAGGGTGTGGGGCCAGGGAGCTCAATGAAGACACAAAGGCCAATCAGCTGAAAGACCGGCTATGAATAGGAGACATCCAGTGATTTTTCTGGTTAAGGTTTGCTTAGTCTAGTGCTAAGCATAGTTGCTGTTGACATTGTTGCTTTTAGTCTTGTCTTCTTCCAGGTACCAGGAGTTAGAACAGCTGACTCTGCCCACTCACAAGTGCTTTTCCTCCTTTCTCTCCTTCAAGGCCCTACTGGCCAAGACCACCTAGGCACCAAGATCCTCTGGGTGAGCACTTTCCTGCTCAGCAGAAATTGGCTTTGTTCACCTGGGCGCTAAGCTTTCCACCAGGTTTGCCTGTGGCATGGCTGGGTTGCCTGGCAACGGGGCTCAGATGACAACAATCTGCTAAAATGACAGGGATCCACCCCCATTCCACCCCCGCTTCCCCAAGGTGTTTCTCTTCTTCCCTTGGAGGATAAGGATTACCATCCTCAGCTGCCGAGACCATGCTGGGCCAGGGGCAATTGAGGGCCTTCCCCTTCGTAGCTCCTCAGTCACTCTGTCACAGAATCTGCTTTATCAAACCTTATAGCATTTACTACAATCAGAAATTAGTTTTTTTTTTTATTCTTTATTATCTGTATTCTTCCACTGGAATGCAAATTCCTTGGGCATTAGACTGTTGTCTATTTTATTTACCTCCACCTCCTCAGCACCTGGAGCCTATCTAGATGACCTTTCCTCCTTTTCCAAGTGTGCAGAGAGGCTGGGTTGTCAAGGTTTAAGAATGAGAGGCCATATCAAAGAAGAGGAGGAGGCAGAAGCTGGGGAGAGGATGCCAGGTCAAGTAGAGGGGTCTGGATTGACCAGGGTGTGATGACCAGTAGGTACAACGGTCAGAATGATGGCAGTTGACAGTCCCAGCAAATAGCTCGGTGTTGGCTGCTCACACAGCTTCCTCTTCTAACATTCCCAGTTCTATCTGGTCTCCTCATGCCCTTCCTAATTACCTTCCACTGGAATAGATTGGGTATAGCCCCCATGATCATAGACACACATCTACATTTTTTTCTGAACAAGGTCCCATAGAGAATTTAGTGCCCCATGACTGGCATGCTGTTCCTAACAAGAAAACTGGGAAGACATTGTTGCTGTGGAAATAATATTTCTGTCTTATGTTTCTGTCTTTTTCTTATATGGACCAAGAGTTAGAACTGCTGACTCTGCTCCTCTTGATAAATGAAACCATGTAACCTGGGCTGCAAGACTGCATTGGGTATGCTCCAAGTACAAACTGCGCAGCAATTTCACATGTAGGAAGCCTCCAAGTCCTGAGTTCATGCTGATTCATGCACAATTACTCCTCGGACTCATTAAGCTTTAACTTGTTAATTTAAGACAAAAACTTATCCCTTTATATTATGAGATTCTTTCCCAAATTCTCTGGCTCTTCCTCTTTTTCTTCTCTCACACACCACATATCAAGTCTCCGTAACCACCATCTCAGCACAGACCTATGCACGTGTCTGGTCCCAGCACAGCCTCCATGAGGGCAACATTCTGGACAGCATGGGTGCACAGCAAGCGGCTCTGGAAAAGCCTGCTGAGATGCACGCAGTTGGTAAATGCCTGTGGTGTTGTCTTAGCAACTGTTTGTAAGACAGCACAGATAGATCCCCAGAGCATTACTTCGTCACTTTTAGAAGATGGCTTTTAGCCTAACATCTGTACCCACTCCATAGGATGGGGAAAGAAGAATGAGTCTGCTTTGCTGAGAATTAAATAATACCTGGTGTCGACTGGGTGTGATGGCTTATGCCTGTAATCCCAGCACTTTGGGAGGCCAAGGCGGGCGGATCACCTGAGGTCAGGAGTTTGAGACCAGCCTGGTCAATATGGTGAAACCCCGTTTCTACTAAAAATACAAAAATTAGCAGGGTGTGGTGGCGGGCACCTGTAGTCCCAGCTACTCAGGAGGCTGAGGCAGGAGAATCGTTTGAACCTGGGAGGCAGAGGTTGCAGTGAGCAGAGATAGTGCTGCTGCATTTCTGGGCGACAGATGGAGACTGTGTCTCAACAACAACAACAAACCTTCCCAAAACCCAACAATACCTGGTGTCCTGGGCTGCTATGACAAAAATGCTGTAGACTGGGTGGCTTATAAACAGCAGGAATGTATTTCTTACAGTCCTGGAGGCTGGGAAGTCCAAGATCAAGGTGCTAGCAGATTTGTTGTCTGGTGAGGTTCGCTTTGTGGTTCACAGACTGCTGTCATGTCACGGTGTCCTCATATGGTAGAAAGGGCAGGGGAGCACTCTGGGGTCTCTTTTATAAGGGCAGTAATCCCAAAGGCCCCACCTCCATATACCACTCAGTCATCTCCCAAAGGCCCCATTCCAAACACTATTACATGGGGAAGTGGATTTTAACGTATGCATTTGTAGAGGACACATTTGATCAATAGCACCTGGAGAGACATCCGTAAAGTAAACATTGTTGCTCTGGTCAGATACTTGCCAAATCAGATTGATGACTCCAGAAGATGTTAGATTTTAATATTAACTATCCCTGAGTCAGACAACACATAAAATGTAATATATAGTTATGAACACTTTAAATCACCCTCCTTTCTAGTATTTTGCACAGTCTCTGGATGTTATATCCTCTGGGAAGACTACTCCATACTCAAGTCTGGGTTTGAGCACTTGTCTGTGCCCATAAGACATGCTGTCACTGCCTCTTTCTTGTCTGTAGCCTTAGCTCGTCCATTGATTTCTGTAGACTGGGGATCATGCCTACTTTGCTCACTCTTGTATCCTCAGAACACAGCCTTGACATAGCATAAATTTGGACATGGAGAATATTTGTTGTAGGAACAAATTAATGTCATCTATTCAGACACCTATTTTAGCCAAACCACTGAACACAGAGATGACCTCTGAAAGCAGATCTTGTTCCTCTTTTACTCCCTTTGTAAATCAGCATGCTGAGATTTTTTTTCCCAGCTTCCCTCACTCTGGTTTTATTTTTAATACTTTTATTTTGAACAACCTCAAATTCACTGAAAAGTTGTAACAACTGTGTAAAGAACTTCTTTTCCTGAACCATTTGAGAATAACTTGCTGACTACTGCCCATCATTTTCCGAGAACTTTAGTGTGTATCTACCACAAGAGGACATTTTCCTACATGACCTCAATATAGCCATCAAAATCAGAAAATTAAATTGACACATTACTACCCTCTAATCCTCTCATCTCATTCAAATCACCAAATGCTGCTGCCACCAACCCATTCAGATACACTCCTTGGCCGGTTTGAGCTCTGAAATCCTGTAATGAACTATTCCCAATGTGGATAGACCCTACTCCCAGCTGATCCCTGGCACCGAGTTACTGCTTCCTGCACCCCCTCTCTACTCCTTTACACAGACACCTTTCTTCACTCTGCTTCAGCTCCATGTCAGCCCCGCTCCCGGCCCCAACTTCCTCCTTGCTCTGCTAGGGCTCCACGGTTTCTTTCTGGGTCAACATGCCTTGCCCCCAACCCTGACACACACATCCAAACTCTCACCTCGCTTGGCTCCATCTAATGGTTTTTGTATTTAATTATTCAGAAAGGGAAGATAAGTGATGGGAAGAGAAATGAAAGAGGAAAAGGAAACCCTCATTTGACTTTAAGACAATTTTTAATTTTTGAAAAAGTAATATATGCACATGATAAAAATTCAAAATACTGCTCTGGCACTGCCTCTGTCATAATTGCCATTATTAATCATATTTTAAATTTTTTTCCTATGTTTTATGATGCTTTGACATCTTGAGGGCCTTGCTAAATGGAGAGAGACTGCCCCTTCCAAAACTAGCTAATTCCTAGAGATGGCAAAAAACTTGTCTGTGAGCATGCCTTTCATATGCAAACCAACCAGCCCAAGGCCCACATCCTCACACCTCATTTATCTAACTCTCACACACCAAGCCAATATCTCTCCCATCCCAATCACCTCTGGGCCAGGTACCAGACAACTAGAGACTGCCCCTACAGCCCAGAACCCTGAAAGTACTCATACTATCTAATCCTCAACTTGTTCAAGCTTGCCTGCTGCTTGCCTACGGCTCCCACTCCTTCATGCAGGCATCACAGTAAAGGCTACACTTTTGCCGTTTCTCCTCCTGTCTCCTGACTGATCCTGATGCTTCCCCACGTGGCCCTGCATGGCATGGTGTGACCTCGTCTTGAAGGAACCATAAAACTTCTTTCAATGACATTGACCTCTCCAGGTTATCACTTGGTCACTTTTATGAATTAAATCCTAGGTATAATCAAAACATGCCCTTCTCCCACTTGAACAAAGCTTACCTCTCACTCATCCTGTGTCTTGTTCTGCTGCATTGCCCTAAAGTATACAACTATTTAGGGCATCAAACAAATTTAATTCACCATTTCCCCTTGAATCTCATTAAGAGAAGCATTCTCAATAAAAGTTTAAGTTTTTAGTTTAATAATTGCTTATCAAAACTAATAGGACCGTTTATGTAGTTTTAAACAACTGTGTCCATATAATATAACTATCTAATATAATACAATTGCAAAATAATATTATATTAACAATTAAATTACATATTAGATCGGTAGTTATATATTACATGAATCATTAACATAATTACATTAAAAAGACTGATTTCATAGTATATACATTTTTATTGCAGACAACTACGGCGTAATGATCAGTTAAAGGTTTCCTAGTGTAAAGGTAGAATGGAATTCTGTGGGGATATGCGATGAAAGTATAAGTTAAAGGAGAAAAAGGAATGATATAATTTCCAATTGTTAACAAGGTATTTGTTTACATATATATTTTTAAATGTTAATGATGAGTCTCAAATTGCTTTGGTACTTATACTCTTTTGGATATTTAAAAGACCAATGTGATAGTTTTATTTTAAAAGTCAGTATCTACAATGCACTAAAAATGACATTCCTTACAATAAAGCAGACTCATGTTGAAAAATTTTAGGTGACATTAAAAATGTATGAAGATGTATATAATTTTTCAAAATTCTTTTAGGGGTATATTTGCAGAAAAGTTTAAAGGAGAGACAGAAACTGGTACCGCATCAGGGATCTTAGCAGCGAGAATTCATGGACTGTTTGAGGTATTAACATCAGATGATTCAGCTTCAACAAGCTTCAGGCATTGCGCTTTTCCAGTTAAGAGTCATACCCAGGAGAGAGAATCTGGTTGTCCAAGCATGAGTCATTTGCCCTCTTCTATGGTCATAAAGGCAAGGTCACCAACCACAGTGGAGAAAGGTGGGTGTTCCTAGAGGAAGTGATGTTGGTGGACTGAAACAATATATCAATACTGTATTGGATTTCTAAAAAGACGCACTTTTTCCCTTCTCTCTCTCCACTTCCCAGGACCTGAACAATTACATGCCTTTGATAAGAGTATTTTTATCTTAATGGCCATAATGTATGTCTTTCCCATCACTATGGTAAAAGGAAATGAGGATATTTAATAAAGTCATTTTGACCCACAAAAGAAAATATAGAAGGGAAGAAAGAATATGGCTCAGAAAAATCTGCGGTTCATGCTGAATGTAGTGCTTTCATCAATCATAAAACATGCAGGCATGTTCATGGGCCATTTTATAATTACCCATGATAAAATCACTATTTAACTCATTCCAGGTTTTTAAAAAATTGCTATTATCATTTTTAACTAAAGGAATGTAGTCCAAGCATGCTGTTTTCTTGGATCTAAATAATTGTAGAGAGAGAGACGAGAAATATTTAGAGAAATGGAGAGCTAAGAAGTTCCTTGGGCCAGTTTTCTCAAACATCTGTTGTCTCAACTGTGCTTTTGACAAGCAAGTCTGAGAAGGCAATTGGAGATAGAGTTTTCTGGCAAGTGCCTCAGAAGAGGCATTACATTTTAAGTAAAAAATATTTATGTTCATGGTCCAAATGCTTTTACACACTTACTGAATCTGCCTGCTGGGATGCTTCTTATAAATCAGTAGTTTTCACTGAGGGCTGATTTTGCTCCACGGAGGACTATGTCTGGAGACATTTTTGGTTACCATAACTGGGAAGGTGTTACCAGAATCTTGTGGGTGGAGGCCAGCAATGCTGTTAAACATCCTACAATGCACAGGACAGCCTCCACAACAAAGAATTGTCCAGCTCAAACTGTCAATAGTGTTCCGGTTGATAAAACCTTTTGCTAGTCTTGGTTTTGAGTGACAGGGGGCAGTAAGATCAAGAAGAATCATCTATTAATTGTATTATATACATGGATCACTGGTTTTCCAAGGTAATATCTTTTGCATGTTGGGTTCCATGAGAAACTGACTCTGAGATAGAGTTTAGCTTGCAAGATGTTTATTAAGTAGAGCCGTGGGGATCAATGCTTACGAAAGGGAGAGGCAGAAAGCAGAAGTGAGCCAAAGGAAGGTCCAATGACAGCCATGGCTCTATAACTAGAATGATGCTTCAAAGTCATCCAAAGTTGGGTCAAGAAGGCCAGGCCTTTATACCCTACCTTGATTAGTCATTGAATGTTGGCTATCCCGGGAAGACTGTGACCTTGGGTGAAGGGACTCTGAAGCTGAAGCAATATCTAAAGGGGCTGAGGGCTCAGGACTGTCCACCTACAGGCTTCCCAGCAGTTGGGGCAACAAGTTATTCTCTGGAGGGGCTTCTGGGCAGGGCATCACCATCTCCATCACAAAATATGGGGGTTTCAGGATCAGTAGGAAAGATAGGAAAGTGGAGGAATTGTGCAGGTGAGGGCAGGAACTGCTGACACTACCATCCCCTCTTTCAGGGAAGGATGAAATCAAAAGGCTCTTTTGGAAGCTGGGGTCATTCTTCCTGGGTAGCAAAGAGAACAGCATTTCCAGGTGAGGAGCTCCCACATTCACCCTCCCTCGTGGAACCAGAGCCTTGCTCACAAGCTGTTGCAATGGTCACCCACTTGGGGCACAGTAGACGTTTGAAAGATTAGGAACTGTCTCCTTCTGTGGGAAGGGTGGGGTTACCTGAATAAGGTAGCAGTTGGGTGCACCAAATTGAAAGACATTGAAGTGAATGGACATGGAAAATGAGGATCCATTAGAAAAAGAGACTGAGTTAGGAAGGGAGGGAGGATCATCCACAGTGGTCATTCCTCTTGAAAAGACCAAAAACCCTTTCAGATGGAGCTCCTCCTTTGTTTCTCCCTCAAATTTCTATTGCTCTGAGGTTGTTAAAACCATTTGGTACAGAAACCTAGATGTGTGTTGTGATGCTGTGGTTTGGTCTGGGTGGGGGTTAGCAAGGCCAGATGACTTAAGGAAGGATGGATAGAATCTGTCCTAGTCATATCCTCATGGCAGTGAGGATCTCAAGGGGAGTCACCAGTAATTATTAGCAACAGTGGATGAAACCAGGAGCTGGTTGTGTTAGCAGATGCTGATGTGTGAGGGGCAGTAAGCCTGAACGTCCTAGTTGCCTCCTTAGGTGAGCAGGACTACATTTGAGTCAGTAAGAGTAGGGGAGACAAGTAGGGGGCACTCTGCTATTTCAAGTCACATGTAGAACCAATGACTTATCTTTGTAAAGCTGGGAATGGTTACAGGATATGTTGTACATGGAAACTATCAGTCTTAGGTGTAAGGGGAAAAAACTGAAAACAGTTGGTATATATTAACTGTTCAGATTAGTGTGTGAAGAGGGATTGAAATCCATGGTTCTAAAACCCAGCTGGACAGGCAAGAGGGGAATTCAGGTATTGGAGTGGGACTGTATAAAACTGGAAAGAGCCTTAGATGTTCACTCCTTTCAGCTCTGCACCCTGAGCCGCCCCCCCACCCCCACCCTGCCCACACACACTTTACAGCTGAGAAATTGAGGCCAGAGAAGAAAGAGCTGAGCCAAAACTTGACACCCATTGTGTTAAATCAGATGATCATTCCCAACTGTTGACTGCTGCTCTCCACTGGGTTTACGGCCACAGTGTCCCTCACAGGTGCCCCTGTCTGTGGATGGATTACATTTCTGCCAAGGACATGAGGGTTGGCCATTTTGACTTGCTTTGGCCAATACACTGTTCTATTTACCATATGTAAATATAAGCTCTAAGTGCATCGGAAGGTCGACCATTGCTCTTTCCCCTCTGCCATGAGATTGGTGTTCATCTCAGAGAGGGGCTGCACGTTTAGCCTAGAGCTCAGAATGAAGAAGACATGTGGACCAGGCGCGGTGGCTCACACCTATAATCCCAGCACTTTACGATGTTGAGGCAGGCAATCAATTGAGGTCAGGAGTTTGAAACCAGCCTTGCCAACATGGTGAAACTTTGTCTCTACTAAAAATACAAAAATTAGCCGGGCATGATGGCACATGCCTGTTAATCCCAGTTACTTGGGAGGCTGAGGCAAGAGAATCACTTGAACCCAGGAAGTGGAGGTTGCAGTGAGCTGAGATCGCACCACTATACTCCAGCCTGGACAACAAAGCTAGACTCCATCTGAAAAAAAAAAAAGAAAAAAAAAGACACATGCAGCAGATCTGTAGTTGACTCATGGCCCACACGTAACATGAATAAGTAATAATCCTTTGCTGTTGTAAGTCACTGACATTTTGAGATTTTCTTTTATTTTTTAAAAAAATCACAGCATAACTTAACCAAAGCTGATTCTTCCTAAAAGTGGGCTCAGCAGGTTAAAGACAGGATGGGGCCAAGGCGAAGGTCTAGTTGAAAAGAGGTCTCAGAAGAACCTAACTAAAGTTTGGTGAGGGAGAGTGTCTTTGCCATTATATAATACAAGAATAAAAAAGACAGCGTCCACATGACCATGGCAGACATTGCTAATCAGCTATGGCACTTTTCCTACTGAGTGCCCCGGAGAAGGTTCAGACTCCTCAGTAGCACCGTATGTTAATCGGTGTTTCAAGCAAGATTGAACCCATTTGCTCAGAGCGTGGAATTTGAGGCCACTGCTCTGATTTCACATTCAGGCTTCACTGCACACTCTTGTGTGAGCTATGTGAGTTTAAGTTACCTAGCCAATCTGTGCTTCTTTCTTTGTAAAATGGGAATGGTGCTAGCATGTACTTCCTAGGGTTGTTGTGAGGATTAAGTGAGTTAAATATATAGAGTACTTACAACAATGCCTGGCACATAGCGAGTACTGAATAATGATGATGTTGATGAAATTAGAGAAGAAGAAACTGAGACCTAGTCATTGGTGGAGTCACTCATACGTACCTCCCCATTCCCAGTCTGCCTTATTAACAAGGGGTGCTGGGCAGAACCAAGACAGTGATGGAGAGGTGTTCCCCATGCTATGGGAGATCACAGTTGAGGAAGATTGATATGGTCAGGGACTGATATGTACGCCTGAATGCTGCGAAATCACTAAACCATGTCAGAAAGAGACGTTGAGAAAGGACCCTGCTGTTTCTTTTGCTTCATTATCTTCCCTTTCCAGGAGTCATCTTTTTAGATTGAAGTCTCCTGATCAATGTAGTAGTTTGTTGTTTAATAACAGAAGTGCATTCCTGTTATCCTAGGATCCCTATGCCCCTTATTGGTCTCTTGCTTCCTGAGGACTGACACCTGCCCTGTTTCTTGGCTGGCGGGCTGGGGGTGGTGGTGCTCAGGGTCTGCCTATTACTGCCCCTCCCTTGAACTATGGGTATCCTTATGGATACCAAGGCATCCGTAGCCTGGGGAGATGCCTCTTGGCCAGCAGGTCTTGAGCTCCCCTGTGGGAGAAGCAGATTCCCAGGCTGATCTAGAAGGGCCCCTCTACAAACCAATGCAGATGGTGCAGGGAACTGAGCCTGCAGGCGAGTTATTTCTTGAGCTTCCCAGGTTTCAGTTTGGAAACTGTTGTCTGGATCCAGGTAGGAGCCATCTCCTTCCCTCCTCTGGCTATGCCCTGGATCCCCCCTCTTCTGCCTCCATCCATTTTGGCTCTTACTTCTCTTTTTTTAAGTGTGCTCTGGGAAAAGACTATAAGGGTCTCATCCACATGCAGTGTAAATATATTCATTCAAGGAATGTTTATTGAACTTGTATTCCATACCCTGGCTAAATCCTGGGGACACAGTTGCTCTAGAATGTAAGGACCGTGCAGTATAGTTCTCCTTGGACTGACCTAGCTTTTCCTCCTTTCTCACTTGTAGTTCTCAAGAATAACTGGCACGTGCTGGAAATATAACATCCTGAGATAAGGAGGAACTGGCCAGAATACCCTGGGCTCTGATCTTGTCCTTCCTAGAACAAGATGTCCTTCAATGCCTTAGCCCAGCATATCATGTTGTTCCCAGGGTATAAAACCCAGAGGGACTGCTTTTCCAGCCCTTCAGCTGTGGGGCAAGTGGGGCACATGAAGATAGGATTCCATCCACTCAGGACAGCCTTTTTGAGCCTTGGAAACTGACTTGCTATGAATTCTAGGCTTTTACTCTTTCTTGCTGTCTATCTGTGAGTAAAAACGTCACCTCACTTAACTCGTGTGAGTGTTCTGTCTCACTGGACTCAAGCAAGTAGTAGAAATTGCAGCCCAAGATGCAGTGGGCTAAAGTGGTAAGCAGTGCACCGTGAGCCAGCTTCGCAGTCCATGGAGGCAGAGATACTCATCTGTTTTGTTCACTGATGACTCCTAAGGGCCTAGATCAGTGTCAGCCATATAGAAGGTGGTCTATAAGTATTTGTTAAATGAAAAGACATAAAAGAACTATGGGATACAGATATACAAAGGGCTAACTGTTGCGAGGGAGTGACAACTATCTGGGCTGGTGGAGTGGGGGTAAAAAAATTTACCAAGACAATTGTGGATAAAGAAAGGCAGATTTATTAGAGAAAGTAGGAAAATACTTTGTTGTGATGAGGCAACGGGCAGAATCAGCAGAAGAGGAGTGGACTGCCAGGAAACAAAGGCTTGCTGGAGATTTTATAGAAGAGTGTTTATGCTGTGTGCTGAAGAGGGCTTTGTGCAGTACTGATGATGCCAAGGTTGCAGTGGGTAATTTGCAGGTGTCTGGTGGCAAGTTGGGTGCAGGAGGGCTGCATGTCCTGGACCATGAAGAAAGGCAGACTTACTCCTTATCTGCTTTCTCTTTCCTGCTCTCCCCTGCTCCCACCAGCCTGACTCTTTTTCCCTAATTAGGACTCCGCACTAACTGCCACACTGTGGCAAATACACAGACGTTGTAAGGATTGGGGATTATGGAATTCTGGCTGCCTAGTAGGAGCTTGTTAGGAAGGGCTTCATAAGGAGGAGGTGATTAGGTTGAATCTTAACGAATGAGTCAGAGTGGAGCTGGGCACAGTGCCATGCACCTGCAGTCCCAGCTACTTGAGAGACTGGGATGGGAGAATAACTTGAGCCCAGGAGTTTGAATCCAGCCTTGGCAACATAGTGAGATCCTGTCTCTAAAAAAAGTGAATCAGAGTGACTTGTGAGAAGTCTGAGGTGAAGGGGAAGAGCATTCCTTATTGAGGACCATACAAGCAAAGGCCCACAAGTGAGCAATTCATAGGCTATGGGGGCTAAGGAAGAGGGAGGCATCAAAATTGACTCCAAAATTTTTGATTTAGGCAATTGAGTTGATGATATTGGTTCCATTCACTGAGCCAGGGAGCACTGGAGAAGGAGAATGTTGGATTTGAGATGCTTGTGTGAAAACTAGATGGAGACCCTATGGGTGATAAGCTGATGGATGAGTATCCAGCTTGGGGGAAGGGGTGGGATGAAGGTAAGGGCATGAGAGGGTGGCCTGAGGAGCGTAACTGCGGGCTAGAGCCATGGAGCAAAGAGCATTTAAAGGATGGATGAGGAAACGAATTCTGTGAAGAAGGTAAAGAAAGAATGGCTAGAAAGGTAGGTACCTACAAATGTCAAGGGTATGGAGGGATTTTAGGAGGTGAGAGGGGTCACCTGTGCCAAATGTAGGAGTATATGAGGCACACTGATTGCAACATTCCCACTAGGTTCAACAGTTAGAAGGTCTTGAAGCCCTTAGCAGGAATTGTTTTAGCAGAAGAGCAGAAGCCATTGGGTTGAAGAGTAACCTGGAGTAGAGAAGGTGGCCCTGAGCAGTGTCAACAACTCCTTTCAAAGGACTGATGAAAAGCTGGCAACAGCTAATCCTTCTCACCATCCTGGACAAATTAGCATTTCGATAAGGGCAAAACTTGCTTTGCTTTAAGTTCACAGAGTGCAGGTCCTGTAATAAAGCATGAAGTGTCAGTGTGTCTGTGGGAGGTGAGTTTTCTACAGGGTGGCGGGGAGGGACTTGATTCCAGTGCAGTGGTTCTCACGGCATCTAAGTGCTGAACCAGTAGCATCAGCATCACCTGGAAACTTGGTGGAAGTGCCATGCCTCAGCCTCACCCTGAGGAATTCTGCATCAGAACTCTGGAGGAGACCTAGGAATCTGTTTTTACAAACCCTCCTGATGATTCTGATGCACACCAAAATTTGAGAACTGCTGGTCTGGAACCCTCTTTGAGCATCACTGTTCTAAGCATTTTATTGGATTTATACATTATTGGGTCAGAATTGGCAGCTTTGCCATGTTAAGTCACCCTAGCGATGAAGATTGCATAACTCTCCTTTTAGATACTTCTTTTATGTTCTTTATAGCATTGTAAAGTTTTCTCTGCCGGTAACTGGGTCATTCCTTGTTGTTAACTCTGATTCTTGAGTGTTTCTGTTGCTAGTATGAATGTTATTTTATTCCCTACAAGATTATCTGATTGATTTTTGCTTATGTAAAGAAATGGAGCTATTTTGAATTTACCATACAGAGAAGTGAACAAAAGGGGACAACTCAGTGAATTTCCATAAACTGAGCACTTCCTGTAACCAGCACCCCAGATCAAGAATCAGAACGTGACAAGCACCTAGAATCCACACTTGTGCCTTCTCTTAGTCACAATTTCCCCAAGGATAAATACTGCCATGACCTCTAACTTATGTTTCTTTTGCCTGTTCTTGCTCTTTATATAAATGGAATCATATGGTGTAAAACAGTTTGTATATGACTTATTTTACTCAATATTGTGTTTTTTCTTTAACTTTTAATGGGCAAAAATTATGTAAATTTCTTGTGTACAACATGATGCTTTGATATATGTACACATTGTGGAATGGTTAAATCAACTCCATCCAGCCTGTATCCTGCCCTTTTGATTTCCGTGGTGGGAATCAGATAAGAGCCCATCTTATCTCCCTAATTTTAAGGTAGTGAGCTTTCTGACGTCCTCTTTCTTGTCTTTAAGCAAAGTAAAAATTGCAATTCACCTTTACCTCTGGGAGCCAGATATGAGTTTCAAAACCACTCTCCAAGACATACTCCTCAATCATACTGTTTATAAATTGAAGTAGGTGAGGACTTACAAAGGTCATGTATTCCACCGTGGGATATCTACTTTGAAAGGGGTGGTCTGTCCCTCAATTTCACTTCATAGCTTGGGCACTCATTCCCAACTTCCATTTTAACATTCTGCCATATAACATTTCTTCAAGAAATCCTAAAACTTTGCAATAAAGATATTTTCATCTCCATTTGATAAGGAAACTTCCTGAGCCTGAGGCTAGGTTGTTAGGAGTTCAAATTACTTTCCCAAGGCCACCAGGTTGGTGAGCACCAGTGCTAGGATTCCAGCCCAGGCCTGTCTGACTCCAAATTCTGTGTTGAATCCATAATAATACAAAATAAATGTTGCAGGTTGGGTTCTCTAGAAGCAGATGCTGAGACAGAGCACGGAGTTCATGGTGTTTATTAGGAGTCAAAATATGTAAAGGGAGGGGGCAGGAAACAAGATTGGGAAGACAGAGAAGTCAAACTGCAATGCAGGCTGGGCACAGTGGCTCATGCCTATAAGCCCAAGACAGGCAGATTGCTTGAGCCCAGGAGTTCAACACCAGCTTGGGCAACATGGTGAAACCCCATCACTAGTAGTCTCAGCTACTCTGGAGGCTGAGGTGGGAGGATCACCCGAGCCCAGGAAGTTGAGCCTGCAGTGAGCTGAGATCACACCACTGCACTCCAGATGGGAGTAAGACCCTGTTTCAACAAAACAAAACAAAAACGTTGTGATGCAGGCCTGACAAGGCCTTGCCCTCCTTGGCAGGGTGTTCTGGAGCAAGAAGAGCTATCTCCACATGTGCTGAAATGCCAGGGCCTTACTCAGTCTCTGATGTGGGTTGCCCCCAGAAGGGCATGACTTCCGCCAAGGTGGCTTTCTGCGGCTGAACCTGATCCTGAAGGAACTGGCAGCTGGAGGCAACAAATCCTGCATTGGTGGGGGCTCTGGGTGACTCATCTCTATGCCTGAAGCACCGTGAAGATTTGAGACTTCTCCTGGACGTGACTCTATTGCCTTCCCAGTGAGAGGCAGCACCAGTTCTGAGGTAGGGCAGAGGGCAGAGGGCAAAGGGCAGAGGGCAGAGGGCAGGATATTGTGGGGGCTATGTCTGTAACAGTCATCAGCTGGGAGAGGGTGAGCGGAGAGGTCCATTCTGAGGAGCCTGTGGTGGGCTCTGTGAGGGGGTTGTGGTGCCTGAGAAGTGGGCAACCTCTGTGGAAGGGAAAGGGGAAGCAAGATGCAGGGGCAGGTGTGGGCAGGGCCAAGAAGAGTCTGTCTTTGAAAGAAGAAGCCGCCTCAGGATCCCAAGCTGAGAGAGGAGCCTCCAGCACTTGGCTGTGGTAACCCTCTATGAGAGTGGCCTCTTTTTCATTAAGCCATCTTTTAGCTGACATGTGAAGAGTGAGCAAATGCTGGCTGGATGAGGAATTGGGAAAGAGCATGTGAGGCATGTGGTACAGCATGGCAAAGGCTCTGAGGCGCAGAAGAACTTCACCAGGTCTTAGAATGAGGCTATAGTTATCAGATCAGAGCAAGTATAGGAGAAAAGGCCAAGAGGTACACAATAGGCCAAATCACACAGAGGCTCGTAGGCTGTGGGGAATTTTGCATTTCACTCCAAGAGCAAGGAAAGCCATTGCTCTGCTGATCGGAAGCAGGGGAGAGCCCTGGAAGAAAAGTCCAGGAGTGTCCAAACAACATACGGACTTAGGCTTCTTTCAGCAAAGGACATGTTTGTTTTTTCTCAATTCTGAAAGGTGAGTAGGAGTTAGACAGATGGGGGTAGAGGAGGCACGTGAGAATGTTCTAGGCCAGGGGTTGGCAAGGTTTTTCTATAATGGGCCAGATAGCACATATTTTCATCCTGTGGACCATATGCTCTCTGTGGCTGTTACAGTACCAAAGCAACTATAGGTAATGTAGACGTGCATTGGCATGGCTGGATTCCAATAAAACTTAACTTACAGAAGCAAATGGCAGGCAGTATTGGCAGAGTTGCCCTGTGGACCATAGTTTGCCAGCTGCTATTTTAGGCCAGGGGGACAGTAGGTACAAAGGCCCCTCAGATGGGAAGGAATGAGGTATATTTAGGGAACGGATTCATGGCCAGTGTGGCTGGATTTATTAAGCAAGGGGGTTAGCAGCTCAGAAGAAGTATGGAGTTAAGGGCAGGTGCCAGATGATTTTGTACTCTTGTAGCCCATGTTAAAGGTTTTGTATTTTACCTTAATGGGAAGTCATTGAGTAATTTAAACACTTTCAATTTAGCTATAAACATATACAGAAAAATGCACATATGATAAGTGCATAGTTTACTGAATTTCTGCAAACTGAATATCCATATAAACAGCATCCAGACCAAGAAACGAAACATTATCAGAAGCCAAGAAGGACTCAACTTGTACCCCCTGCCAGTCCACACCCCTCCAGTAAGCACTATTTTGACTTTCCACAACATATATTTGTTTGCCTGTTTTTCTATTTTAGGTATATGGAATTATCTGTTATCTGGCTTTCTTTCACTCAAAGTAATGTCTATGAAATTTGTCTATAGTAGTTGTAGATTGTCCATTCTCATGATACGAATACACAATTGGGTTGTGAATGAGCATTTGCGATGTTTTCAGTTGTGGGCTGTTATGAATTGTGCTGCTCTGAACATTTATGAACATGTCTTGATAAATACGCATTTCTGTTGGATGAATATGCTTAATGGTATAATTGCAGGGTCACAGGATGGTTGTATATGCAGCTTTAGCAGATATTATAGAATCATTTTCCAAAATGATGATACCATTTCACATTCTCACTAACAAGGTATGAGAGTTCCAATCTCTTCTCACACTCACCTACACTTGATATTTTGCATTGAAAATTTTTTAGCTATTCTGTTTGTTTTGCAGAGATATATCACTGTGGTTTTAATTTTCATTTTCCTAATGAGTGAACAGGGGAGCATCTTTTCAAAATTTTATTGGCCATTGTAGACTTTTCCAAGAGCATAAAACGATCATATGTGCATTCTAAGTTTTCTCTGGCTTTTGGTGTGGAATATCTATCTGTGGATGCAGCAGGAATCCAAACAGGGATTTGAGTTAGGAGATTGTGGCAGTGATCAAGGCCAAATGTAATGATAGCTTGGACTAGGGCAGAGGTAGTTGAGTTGGAAAGATGTAGATGAATTTGAAGGCCGTTTTGGAGGTAAAATTGACAGGACCTGGTGGTGGATTAGATGCAGAGACTGAGAGAGAGAAAGATATAAAAATTGCAGCTGTAAAATTTCTGGTTAACACACCATTTCTTTCTATTCTGAGTTTTAGGTTTGAGATCATTTCATATATTTTCTTTAGGATTTTTTGGTTACTTTCAAAAGACTGGAGAAGAAAATTTTAATTGGAAAAAAGAAACACATTTAATATGATAATTGAATATGACCTTTTTATTATTCATTTTTATTTGACATTTCTTTCTTATTCTCTCAGGTTTCTGAATTCTTGTTCCAGATGACTCACAAATGAAATAATCACAAGAACCTAGATAAATATTATATTGGTTGTGAGAGAATTCCCAGAAGCACAGGGCCCTTTAGAGACTGCTGGTCTGGCTGGTGAGGTAAAGAGTTTCGAGACATTTTTTATGACCTGCTCTTTCTGTGGCTTATTTCCATGCAGCTTCTGGGAAGGATGCAAATCCTATGGAAATCAAAAGAGTCACCCAGGATCTTAACTAGACCCATGCTCAGAAAGCCCTCCCCAAAGCTAGCAGGGGCTGAAATGGATTCCTCTGAAAGATCTCTTGAGGCCTTAGGAGCAACCAAGGAGAGGAGAGCTACAGCCTAATTCCTGGCCGATGCTCAAGAAGGCTATGGCCATGAGTGACCAGCAATTTCTTTAACAATTTTTATTCTTTTAAATAAGCCAAAAATCACTGTTTCCTATTTTAATGGCATAAAGCAAGTTCTTAACCAGGGCAGAAAGCCCTATTTCTGGCTTTCAACAAGGGAAGTAGGAACCTAAGTGATCTTGGGCCGTCATCTCTAGATCAGCATGGTGGGCATCAACTGTAATTCTGGTGCTCTTGTCCACAGAGTCCATATTGGGATGGAGACTGTGGCACAGCAGCCACATCTATGAATTCCTTCCTGAGTTCATTTTTTGAAGGGAGCTCCTTGTTACCCTGGCCTACTTCAGCACCTCTCACTCACATTAGCCAGCTTCCTCTGGGTGGTGTAGGCTGAGCAGAAAGCAGGTATCTTGGGAGTCTCATTAGTTGGTCCCAAGAATGTCCCTGAGTCATGTTGAATGTTCCATGATTTAGGTCTCACAAGAGTCATTGATGTCTATTAACAGAGCAGCATCAATTTTATGTCTCTGGAACACATTTTTTTCCATTGAGCTGATTTCCTGTGGGCCATTCTCATGATGCACTGACTCTGTCTCTAACACACTTAAAGAAGAAAAATTTCATTGAGAATTGGGAAGTTTACAATAAACTCCCACACTTACACTCTTGGGATTTTATTGGAATTTCCTGTCTGATCCAGATGTTTTCCTCTAACAATTTCTCAGATGCAAAGATAACCAAATTTCATCTGATGACATTTGCTTGGAATTTAACCAGTATTGTTCAGCTGAGGGCTGAAGATTTGTCTCTTGAAACCTCAAATTCCCACTCAACTTCTCATAGCCATTGTGACTGATTTAGCTGAATAATCTTGGGTAAGTCACTGAACCACTTGGAGTGTCTGATTTTTTTTTAAACATGTAAAATGGTGATAATAACATCTCTGCTTTACATGTTTGTTTTGAGGATGAAATGAGCTAAGATCTGGGAACTTGCTCTGTGAAGGACTCCTCAAATAAGAATCATGACTGAGGCTGGCTTTACCTTCAGATCATTACCAACTGGACTGTGAAATTTGGTGAATTATGTGAGAACTCTTAAGTCTTAAATTAAATTTATTCCTCCTACGTTTTGCATTCCAGTGTCATTTTTTTTAGGTTCCAGGCATTGCATTTAGAACTTTCCTTTAAGTCAGTAAGCTAGGTGTGAACTTTAACCTGATTCACTTATTTTTCTCTGCATTTAGATTGGAAATTCTACTACTGCTAGGTAAAGAGTAAACTCACAAATAATATCTCTGATTTCTTGTGAATAGTTTCCTTAAGTCTAGGCTCACAGTAAAATAAGAAAGAAACAAGTAAGTAGTATTTCCATATACAGCAACAACAACAAAAAGATATATACTTTGATTTAAAAAACAAGGATTACATACTCACATACTCAAAGCAAAAAACATCTAAACAGTGAGATCCAAAGATGTGTTATTTCCATGTCTATGGAAACCAATTACTGAGACAGATTAAGTATATGCATTGTTTATAATGTTTACATTCTCTTTGGCAATTATTCTTTGGAGTCTACATTTTGGATGACTATCTAGCCTTGGCTTTGTATTGAAATTGTTTCAATGTTTTCTATCAATCTTTTTATTACGAGTCTTCCATTCACGTCCTGTTGTTGGATTTATCACCATGTAGCTTCACCAAGAAGGGCTCATAGATACTAGTTGAAAATCTCATTGCCTATATGCGTAAATATCATTTGGACTGAACATTGTCAAGTAGTCATGTCTTCTTTCTCTGAAGACTTTGGAAGTTTTGTTCCACTTTCTCAAGCTTTGAATGTTGCAGTGGGAAAGTGTTATCTGATTTGCTTCCCTTTATTATGAGTCATTTAATTTTCTTTCATATGTCCATTCTTTCTTTACATTTAAGGGCCAGTAACTTTACCAAGATATGGCTCAGTATAAGTCTTTCTGAACTTTTTCAATCTAAAGATTTGAGGTTTTTAAAAAATAGGAACGTTTTCTTCCATTATATCTCTGGATATTATTGCTTCATTTGCTCAGTTCACTTCAGAGATGTAAATTATTTTCATGATGGATTTCCTATGCATGGTTTTTTATTATTTATAGTTTTTCTAGTACTCTTTAACATTTTTTGGTTTAACTTTCTTTCTCAAGTCTGTCAGAATTCTACATGCTTAACTATGTTTCCATTAATGTCTGTTCATGGTTTTGCTCCTTCTAATATGGATTTTATTTTTATAAAAAATTTAGTTTCCACTTTCACATATCTCCTGAGTTTTGCCAGCTTCTTTTTTACATCTTTCTATTATATCATCATGTCTTCCCTGAGTATTTGCTTTAGAAAAACCATATATTCTTCAATTTGGTTGATGTGATGGACAATCATTTGTTCAAAATTTCCCTGTAATTCATGGTGAGCTTCTGATGTCTATTCTTCATCTGCTGCTTCTTCTTTTTCTCCTATATTACCTAAGCTAGATCCTAAAGTGGTTTGCTTCTCATTATTGCTCATCTGTGAATGTAGACTGTTCTTTTCTGGTTTCTACCTGCTAAAGAAGAGCAAGGCTAAGAGATTTGAGAAGTGAACTAAAACTGTCTGTACCTTAGATTGAAGATATTGGCTTAGAACATTTTTTCACAAACCTTACCATGCCCTAAGGAAATACTTCTGCCAGGGCTGAGCAGTGGGCCTACTTGGCTCATTTAGAAACTTATGTATAGAGATTTAGCATTTGCCTTCAATTTTAGCTGTTGAATATCAGCACTTGCAGAGCTAATTTTTACCCTGTCACACTGACCCCAAAGATCCTACAAAGGTAATTGTCTGTGAGCCTTCTTGTCAGCTCCCTTCCTCCCTAACCACTCCATGAAGAGTATAGCACAATGATGTTCCCGGCCCCCTCTGCTCTAAGCAAGGGCATAATGGTTTAGTTTTCAGGCCATTTCCCTGTTTTCTGCTATGGGTCTGCAAAGACACAAGTCATTTTCCAGTATCTCCCCTCTATTTGGTTCAGCTTTCATTGCATTTGGCAGCTGATCTTTCTAGATTGAGGATTTCGATATTTATTGTTTCCTAGTTTCACCAAAGGCAGAGCTATTTTACTGACTTTTTTTTTTTTTTTTTGGCTTCAGAAGAGAGAGTGGGATAGAAAAGGCTTAATTTTGCCAAATTTAACTGAAAGTCAAAAATACATATTTATTTCTTTCTAAAGAGACCCAGTTTTGCATACAAATTCTTTATGGCAAAGAGAATGGTAAAGTGACATCTAAACCACTAACCCACTGCTGTGTGCCCTATACATATTGATAAATACTCACCTCTAGCAGTGTGGAACATTACAATGTCTTAATGTGTTTACAAAAAGATCCTCCTTCTAAGAAGATGAATTAGAAGAAGACACTGAGCAGATGCAGCCCAAGAGCTTACAGGCGGGTCAGCTCATTAAATATTTATGTGCGGGAAATAATAATTGTCTTTGGTTGGATATGGCCCTGACTTAGAGCTCATGGTTTAGCAAGGAGTATGCTGGCTGGATATCATCTTCCTTTTGCTTCTCTAAGAACACCAATGGATCTTAAACAAGACAATTAAAAAGAAATTCATGCCTAGATGCATCATAGTGAAACTACTGAACATGGAAGAAAAATAGATCTTATAGTCAGATAAAGAAAGCAAATTATCTTAAAATAATGGCAGTTAGTATGACTACTGACTTTTTAGTAGCAACAATGCAGCCAGAAGACACAAGACAGACATGCTAATATCTTTGTATTCAATATGCTGAGGGAGAAAAACTATCAACCTAAAATTTTACCTACTGAAACTACTATTCAAGAATGAGAATAAAATATGACACTTCTGAAAAACAAAAGCAGATGACTTTGTTACTAAAAGACATTTATTGAAGGAAATCCTAAAGGATGTACTTCAGAAAGAAGGTAAAAAAAATAAATAAATAAAAAAGAAAGAAGGTCCGTAACCCCAACAATGGTAAACCAAGATACTAGTCTGTCTGTCTGTCTATCTATCTATCTATCTATCTATCTATCTATCTATCTATCTATCTATCATATATCTATTTATCTATCTAGATGTGACCGTATAAAATAACAATATTGACTAAATCATAGGGACAATAGACTATAACTAAAATACTGGAAAACAATGTAGGCCAAAAGCGGGTGATCAGAGTTAAAGCAGTCTAAATTATTTATATTAATCAGGAGAAAGGTAAAGTATTGATTAAATTTAGGCTGTAAAAAATGTATGCATATTCAAGTTATAAGGATAACTTGAAAATCCTAAAGTACAAACTTTAACTGTAAGCATACAGCACATAACTCACAAACAAGTACAGAGAAAATGGAATAAGAAAAAGAAAAAAAGAAGACATCAATCCAAACAGGGCAAGAGAGGAGGGGAAAAAAAACGTAAACGGGACAAGTAGAAAACAGATAATGAGAAAGTGGAAATAGATTTAAATATAAGAAGAAACACAGTATATTTTATAGTTTAAAAGATTTTCAGATCAAATACAAATCTCAAAACCTGGTTGTCCGATATTTATAATAAACTTTGAAACATAGGAACATAGAGAAATTTAAAGTCAAGGATAGTAAAAAGCAAATATTGACCAAAAGAAAGCTGTAATAGGTGTGTTAATATCAGGCAAAAATACACTTTAAATTAAAACTACTATTACAGATAAAAGGAGTCACTATACAATGGCAAAATGTATAATTCACTAGGAAAACAATCCTTTAAAACTTGTATGCAGCTATGTCTAGCACGGTGGCTCATGCCTGTAGTCCCAGCACTTTGGGAGGCCGAGGTGGGTGGATCACGAGGTCAGGAGATTGAGACCAGCCTGGCCAACATAGTGAAACTCCGTCTCTACTAAAAATACAAAAAGTTAGCTAGGTATGGTGGTGGGCACCTATAATTCCAGCTACTTGGTAGGGTGAGGCAGGATCGAATCGCTTGAGCTTGGGAGACAGAGGTTGCAGTGAGCCGAGATCATGCCCCTGCACTCCAGCCAGGGTGACAGTGCAAGACTCCATCTCAAAAACAAACAACCAAATGAACAAAAAACTTGTATGCAGCTAATAACATATCAGAATATATAAAGTAAAAATGGACAGATCAATAAGGAGAAGTAGGCAAATCTACTATTACAGTGAGATATTAAAAATATAACTCTCAATAATACATGGATTATTGTGCTGCAGAAATTAAACAGAAACTAAAAGGACACTATGAATTACTTTATGTCAATAAAATTTTAAATTTAGATGAACGAGAGAATTCTTGGAGACACATAGCTTGTGAAAATCAACTCTAGAAGAACCAGAGAATCTGAATAGTTTTTTGTTTGCTTGTTTGTTTGTTTGAGACAAAGTCTCCCTCTGTTGCCCAGGCTGGAGTGCGGTGGTGTGATCTCGCATTGATCTGCAACCTATGCCTTCAGAGTTTCAAGTGATTCTTCTGCCTCAGCCCCCCAAGTAGCTGGGATTACAGCCATACACCACCACGCCCAGCTAACTTTTGTATTTTTAGTAGAGATGGGGTTTTGCCAGGTAGGTCAGGCTGGTCTCGAACTTCTGACCTCAAGTGATCTGCTCTCCTTAACCTTCCAAAGTGCTTGGGCTGAGTAGTCTTATAGTGACATGATAAATTGAATCAGGTGTTCGAAATCTTCCCACCAAGAAAATACTAGGCCCAGATGGCTTTACAGGTAAGTTTTATAAAACATAGAAAGAATAACTAATTTAAATCTTAAATTTACTGTGCCAAACAATATAAGAAAATGTAGTAATTTTGTTCATTTTAAGAGGCAGGATATCATAAATTTGATATAAAAATCTCAACATATTAAAAACAATTTAAAAGGAGAGGATGAGTAAGGTAAATTGTAGACCACTCTTACTCATAAACAGAAATTCAAACATCCTAAAGAAAATATTATCAAACCGAATTCAGCAATGCATGAAAACCACAATACATTATAATCCAGTTTGGTTACTCTAAGAACATAAGATTGTTTTAATTCCAGAAAACCAATTACATACATTGACATATGGTTAATTATTACCATATCAAGGGATGAAAACCATATGATTGTTCCGGCAGATACAGAAAAAGATTTACTAAAAGTCAACATAAATTTATTATGCAAAGTTCTTAGCAAACTAAGAATAGACAGGAACTTATTTAACCTCAGTAAATGTCATCAATTAAAACTACACCAAATATCATGCTTAAAAATGTAATGTGGAAAGCATTCCTTTCAGGTTAGACATGAGTAAAGTAACCTTATAATTTATCCAAACCAGGGCACTTTAGTTTTTAATAAAACTATAGACTTAGTTTAGATTTAGCCAGTCTTTCTACCAATGTCCTTCTGTTTCAGGATTCAATTCATAACCTTATGCTACATTACTTGTCATGTCTGCTTGGTTTTCCCCTTCAATCTGTAATAGTTCCTCGGGCTTTCTTTGTCTTTCATGACCTTGACACTTTTGAAGAGCACTGGCAGTTGCCTTGTAGAATATCTCTCAAACTGGGTTTCTCTGGTGCTTTCTCATGGTTAAAGAGAGACCATGGGTTTCAGGAAGAAAATCACAGAGGTAATTGCAATGTGGTTTGCAGTTCCTCTCTCTTTAAGAAGTGAAGTCTGTATCTTCCACCTTAAATCTGAGCTAGAATTGAGACTTGCTTTGGACAATAGAATGTGATGGAAAGGATGTTGTGTGAATTCAGAGCCTAGATCTCAAAAGGTCTTACATACCACTGCTTGTTTTCTTGGGATACTGCCCAGCTACCATGTGTACAGGCTTGGGTTCCCCTGTTAAATGACTAGAGACTGCATGGAGCAGAGGCATGTCTGCCAGCCAAGGCTATCTTAGACCAGACAACTCCCAGCCAACCTATCAGCCGACTGCAGGTGCATGAGTCAACAGTCAAGACAAGAAGAGTTGCCCATCTGAGCCCCGCCTAAATCATTAACACCAACTCATTATCTAAGTAAGTGGTTTTGGTTTTAAGTCACTAAGTTCTGGGGTTATTACACAGCAAAAACGAATACACTTGCACTCCAGCCTGCAACTGTATGGTGTAGTAAATGAACGTAGACTTTGGTGTCAAACAGACCTACCTTTGTTATTAGCTGCGTGCTTTGGGGGACTCACTTCATCTGATTCATTTTTGAAGTGGGCATAACAATTTCCACACAAAGATCAGAGTCACTAAGACAATTCTAATAAAGCTAGCAACACAGAGCTTAGCACATACTAGATGCTGTATAATTGAGGTTCTGTCTAAGAACCAAGGTGATACCTTCTTAAAATTCAAAGTGTAGGAGGTACCATTCTTCTGGAAACCAAGTCTTCTGTCACTGATTGTGTGTCATTTGCTTTCATTTGTCAGAGAAAATATTCTTTAAACTATATCTTGACTATTTTCATTACCAGCAATTTCACTTTGCACTCTTCAACTTCTGTTTTCCTAAAGACGCAGATAAATAGTGTCTATCTCTGCAAGACGTTTGACTGATGATAACCTTGTTGTTCTGCACTAGAGATCTCTAGAGATCTGGGGCACAAAGTTCTGTATGCACAAAGGCATAAAGTAAATCCTACCCATTCTTTAAAACAAAAGTTATCATCTTGCCAAATGCTGTGGAATTACATAATTATCAGTTTTGCTTGTTAGATAATTGTGCTTCTTAAATGCTTTCCTGAAAATAGCCCTTTAAAATCTGCATTTGCTACCTTCTCTGACTTAAGTATAATTCGAGGGGGATTTGTCTACATTTTCTTATTGCTAAAATACTGTAAAAAACAACACTACTAAAAGTGAACCAGAAAAAAGTTAGGACTTTTTTTTTTTCTTCCTTATTCTCTTCTCTGACACAGAAGAGGCTGTTTCATTTCCCTGGGTCTCATGTTCTCCACCCACTCTCAGTGTAAGTGGGATGGTCTAAATTTCATGCAAGACTTGCAGAATTCTTGAAATTTCAAACTAGGAAGATTCTATGCAAGTGTAAAAGACAAAGACAAGGACTCATACAAAAGACAATGGATATTAAGACGGAGCCATGACTGCCTTGCTCGCAGATTGCAAAAAGAGCTGTGCTTCAGTTGTTTTTCTTTTTAACATGCTTATTCAGGAATTTATTGTTTTTCAATTTAAACCACTCATGGGGATTTGGACCAAGCGATTTACCAACTTTAGGTTAAATAACCACAATTTTTAAATATTACAAAGCATGATATTAAAATCAAGACTGATAATTAATAAACTAGATCAGCACCAAGAGGGAAAAGAGTATACTTTTTTTGTTTTTTGTTTTCTAAGCTATCTATATCTGTCAGCTTGAGCAATAGATCAGGCTATCTGACTAGCCGTTTTCTTCCTACTCCTTTTAGGCACTCAGGACACAGCTCCAGGATCTAGCTCTGCTAGTTGGTTTGGATATTGGAATTGCACTATCACATAGAAGTTATGGAGCAATTTCTTGCTGAAGACCACACTCATGCAAAGTCTGTTAAGTCGACAGTTACATTGCACTCAGAGTTCAGAAGGGTTAATGTTTGATTTTGGAAGAGAATACCACTTGCTTCCCTTATTCGGTACTTGATTAATTTGGCCTGGGAAAGAATTTCTTCACAGTCTGGTACAACGTTTGAATGTGACTTTTAAATGTGCCCATTAATATGATATTGACTTCTTTTTGTGATGAAGGGAGAAAATAAAGGGTTAAAAAATTCTACTCAGTGATTGATTCATTTGTACCACAGCACAACCTCCTTATGAAATTCTGATAACTTATATTTGATATTTACAATTGTGATATTTTAGCCCTGAAGTTAAAAGCTTAGCCTCTCTAAGATGCTGAATATATCACTGACACTTGCCACTTGGAATCATAAAAGAAGTCTTTTCTTATGGCATGGAAACACCATTTTTATAAGCTCGTCTTTGTCTCCATAGTTTATGTAAACACACTTCTGACTGTAATTATACTTGAATGTGGGGAAACCAGAGCTGTTCTTGTTGACCATTTCTTCTTGGAGCAACTCAGAAGGCAGACATCTGCTGTGATTTGATCCAGGATTTTCACTGTCTCCCTTGATATCATACTATGGCCAAGAGGTCATGTCTTTGACCACTGACTGTTCTCTGTCACTAAAGCTGTATGTGGGTAGGCCTGCAGGAGCAGACTCTTAACTGTACAGGAACATTCTTTTTTGCTTCTTGTGTGACTGATGTTCCATCAGCCCTGACCTTAACACTTGTTTTCCAGTTTACAACACAGCACCCCAGTCTTTTCTTGTGGAGCCCAAAGGCATTCAGCACTTCTCCCTTATACACGTGACATACATGTCAAGTGTAGGATTATATTTTGCAATGCTTGGTTCAAATCTAAGATGAAGTCACTTCTATCACACACACCCATAATACAGATTGCTCTTTCCTGTTGTATTCCACTGATTTTATGTGGCTTTCCACATTGTCACTGGAAGTTATAGGGGACTTTACCAATAGCATTTTCTGCTTTCTTTCCAGGCGTGACTCTTTCATGATGGTTGTGACTGGTTTTATGGGATATTTTCTTCTGTTTTTGCTGTGAGGAGTGTAACTTGGAGTGATGCACCATTGCTTTAGTCTTTTTTTGTCCATTAATTATTAATTTATCAGTTTCATGCTGGAACAATGCTCTATTCTGGGGGATGGGGAAGTCACTGGATTGTCTATAACTATGGCTGTGTCAATGTGCGTAGTTTGAAAAATGACAAAAAGTATAGGTGATTTCCTGCCAGTTTTTGACACAGTTTCAAGATAGACAGCTCTTGAGGATCAGGGTTAGTAGATTGCTGATCCAGGGATTGTCAGATTTCATATCTTATCTGTTGAACTTCCAATTGGCTTAAAAAAATAAACAAAAGCAAAATCTTAAAACTATGTGAAATCACACATTAGTTCTAGCATAATTCACTTGTTCTGGCACAGACAGATTAACATTTACTACTTCTACTGGAATCTTCTTCACTATGTACATTTAAAACATTATTTAGAGTTGCAACGTTTATAACACTATTTTCTTTACAACCTTTAGGTTTCTAGAAAAGACTTCATGTGACTGTGAAAATTTAGTAGAAATAATAATATAATCATCCCTTAAATGAACAGAGCTCTGTTGGAAATTTGAGATGCTCTGTCAAGATGGCAAACTTCCAATTTTTAAAACTTAGGCAAAAAAGATTACCCAAGATTATATTAAAAAGTCATAACATCCAAGTTAGAGGCTATAGCATAGTGACTGAGTGTGACTAATCACAATCTGTGGGTTCCATGCCAGTGTGACGCCGGAATTATGTCTCATATGGTGGCTAACAGAATTTAAAAACATAATAAAGATACAAACTAAATTGGCTTGAGACATTGCCTTAAATTTTATGAGCCAGGTAACTTCTCTGATATCATATCGACATTCTATATATCATGCATGTACTTTAAGGTTATAGTCTAATTAATCAACACTACATCTTTTAGAAAAATAAAATCATAGAATAATCTTTCATAAAGATACTGTTATTCTTAATTTTTTTTTTTTGAGACAGAATCTTGGTCTGTCATCCGGCTGGATTGCAGTGGCACGATCTCGGCTCACTGCAACCTCTGCCTCCTGGGTTCAAGTCATCCTCCTGCCTCAGCCTCCCAAGTAGTTGGGATTACAGGCACACACCACCACGGCCATATTTTTAGTAGAGACGGGGTTTTACCATGTTAGCCAGAATGGTCTCTATCTCTTGACCTCGTGATCCGCCCGCCTCGGCCTTCCAAAGTTCTGGGATTACAGGCATGATCCACCGTGCCCAACCTATTCTTAATTTTTTAATTAGATTGTGGTTAAGGGTTTCTGGGGTGGAGGTCACATCAATCTTATTTAAAATCTATCTGACTGGGCATGGTGGCTCACGCCTGTAATCCCAGCACTTTGGGAGGCCGAGGCAGGCAGATTGCTTGAGCCTAGGAATTCCAAGACCAGCCTGGGCAGCGTGATGGAACCCTATATCTACAAAAAATACAAAAATTAGCTATGTGCGGTGTTGTGCGCCTGTACTACCAGCTACTTGAGGGGCTGAAGCGGAAGGATTGCTTGAGCCCAGAAGGTTGAGGTTGCAGTGAGCTATCAGCCTGGGTGACAGAGTGAGACCCTGTCTCAAAAAAAAAATTGATCTTACCCTACTGTCAGTCACTGTTCATTATTTTTAATGATCTTTGTGTCCTTGGTGCCTGGCATAGCATCTAGAACATAGAAGATGCTCCTGAAGCCCTCAATAATTATTTATTTGATGAATAAATAAATAACTGATCAGGCAGCAAGGTGTGGTAGAAGGAGCAAAGGCATTCCAGTAAATAAGGAGCACTGTATTCCAATAAAACCTTATTTCTTAAAATTGTCAGTGAGCCAGATTTGGCTGCAAGGGTCATATAGTTTACAGACCCCTGCCCTAGAGCAGCAAGTCCTTAAGCTAAATTTAAGAACTAGGAAAGCTCTGTTCACTTTCTCTCTGCTGTTGAGAACACCACCCATATCTGAGGTGACTTCCAGTCCTTTGACATTAAGATGAACAGAAAGAATTTGTCCAAGGCCAACTGAATCATAGATAAATGTATTTTGAATTTTTATATAAGATAATTTCAGCCCATAAGATAAACATTTCTTCATAGCACTTGCAGTTTCAGTGTGTCCCATATATGGGCATGAACCATACCATATATATTTTGAAAATGGGCATGTACATATGCATGACTCTAACTTTGTATGCACACATGCCTTATTCTTATTGTTTACCTATTATCTCTTCTTTGTTTTGTGTTTTGTTTTAGAGACAGCCTCTGTTGCCCAGGCAGGATCACAGCTCACTGTAGCCTCAAACTCCTCAAGTGATCCTCCTGCCTTGGCCTTTCAAAGCACTAGGATTTCAGGTGACAACTACCATACCTGCACCTCTTCTTTTTTTTTTTTTTTTGAAGGCAGGCTTGGTAATTTAATAGAGATCACATATATTGTTATACTATGGTCTAGCTTTTTCATGTTTCAGTCCAGTTCAG
The DNA here is from genome assembly GCF_047675955.1 of Chlorocebus sabaeus. Lineage (NCBI taxonomy): Eukaryota > Metazoa > Chordata > Mammalia > Primates > Cercopithecidae > Chlorocebus > Chlorocebus sabaeus. The sequence goes on from NC_132918.1 coordinate 2,759,751, forward strand.
TTTTCTAACTAGTATGTCTAAGTATAGGAAGTGTTTTGAGAAATGCTTATGCAGTTTTTAAAGTGTTATAGTATCCTATGATACTTGAAATCTTGCCTTGAATCTATTACTGTACTTAAGGACTTCAGAATATTTCAGGCTTTCCTCTTATTACTATTCTGCATTTGAAAATTGATCAGTAGTTTTGCAAAGGATTTTGTTTTTATTGCTATAATACAGAAACAATTCTGACTCTTGCTTTTGCAACATGGAGTGCCATATTTGTGGGCATCAGGAGGGTCCAGATGGCAACTTTACCAGACACTGGAGATAAACTGATTTGTTTAAAAGCAGGAGCTTGCATCCAGGAAAAGTGGTAACATTTTTAGATATATTCCATAAACCACATCTACACACAGGCTGACACACAGTTATCTGAAAAAAGTAAGAAGAGAGATTACATGCATCAGTAATATCCACAGGAAACCTCACATTTTATCTCAGGTAGGAGATTCGACTTTTTCCTTTCGCAACGTTTCACTAGAGTAAACTCAGGTCAAACATGAAGAGTCTGCCAAACCAGACTGAGGCATTTTGGCTGACTTCAAGTAGGTAAGAATCACAGCTGGAGAGAATGTACCACTGTCTGGGTCAGTTGTCAGCATTGGGGAGAGATCAGACTGGCCATGATGTAGGCATTTTAAGCACATTGGCCCACCCTATTTTCCCATCCTTCCGCTGGTGGTGGTGGGGCAGGGAGACAGAATCGTTAATGGTGAACATCATGAGCTTGAATCATGGCTTGGCAGTTTACTTACTAAGAGGAAGTAATGTTTGAGTGAGGGTTGCCCAGTGGCAGAGTATGGAGCAGTGTATGGAGGAGATAGTGGCCAAGATCAAGCTGGAGCCCAGAGTATCTGTGGGAAAATGGTAGGAGATGAAGGTTGAGTGGTAGATAGGACTCGAGGTTGAAAAGCCTTGAAGATCCTACTAAGGGGTCTAGTTTTTAACTCTCAGGAGACATAAGACCACTGGAGGATTTTTAAACAGGGAAATTATGTAATTATATAGATCAGTATGGAGAAAGAGTTCCCTGACTCTAGTAGGGCTGATAATCTGGAAGAAAGGATGCAGAAGATGCAGCAGTATAAGATAGGAGATGCTTGGGGTGGTCTAGAGGGATGCAATGGGGGTTTCAATAAGGCAATGGGGGGAGGTAGGAAGAAAGAGGAGAGAACAAAGGATTTGGTGACTGAATGTGGGGTTGACAGTAATTCCTGGATTTGTGGCTTGGAAAACTAAGTTATATAAGACTGAGAATCCAGTAGGAGGGACAGATATGGGGAAAGATGATGAGTTTTGTTTCGGCTGTGTTGTAAGGGGTACCTATGAGATACCTATTGGAACTTTCTAGTAGGCAGCTGAATTGGATTTGGGAGAGATGAGATGAAATCCCTCTGAATTTACAGCTGAGGGATTAGATAAGATCGCCCAGGTTGAGTGTAGCAAAGTCAAGAATAAAACTGAGAGGTAACATTTAAGGACTGAATGAAGGAAGACCCATAAAGCAGGAAAAATGCCTGCCTTGAGAAAAAGGGGTAGAATCAAAAGTGACTGGTCCTATAAAGATCAGGACAGGAGAGAGTTTCAGGACTGGTCACAGCTGCAGTGAGATGAAATAAAATAAGACTGAATTGCGTTTACTGAGTTTGGCAGATGAGCGGTCTTTAGCAATCCAGTTAAAGCAGCAATGTGGAGAGATAGGGAAGTTAGTCACATTGTAGCTGGTCTGAGGAGCTCAACAGAGGTGAGGGAGTATAGATGGGGAATATAAAGTAATCTCTCAAGAAGTTTACCTGGGGAGGGAAGGAAAGAGATGGTGACATCTTGGGGTGGGGAGGCACATAAAAATATTCTATCAACATGATGACAAGACTGAAGAAACACATTGCAAATCTGTTAGAATATCAATTTATAGAAAACTCAGAATTTTTCTCTTTTCTTGAAATCTCAATCTAGAGTCATCCTGGGTGATGTCATGAGGTAGGGAAATTTTTCTTAGAGGCTCCATCATGTCTCTTGTCTAGCTCTCTCCTCCAACCACTCCTACAAGCACAATGGTATCCTACTCAGGCTTGAATTCCTGGAAATGTTTTCTTTCTTTCCTCAACAAAGCTTACCGGGTGTCCTGGATATGCCAGTCAATTTGCCTGCCATATGTAACTTCTCCTCCTGGCTTAAAATGTCCCATGCACAGCTTCAGAATGACTGTCATTCAATGCTTCTTCCTCTATCTTCTTTCCCACGGAGCCACGATTGTTTGGACCAGGGATGAACACCCATCCCAAAGCAGCCAATCCAGTGCTGGCCAATGATTTAAGTGGCCTGGTTAGAGTGAATAGGCTGGGCCAACTACATTCTCTCCTTGGAGAAACTGGATTCTGAAACAGCTATTGTGGGAGACATTTGAGAGTAAGGTCCTGAAGTGGTCACCAGTCAGCTCTTGGATGTGTCTGACATTTCTTCAGATATCCTTAAAATGCCCTGTGCTCCCTGCCACTTAAAATAAGCTGCTTGAGTTTTGCTCATCTGCAACCAAAATAGCCCTGACACCTTGGCTAGACCATAATGACTATTGTTCCATTCTTTTTAGCTATGCTAAATGAGTTCCTAGTTAAGTGGCTTACTGTGAGCATGATGCTTCTTTTCTGTCTTCTATTTTACGTTTAAATGTTGATACTGCGTGTGTTCAATGTTTCTCTTAATATGAAAAAAAGTGTTTTCTCTTTTGAGTGAATCGATACAAATCATCATTTGACAGGTAATAACAAGGGATGACTCCTACTATAGCAACTCGAACATATAGCAATTTATTCTCTCTTAAAAAGGAAGTGCAAATTGAATGCTTTGGGGTGGTGTGGTAGCTTCATGATGTCAAGGGACTATGGGTTATTCTATGTTTCTGCTCTGTGATCCTTAGGGCTTGACTTCTACTTTTAAGGCCACCATATGACCTAAGTAAGATGCTGGGGCTCCAATCATCATCGATTATCATGTTAGCTAACTTTTGCTGCAATAATCTTGAGTAACAAACCAGCCCAAAACTCAGTAACTTACAACAATTGGCATTTTTTTTTGTCTCCTTCCTACAGGTCTGCTTCAGGCTGCAGGTTGGCTGAACTTAGCTATCCGTTGAAGTTTAGGTCTGCGTCATATTTCTCCACATTTATCTTGGATCAGCAGCTATCTAGGCTGTTGGTAGAAGCCCATCTGGGCAAACCAAACCATGGAAAAACTTTTCAACCTCCGTTCACATTATGTTCAATAACGTCCCATTGGCCAAAGTAAGAAAGATGGCCACTTAGCTAGGAGTGGTGGCATGCACCTGTAGTCCCAGCTACTCAGAAGGCTGAGGCAGGAGAATCGCTTGAACCTGGGAGGTGGAGGTTGCAGTGAGCCGAGATCGCACCATATGGACTCCAGGCTGGGCAACAAGAGCGAAACTAAGTCTGAAATAAATAAATAAATAAATGAATAAGGCCTCACTCGCAGTCGCCGACCTGCCTCGCGGTGCTGTGGGCACACCTTGCTGCCACCCCACAGAAATGCTTTGGTTCCCCACAGTCTTTAGATGAGACCAGTGTCCAGGGTACTGGCTTGTCATCTCACTCGGGCTTATGACAAAGATGTAAAACTCAGTGCAGATGCCTGAGCCTTAATGCTTCCAGGTATAGACCTTTTAGCCAATACTGTAGCCATTACAATGGGGCCAAAGGGAAGAACAGTGATTATTGAGCAGAGCTGGGGAAGTCCCAAAGTAACAAAAGATGGTGTGACTGTTTTTAAGTCAATTGACTTAAAGAATAAACATAAAAATATTGGAGCTAAACTTGTACAAGATGTTGCCAAAAACACAAATGAAGAGGCTGGGGATGGCACTACCACTGCTACTGTACTGGCACGCTCTATGGCCAAGGAAGGCTTCGAGAAGATTAGCAAAGGTGCTAATCCCGTGGAAATCAGGAGAGGTGCGATGTTAGCTGTTGATGGTGTAATTGCTGAACTTAAAAGCAGTCTAAACCTGTGACCATCCCTGAAGAAACTGCACAGGCTGCTGCAATTTCTGCAAGTGGAGACAAAGAAATTGGCCATATCATCTCTGATGCAGTGAAAAAGATGGGAAGAAAGGGTGTCATCACAGTAAAGGATGGGAAAACACCGAATGAGGAATTAGAAATTATTGAAAGCTTCAAGTTTGATCAAAGCTATATTTCTCCATACTTTATTAATACATCAAAAGGTCAGAAATGTGAATTCCAGGAGGCATATGTTCTGTTGAGTGAAAAGAAAGTTTCTAGTGTCCAGTCCATTGTACCTGCTCTTAAAACTGCCAATGCTCACCATAAACCTTTGGTCATAATCACTGAAGATGTTGGTGGAGAAGCTCTAAGTACACTTGTCTTGAACAGCCTAAAGATTGGTTTTCAGGTTGTGGCAGTCAAGGCTCCGGGGTTTGGTGACAAAGAACCAGCTCAAAGATATGGCTATTGCTACTGTTGGTGCAGTGTTTGGAGAAGAGGGGTTGATCCTAAATCTTGACGATGTTCATCCTCATGACTTAGGAAAATTTGGAGAGGTCATTGTGACCAAAGATGATGCCATACTCTTAAAAGGAAAAGGTGACAAGGCTCAAATTGAAAAACGTATTCAAGAAATCATCAAGCAGTTAGATGTCACAACTAGTGAATATGAAAAGGAAAAACTGAACGACTGGCAATATTTTCAGATGGAGTAGCTATGCTAAATGTTGGTGGGACAAGTGATGTTGAAGCGAATGAAAAGAAAGACAGAGTTACAGATGCCCTTAATGCTATAAGAGCTGCTGTTGAAGAAGGCATTGTTTTGGGAGGGGGTTGTATCCTGGTTTGGAGCATTCCAGCCTCGGACTCATTGACTCCAGCTCATGAAGATAAAAAAATTTGTATATAAACAATTAAAATAACACTCAAAATTCCAGCAATGACCATTGCTAAGAATTCAGGTGTTGAAGGATCTCTGAGAGTTGAGAAAATTATGCAACGTTCCTCAGAAGTTGGTTGTGATGCTATGGTCAGAGATTTTGTGAATATGGTGGGAAGAGGAATTATTGACCCAACAAAGGCTGTGAGAACTGCTTTACTGGATGCTGCTGGTGTAGCCTCTCTGTTAACTACAGCAGAAGTTGTCATCACAGAAATCCCCAAAGAAGAGAAGGACCCTGGAATGAGTGCAATGGGTGGAATGGGATGTGGTATGGCAGGCGGCATGTTGTAACTCCTAGAATAGTGCTTGACCTTTATTAATAAACTGGGACAGGAAGTCCAAGGCAGTGTTCCTCACCAATAACTTCAGAGAAGTCAGTTGGAGAAAATGAAGAACAGGCTGGCTGATGTTTAAGAAATCATTATAACCATCAGTTGCTGGTTTCAGTTGACAAAATATATAATGGTTTACTGCTGTCATTGTCCATGCCTTCAGATACTTTATTTTGTATTTTTGAATAAAAAGACATTTGTAGATTCCTGATACTGGGTACAAGAGTCACGTACGAATGTACTGCCTTCAACTTAAATCACTGAGGCATTTTTACTACTATTCTGTTACAAATCAGGATTTTAGTGCTTGCCACCACCAGATGAGAAGTTAGGCAGCCTTTCTGTGGAGAGTGAGAATAATTGTGTACAAAGTAGAGAAATATCCAAGTATGTGACAATCTTTGTCTAATAAAAAATTGTTTAAAGTTAAAACAAAACAAATCAGAAAGAAAAGAAAAAGAAAGATGGCCAAACCTAAAATCAAGGTGCAGGGAAGCACACTCCAAGTACCATAAAGGATGGGCTGTCTAATTCAATTGAGGAATGGAGTGAACAATTGAAATTAATAATCTCACCTACCACATCATTATATCTGGATACCAGGACGAAGGAAAAGGGACAAAGGAGTGCCTGTGTCAGCCACATCAGCATTTGTAAAGGCATCTACTGAAAATCCAATACAATACTTGCAATTATATTTCATTGGCCAGAAACTTTTCAAATGGCCACTCCTTGCTGCAAGGGAGGCTGGAAAATGTATTGTTTTTAATTGCAGGTTGCAGTATGCTTAGCTAAAAAAAATTTTTTTAAATACCAGATCAGAAATGAAAATAGGTGTTGAGTAGGCAATTAGCAATTTCTTTGCCAGTATTCAACATGATGCATCCCTCACTCTTGTGAAGTAGTCTGATAACTTAAGGTGTTTATTGTGATTGCTTGATATGTGTAGATATAGTTAATATTTAAATCGTGATAATCCAGTCAGTAATTAAACACTGAGATTGCTGCTTTTGCGAGGAAGAAAACACAAATCATCTGATCTCTCCTTTACAAAACTTAAACCTTTTGTTAAAACTCAGTTTATTTAACTTTTATTTTCTCCTAAAACACAAGGGATAGGGCCAGGAAGAGTGGCTGTTAAAGAGAAAAGTAAGTGCTTTTAAAACGAAAGTGTGTAGGCATCTCAAGGACACTTGTCTCCCAGAGAGATTTCCAATAGGTTCTTCCTTCGGGTTTTTACTCAAATGTTACCTTTCCCAACCACTCTACTTACGTAAACACATTCCCTTTTTCTTGGTTCAGTTTTCTTCACACTATTTATCACCATACTTGTTTATTTTATTATCTGTCTCCCCCTACTAGAAGGTGAGTGACTTGAAGGCAGGGCATTTGTTGTGCTCACCATTGGTGAACTGGAGTGCTGAAAATGGTCCTTGTTGATGACTTCAGAGTACCTGGCCAACAAACCAGCTAGAACCAGGAGTTATTTTTCGCACAGCAGCATCATGGGGCTATCGCCGCCATTTTGGAACCCTGAGGCAACAAGTCTGAGGAGAAAAGGCAAGATGTTGAAGGTGGCCATGTGGAATCCTGGAAAGAGACTGAGCCCTTAACGTCTCCCTGAGCAGCTGAACACACAGAGGAGGCTTCTTCTAGGCTTCTTGTTATGTGTGGTAAAGAGAAAGACAGCCCTTGCCATCTAGGAGCTGGTCTGGTTCTATCAGCTCGGCCTTGGCGTTCTGTTGAGCATAAACAATTTCATTGAAGAGCAACATCAGACCCAACAGACATGACCACTTTGTGACTTGATTGATCAAGGTAAAAGCCAGATCACTCTGTAATCATGTCAACGGTCCTGTGGAGAGAAGGGTATGGCTGATCCAGTGAATTCATGATCTCTCGCAGGAGAGGTCTGGGAGCCAGTACCTGGGAATATGGGTCCCCAGACCCCGCACTGCAGACCTGAGGGACCTGCAAATATGAGGAACAAGTGTGTGGTGCTGGGAAGAGGTACAACAACCCAAGGGCCACCGAGCTGCCTTCAGATGGTACCAGGAAGCCACTAGCTGGAGGAACGTTTTGCAACCTACGTCTTTGAGACCATGGGTGTGGACCAGAGTGTAAGCAGGTCTCCAAATTTGGGGGGCAACAAGGGTGTTAGAGTAGGACTGCCCTTGGACCTATAGTTAGTGTGTGCAAGTAGCGGGAATGGGATAGGAGGAAGGGAGTGCTGTGGAAAGTCTGGCCCCTGCACTGCAAGGAGGCACGAGGATGGCTGGTGGTCCTGGGGTCGCCTTTGGGCTGCCACCCACCCACAGAGAACAGGGGTAAAGCGCAAGTTCAAAACCCGGCGCAGCCAGGTTCCACGGGGAACTGCGCGGGGAAGGAGAGCAGAAAGGCTGGACTCCGCGGGCGGGGAGAGGAGGGACCGCTGAGGGGTCCCCGGGGACCGCCTTTGAGCGCTCACTGGAGAAGCAGGGGGTGTGGGAGCAAGTTCAAAGCCCGGCCCCGCCCGGCCTCCAGAGACAGGAGCGGCGCGCACGGCGGGACCGGCGCAGAGAGGGCGGCTGCGGCTGGTGCGCGGTTGCTAAGCCCCGCGCCCCCGGAGACGTTCCCGGTGGCTGTCGCCGGGCGCTGCGCTGCGCGGTGCTGGCGGGCGGGCGGCGGGAGGGAGAGAAGAGGGAGAGTCGGCGCGGGCTTGTGGCTGCTCATTGCGCCCCGCCTTCCCGCGCCTGCTCAGCCGTCGAGCCGCGTCCCAGCGCTGCCACCTCTGCTCCAGGCTCTCCCCGACCCGCCGCCGCGCCATGCCCGCCGCTACTCCAGCCCAGCAGCCGCCGCCGCCCCCGGCCCGGCCAGCCCCAGCTTGCCCGGCGCGGCCTGCCCCGGGTGAGTACCGTGCGCTCCGGCGCCGACCCGTTCTGGGCGCCACCTTGGCGGAGGCGGGAGGACTGGTTCGCCCTGATTCTGGACCCCGCTCCGTGCGGGATGGAGCAGCAGTGCCAGACCCCCTGGGGGTGTACGAAGGACGGTGTGTGTGCGTCTGTGTGTGTACGCGTGAGTAAACGCGCGCGCGTGCGGGTGTACACCACCTGAAACTCGCTTGCTAGGGGGAATAACGCTGTCCGGAGCTGATTTTATTTCCCTCGCCAGCAGGGGGGCCCTTCCTGGGAAACGCATTGGGCGTCTTTCAAGGTGCAGGTGTGGTGAGGCTGCAGAAGGGAGAAGGCGCAGGGAGGGAGCTGACATTTATTGTGCAACTCAACATGCCAATCACTTCACCTAGAGTTAACCTTATTTCATCCTCTCCCCAAATCTGGAAAGAATGGAATTATCCCCATTTCTCAGATGAGAAAACTGAGGCCCACAGACCTCGTGCCTTGCCCAGGGTCACACGGCTCCATAGCTGCGGAGCTGGAGTTGGACCCAGTTCTCTAGAGGTCTCTGACCCATCTAAATGGCAAGACTCTCCTTAGAACTAAAGAAACACAGAAGAACCAAAGATGATTAGGAAAAAGGATGCAGGCAGAGCATTAGGGAATTAATATAAAAAAAAATCTGAGCTCGTGAAATATCCTATCAATTAATTTCAAATATAGGACCACATTTACACTCCTTTCCATGTCTGGCTCTAGGGGCGAGGTGTGGTATGGAAGGGAGAGGGCTGTGCCAGTGCTGGGCAGAGGCGTCTGGGGACACCTTTTCAGAGTATCTGCCTGCTGGGAGGGGAGAAGTGTGTGAGAACTTGTGGAGGGAACTCGGTTGTTATTTATTCCTGACAATTGGCCATTCCTCCACCTCACCCCCTCCTAGCTGATTCCATTTCCTTTCCTTGATGTATTGTCCAAGATGACAGCTGTCAAATTGAAGCGGGGTCCCACCTTCATCATTGCCTGTCATAAAACCTTTTGGCATTAATTAGGTGGCCCTGCACTTTGATGATTGTATTAGGAGCTGTGAAGTGTCTGTGTTACTGCTTACAGAGGAGATCTGTTGGGCTGATGTTGAGCTAATGATCTCAATCTATGAGGCATCTAGAGCAACAGGCAAGCATTGTGCTTATCCTTAGGACAAAGTAGCAAGAAGCAAGACCCTCAGGAAGAAAAAAAAAAGAGTATTGGGTTTGCCTCACAGCCCAACTTTAGAAAAGCATTTCAATTTAATATTTGAATTGCTTCACTGGAGAAAGAACAAAGAGGGACAGAAAGTGATTTCTGAAAGATGCTCTGTAACTCCTTCCATTTAGGTTTGAAAGATTTTTGAGTCATGTTCTTTTATGGTGAGCTTTGCCATCTTGGTGCACATTGGTGCCCTGGGTGCCTTCACTTCCAATTGCCAGTCCCTCCATCTCTTTTTTGGAGGATGACCCTTGGGCTGCAGAGCCTTTTTTTGTAGGAACTCAAAACAGGGAGTGCCCAGGAATTTACATCTCCCCTGGGGCAGCCTCTCTTCAATGACTGATGGGTGCTGGAGTATAAATAGTCAAGCTTCTTTGCCCTTGATCAGGACACTCTGAAGCATGACATCCTTTGTTTCCAGAGATCCAATGTGGAGTTGTGTCAAATTGACCTCTATGGTTCTTTGCTTGGCTTGTTTCCCTTGCTTGGCTTGCTATTTCTTGTTTTACTTCTTCACATCCCTACCATTTTTTCCTAGGAATACCTCCTAATACACTTTCATAGGAATTCTTATCTCACGATCTGATTCTAAGGAATCCAGACAAAAACATGGACCCTTCTCACTGTCAATGTTTTTATCCTTCCTATGTTATCCAAATATGACTAATATTGGTCATAGGTAGCCCATGCTAACCTGTAGGGTGTTTTGTATGAATTCACAAAAGGTGTTCCCTTCTGGGCAAATGGATCCCCACGCCCAGGCAACGAATTGGCCGACAGGTGTTCAGTGCCCTCTAGGCCCCTCATCAGTGCATCTTTGGCAGTGCCCACAGTACTCAGCGGCCATGGTGGCATGGTGCTCAGAAAAGCAAAAAACAGAGTTGCTTAGTTGTCCCAGGATCTCGTTTCTTGGCTTCTCTTTTTTTCCCAAGAAAAAAATCCCCCAAAGAGGGATTTTACCCTCTTTTTTCCCCAGTTTTCCCCTAAATATTTTAATATTTCAGGCAGGTGTTTTGGTTTTCTTTGGACAAGCCAGTCTTAGTTTCTTTCTAAAGCCAACAAAGGGGAGGAAAAGGGCTGCTTTGGCTCGTGGAATCTCAATCCTGCAGCCTGCAGGAGGGTGGTGGTGCCTGGTCAGAGAGGGTAGGTAGGTCTCCACCAGCCTCCAGGGGCTCTCAGAGGGGACTTGTCCTGATGGTGAGGTTACTGGGTGGGGGCTTGGATGGGCTGCTTTTGTTGGAGGCTCTTGCTTGAAGACATTTTCCTTTCCTTGGATCCAGGAGGCTCATTGTACCTGATCTGGCATCCTGAGTTTCCTCACCTTTCCCTTTGGTGGCCTCTTGATAATGTCTAAATTTTGCCCATCTGCTGGTGGAGCAGAGCCCCTTTTGAAGATGCATATGTGGGGGAGTTCTTTGAAAAGAATGTTTTTGTTAACTGCTTGGTAATGTAGGTCAGAAGAGAGAAATCTAGGGAAAGTGAAAGAGTGGGAAGAAGACATCTGTACCGGGAATTGGGGAGGGGAGTTTGGCTCCATCCCCAGAGTTCTGAAGCCTCCTGGTGACCTGGGGCGAGTCACTAAACTTCTCTAGGAACCTCAGTGTTTTAACCATTCATTTAATAACAATTGTTCAGCCAACCTCAGAGTGTTCTTTGATGATCAAAAGGGGAAATATTTTAATGGACTCATCCAGTAATTATAGAGGAAGCCTGTAAAATCTTTATACAGAGACAACTGGCAATCCTTTGGGGACAGTAGTGTATGTAGAGGCATCATGATGTGGATAGCAAGTGGTAGAATAGAGATAATCACCAGATCAGTGGCTGCATGAAGGGACAGAGAAGTCTCCAGAGTTGCTTGGGCTGTTTCTGAAGGCTAAATGTTGACAGAATTTTGCAAAGGGCAGGGTTTCATGTAGTGTGTGGTTATGGGGGTGAGTCCATCAGAACTGCCTTCACATTTGGGCTCTGACCCCTCAAGCCCATGTGATCCTAAGCGAGATACCCAACTACTCTGAGCCTCAGTTTCCTTATTGGTAAAATGGGCATATTCAAATTGCTCTGAGGATTTAGTGATGTAAAGCAATTACCAGATATTTTTACAAATGGAAAGTATTATTATTAAAGTTACCTTTTAGATGAATGGATTCTGTTTGGCTGCCTGGGGCCAGTTCTTTTCAAATATGACTGGAAAAATTGGGGATCTTATGAAAATGTAGATTCTGATTCAGGAGATCTAGGGTGGGGCCTAAGATTCTGCTTTTCTCCCTAGCTCCTAAGTTCTTGTAGCTGTTGTTTCTTTAGGGACCACATTTTGAGTACAAGGCCCTAGGCTACTCCCTCTTGGGTAAAATCTGAGTCCTTTGTGGGAGCTGAAGAGCACTGTGTTTGGAGAGATGATGGGGAGGGTTCAGGCCTCCTAGGCAGGTCTGGTCTGGAGCTGGGGTAAAGATAACTAGTAATTGAGTAGGATGTTCCTACTGGGTAGGTAATGGATCAAACCCAACTTCCTTCAAATGCCCAGGACCAGCCTCCTGGAGGAAATTCTTTCTGGCCAAATGGCCAAATACTGCCTACTTTTGCATGCTGGCCCTCAGGATGTAGAGATGAATAAGCCATTGGTCCATCACTGCCCCTGCCACAGTGTGATTGTGGGGAGTGAGTAAGGAGGGGTTAGACATAGAAATGTACGATTATGACATGGTGAGGTGAGCACTCTGTGGCTTTAGGGTAATGGAGAGGCAGGTAAGAGAGTTAAGAAAGGGAGGAACACTTCCTGGTGGTAATTAAATCCGAACTGGGTTTTGATGGATGAATCACTGTGTCTGGGATTGGAGGAGGGCAGGAAAGTGTGTGGAATAGTATTCTAAGACTGAGGAACAGCATGTGCAAAAGTAGGGTGCCATGATGAAACAGCTTGGTGTGTTCAGGTCATTGAACTAAGAGTTGTTTGGAGCATAGAGTGTGATCGGGAGGAGTTGGTCAGGGAGCAGAGCTCAGTTCATGAAGCAGTATTAGTCAGGAGGGTTTTCTAAGCTTTGCTGCAGTAATAAATCAACTTCATCATCTTGGTCATTTAACTCAACAAAGGTTACTTCTCACACAATGTGTGTCCCTCACAGGTCAATTGATAGCCAAGTTGCCAGAGCTTCTCCCTGCTTTCAGCCTTGCCATCTGGAAAATGTGGCCACTGTAGTCACCAGTGCAGGAAGAGATAGTGGGAGAGTGTCTCTCTGGCTCCTCTGGAATGAATGCAGTGTTGCTTTTGTCCACAGCCCATTGGTCATTGGTCAGAACTAATTGTGAGAGGGCTGGGAAATAGGAGATGGGGGCTGGGACGGAAGAAAAAGTCAGAGAACATCAACTCTCCCACATATGTCTTGTTATGAAGCTTAAGCCTCATTCTGAGGCCACAGTTTTTCAAATAAGAGTGGTATGGGAATTCCTTTAAAGGAAAAAAATTCTTGTAGATTCCTAGTGTTGCTTAAATTATTTTTATTATAATGCAGTTTAGATATGTAGTAGTTTTAAATGAGTCTAAACTCTATACTTAGAGCTCTCATATGACCACATAACCAAAACAAATATATAAATAAAATATCAACACAGCTACAAGTCAAATACGTTTGGATTAACTTCATGAATTAATGTTCTTATGAAGTTCTAATGAAGTTATTTTTGCTAAAATGAAATCCCTATTTCTGGTTATAACAGCTGCTGTTCAGGTTCTTAGGAATTTGGTATGCAGTGTGCCATGCCGCAAGGTTGTATGATGGCTCAATTTTCTCATCAGTTTCCTCTCTATACACTAAGCCTGATTTGTTATTTTCTCATTAGCTTATGATAATTAAAATAATGTTTCTTGATGCCAATTGTCTCAGTCTGTTTGTGCTGCTGTAACAAAACACCTGAGGCTGGGTAATTTGTAAAGAACAGAGATTCATTCCCAACAGTTCTGGAGGCTGGCAGGCCATGATTAAGGCACCTGTAAGCTTGATGTGTGGTGAAGGCGCATTCTCTGCTTGTTGCTACACGCTCCAAAGGGGATGGATCTTGTGTCTTCACACAGTGGAAGGAATAGGAGCCAACAAAGGGCCTAAGCTAGTTCTTTTCAGTCCTTTTGTCGGTCACTCATCCATTCTGTAAGGCAGAGCCCTCCTGACTTAATCACTTCCCCAAAACACCTACCCTTCAATATCATTGCACTGCAATGGGGACTAAGTTTTAACATATGAATTTTCCTGGTTATTCAGAACCATAGCACCAACTACAGTATAAATGCAAGAGTATATATGGTGAAATTATGTGGTAGCACTTAGTCATAACATGGCCATTCAGATGATCCAGAATATGTTTCTGTTGATTCTTTAAACAAGGTGATCATGAAAGTGAAAACGGAAAGTTAAACAAAACACAATTTTGAGAACTTGTGTACCCTCCTAAAATAGGTTTGAGGATCTCCCGGAATTTGAGAAACAGGTGGAAAACTACTGGAGTGTTTAATGAAGGGGACATAGATGTCCAGCTTTATGGTTTAGAGACATCACTTTTCCCAAGGTGCGTGGAGTGGCTGAGGGGGAGAGAGAGGAAGGCCGAGACAGCAGAATCTGGGGTGGCTTGCCGGTAGCTGAGCTAAGATGTCATGAGGGCAGGTGCTCAGATGTGGTTAAGGGAATGGGAGAGAGGAAGCATGGATTTGAGAGACATGTAGGAGCTGGAATTCACAGGACTTGGAGGTTGACTGCAATGTGGGAGGGGATGGAAGGGAAGAGGAGTCAAGGATGACTCTTGGTCTTGGAGGTCGAGGGTAGCTGATGGTACCACTGACCAGGATGAGGATCACAGGTGTCAGATGTCCATGGCAAGAATGGGAGAACTCAAGACCAGAACTGTGTTCTGCTGTATTCACCATCCCATCTTTTCTCATTGATGTAACTTTCCTGAACCAGTTTCTGAGAAACTGCTGCATTTTGCAGTGCCTATTTTTCTTCTACGGGACATTAATTAGTGCTCATTAAGATGATTTGAATGGCTTTATTAGCTTTTCTATTGCGCTTGCTGCTTCTGTCCTGTAGGAGCAGATTCTGGCAATATTGCCTGATTAAGCACACCCTTTTTTTGTGTTCTATGTGTTCAAAGGAGGTGAAAAAAATTGAGAAAACTGTAGATGGTTCTGAGCTAGAAACTGTCATACCATATAATGTGAGATTAGTTTTCTGCCTTCAGTTTTTATTTTAAGAGCACGAACGATCAACTTTCCACTCTGTGTTTTTGGACAGAGATACTGAAAATTCTCTGAGGAATGAGTAGAGGTTAAATGATCTCTAGGTAGTTACATAAGAAGTGAAATGGAAACACTGCACTTTGGGGAAGTGGAGGGCAGAGAACACAAAGCCACACAGACAGACAGACAAAAATTTCACAAACCGAAAATAAACCCCTGTGGTTTCTAGAGTGAAATCTCATGTTCATTAAAATTTTGGCATTAAATATTTTAAAATGTAACTTAGTATTTACCTTTTGTATAAATAATTAACCTAATGCACCAACTGATGGAGGGAAGCAACATGAATAGGCTGCCAGAAGTGGCTTTTACTTTCCTGTTCCCACTTGAGAAACTTCTGCTTTCTCCTGGTCTCAGGCATTGTTTTCATAGCAGAGCCTCTGAGGCCCTCCAGGGAGATGTGGAACCTCCCCTCTTCTGAGTCTATCTGGAACTTGTGATAAAGGTTCTGTAAGCGAGGGCATACCTGTCACCCACCCCCAGACACCACATGCCACTTGAGGATGCCACCATGTTTTTTCATCCCAGAATCCCCCCAAACTAGGAGGGCATTTCCCCTAACAGTAGTTTCCATACCCACAAGCTAGTCCAAGGCACCCTAGAGGAAGTATCTTTGGGTCTCAGGGTTGGTTGGAGGAGCAGATTTCCTAGCAGTAACAGCCATGACTTTTTGCGGATGTCTCTTCCAGGAATGGGTTAGACAAGGCTGGCTATTCATTTTACTTCAGATGTTGTTTCGGTTTCAGAGGGCTACAACAAAAGTCCCCTGGAGCTTGGGTCTCTCTATTTGTGCCAGAGGCAGTGGGTCTTGCCAGATAATTCATGTGCTCCCCTTCTTTAGCAGATGCTATCAGTCCCTGTCCATGGTCCCTGAGCACACATCTTTCCTGTTCTGGTGGATCCCACTGCAAGCCACTGCAACACTGTTAGACGGCTTCCTTTGGTTGCAGGGGCATGGTTGGCCCCCATCTGGTGTAGATACCCACAAGTGCTGGGCAGCTAATCTCCTGGGAGCAGCCCTCAATCACTAATGGAAGGGAATGGATGGATGAATATCACAGTTTCCTTGCCCCTCTGGAAGGATAGCTCTGAGGCATGTTCTACCCAATCTCTCCAGAGGTTCCCAGGAGAACTGAGCCTAGGTTGGCCATAGCAGTAACCTACTCTTTGATGCCACTGTCCTACTTCACTTCTCCACTCTCCTCTAGTGCTTTCTGAGATCACCTCCCAAATCAATCCATATCCATGCCCCAGGCTGTGCTTTTAAGAGAGACCAAGGTGATTGGGGTTATGTGACCAGCTCTGGCCACTGGACTGTAGGTGGAAGTGCCATGTGTCACTTCCCATTCCAGGCGGTTGAAAGCCAGGATACCACCATTGTCTTTCTCATCTGCTACTCGGGCAAGCTTGGAAGCCATGTGCTTTGAACGGAGGATCAGAGATGGAGAAAGCTGCTAGGTTTACACAGGGATTCATACAAGCAAGAGTCTTTTATTGTGGTAGCCCTAGAGCTTTTTGATATTTATCAGTTAGGGCACTTGTCTATCTGATATACAGTGTCACCCTGTCATTTTTTGGGTGCCACCACTGATGCCAGCCCATCCTCTGCTTCTCCATCCTACACTGGTCCATAAGAACTCTTGGAATCTGCTACCCATGACCTCCTTTAATGCTTCTCATTTCCAAACTCCCCTCCTCTTCAGTAGTTTGATTAATATTAAAGTAAAATGTATGTTTCTCTATGGTTTTTAATTCATCTGGAAGTTATTTTGGTATTATTTGTGAAATAAGAATCTAAATTCATTTTATTTCCAAATTATTAACCAGTTGTTCCAGTATTGAATAAAAATCATTCTAACCTTCCTTGCTAGTTTGTAATCACCTTTCATTATACATTAAATTCTCATGGAAAGTAGTATCTATTTTGGAGCTACAGTTTTTTTTTCTTAAATTCTTGTGCAAGTACCAAGACATTGTAGTTGTAGCTCTGTAATATATTTTACTATCTTCGTTACTCACTACTCATCTCCTTCCTGTCCTCCCTCAAAAATTGTATTAGTGCTTCAATTGCACAAAACCTACAAATTATAAATGGGAAGAACTGATATGTCTATTAGGCTTTTACATTCTGGAATGGACAGTCATTTAAATGGCTTTTCTAATTCCTCTCACAGTTTTGTAGTTTTCCTTATGTTGCTCATACACAATTTTTGTTAGTTATTCCTAGCAATTTTCTATATGTTGACATATAAATGTTATAAATTTTTTCATGTATTTTTCAATTTATTGCAGTTCTGTCAAAAGCTTGTATGTACATATAAGCTTCACTATACATATAGAAAATTGATAGATAGTTAATATATGTAATTAATGATTTTTTTTGCCTTATAGCTGACTACTTTCTAATTATATTTGGAAGTAAAAACATATAAAAACTATTTCATGAGCGTCCATGTACTCTAATTGCTTTTCCAGGTGGCTCAGAATAAACACATAGGTATGTCCTAGAATTGAAATAAGTTCATGGAGAGAGGGAAAGATGGAGAGAAAAGATACATGAAGGAGTTAGCTATGTGGTAGCCATCATAGGTTTTCTCCATCACAGAACATGTGCAGAGTTACAGGAGCCATGAAAACAAATAACTTGGGATCATTGTGGGTTTACTCTTTGAGACATAATCTCTCACACATTTAAAACTTACCTGTAGGTGTCTCTGACTGGTCCTAGACACTGCTAGCACCAAATCAAAGTCTTCTCCTAGATGATTGAAACTTGTCGGTAATAATGTGTTTATGTTTTTGGTCTGGATAAGAAAAGATGATGTCAGAGGATGCCACCTCTTCAGTAATGTTAAAGACAGGTCTGGCAGGTCAGACTGTTTAATGTAAAATAAAAGGTCATCACATCTCTAACCGGGGTCTTAGCTTGTGTTCAAGTTAAGAAAACTAAAATCAGTGGACTTATTAATTTAAAAAGAAAAGAGAAACAGAAAGAAATGAAATATATTAGATTGAAGCTCCTTTTTCTTGGAGTCAACTGATGTCCAAGGATTGTAGACCTCTAAGTCATCCGATTTATAAGGAAACTCTTTAGTATTAGCCTATAAGTATGCTATGCAATGGCTGCTGGGAACTTTTAGTGCCTTTTCTTTAATGCCATTAATATTAACTTAGAATCCAAAGAATTGACCATTTTCTGCAAAGACTACATAGCTGAAGATGTTTTACTGGTTTTGAAGATTATATTTTCCAAAGAAATTCTGTAGCATGAATGAAAAACAGGAATACATACTCATATTAAGAAGTGGGGAACAGCTGGGCATTGTGACTCACACCTATAATCCCAGCAATTTGGGAGGCCAAGGCGGGAGAATCATTTGAGCCCAGGAGCTTGAGACCATCCTGGGCAACATAGTGAGACCCCATCTCTTTAACAACAACAACAAAAATTAGCCTAGGTGGGAGAATCACTTGAGCCTAGGAGTTTGAGACCAGCCTGGGCAACATAGTGAGACCCTATCTCTTTAACAACAACAACAACAACAACAACAATTAGCTGAGTGTGGTGACTCATGCCTGTAGTATCAGCCACTTGGGAGGCAGAGGTGGGAGAATTGCGTGAACCTGGGAGTTTGAAGCTGCGGTGAGCCACGATGGCACCTTGTACTCCAGTCTGGGCAACAGAACAAGACCCTATCTCAAAAAATAAATAAAATAAAGTAAAGCATCTGAGAACCAACTGAAAGATCTGGAATTCTTATGTTCTCAGGAATGCTTGTTAGTTACTTGCTTTTTTCCCAGTTGCTTTGTCTGCATTACAAGGCAAAAACAGCAGAGGCTTCTTGGTTCTCTTTATGTTTCCTTTCTCGCTCTTTCTTCGTCATGAGTACAAAGTAGATGTCTTTATTAAGCTGTTTCCTTAGAAAGGAAAGTGGTGTTAGTGTTGAGTTGCAGAGGGCTAGGTAAGGAGACAGAGTGGGATCTTTGTATTTTGCTCCCAACATGTTCACCTGGCCACAAACGCGATGTGTGGGTTTTTAGATAGTTTTAAGTGAGCATGTTAACAATCAAAGAAAAAACATACATGTTGGATTTTTATTCTGTTGGGAGGAGGGAGTGGGACTTTAAATATCTGCCCATCTCACAGGGGAAAAAAAGGAAAGTTTTATATTTTCTATGCTGCCTTGAATAACTGTCAAAAAACTCTCAGCAGTTTCTGGCTAGCTAGCTGTCTCCATCTGGAGGTTGCCATTGTGTTTTTTTAACCTACAATTAACTACCATCCGCTAAAAATTCAGGCAGTAATAGTCATATCCTTTCATAGCTTCTTAAGAATTTTTTCTTAAATGTTCTTACAGTTCTTTTCCTACTCCTGACAATATCAATTTTTAGTATAAAAGCTACAAAATTAGATGCCAGAGACATCACTGATGATTATCATGAACTATTTGTTCATTGGCTCACATATGTTTATTATCTGCTACATGCCACTGTGGTAGGCTCAGTACTTTTAATTAATTTAAATTTAAATGGAAAATATCCGTATGTGTCTAACGGTTATGGTATTAAACATTGCAGAGCTCTAGAGACTTGGGGAAACAGGTTAAAGCATCAAGTAAATTGTCATTTCAATGGTGATATGTGCTATGCAGAAAGAAACCAGATTGGTGAGGGAGGGGGATGGAGCAATTTGAGGATCTTTCAGGTAAGGCCTCTTGGAGTAATGATATTAGATCCATCACAGACCTGAACAAAGGCAGGAAGGATGTTCGTGAGAGAAATAGTTTCAAGACACTCCAGGCACCTCTGGGTAATTATTTGCCGTTTGTTTTTAATGAAACAGGAGAGAAGGAATGTCTTCTACTTATGAATTCTAAAAATACCACAAAACCATCAGTGCTCATTCTTACTGTAAAATATAAAGACCTTTCATAATTTTGGGCAATGGTGAGGGTCTGGTTTCCCTGGAAGCAGAACCTGAGATGCGGATTCTTGTGCATGTGATTATTCTGGGACAGCTCTCAGGAGAAGGGAGTCAGGTGGGTAGGGAGTATGGCCAAGCAAGGAAGTGGTCTCAGCTGGAGTCACATCTCAGCCCCAGCCATGGGGAGCTCTGGAACATGCATTGTACCATGGAATTGTCCCACCCTGGGGTAAAGTCTGGGTCTTTAGTACCCCTCCCCACACCCCTGTCCATCAGTCATTGATTATAGGCTGTCCTTGTGAAGGCAGAGTTGGGTGTGTGACCTCCTGGGTAAAGTGGCTCCAGTCAGCCAAAGTAACTCTTGGGAGACTTGGGCAGTGAAGGGCTGCCAACACGTGTCAGAGCTGGAGGAGAGGGGCAGCCCTGGTAAAGGAATCTGGGTGGCTACCAACGAAATCCATGACAGTGTGCTGGCCCTATAGAATGTTGATGGCTGTGTAGCTTTAGATAAACTTTGGGGCAGAAATAGATGAAAAATTCTGAGTGCATGCTTTGATGATCACCCAGTAAATTCTGATGACCCAACCAATCGTCTGTTTTCATTGAACACTGCTGTGGATTTATTGGGTTCTTTCATGCAACACCTGTTCATTGCCCACCTACCACATACCTGGCACTAGGTCTCTGTGTTTAGAATCTTGCCACGCAAGGCCCATTTATTTAGTAGACTCCATCTCAACAAATTATATATATTTGGCAAATGCCATGATATAACATCACAAGAAATCCTGAAGAAGCTTAACCACAATTCCTGCAGAAGCTGAAAGCTGCTAAGGTTTATCCTTATAAAGGCTCTGAAAGCAACAGTCTGTGTTGAAACATTTGCGTCTGATGCTTTCAAAAGGCTTAGATGCAGCAGTTGGGCTGTTAGAGGGAACTGTGTCAGTTTCTGCCCACTGACGTTGGCTTCTTAGCAGAGAAGCAGTTCTGCCTTAGTGCCACCACTGTCAATCTGGCTTCATCTGAGTGCTGACCATATGTGGGCAACCTTATGCCTGTCATCTCATTACAGTCTTTACAGCTATCCTGGGAGGACGGGCTAGTGGGGGCCGTGCAGGTTCCCATGGCAGTGAGGACTGCTGGGTGCTCCACCAGCAAAGATGCGTTGTACTCAGGATGGATATTCGGGCCGCTGCTGAAGCTTTATGGGTCCAGTTGAATGCCTTACTTCATCAGGGTGTTGGTACCATCACTTCTCTACTTTTGAATTAGAGGAAAACCAAACCCAGTCTGAATTCCCAAAAAGAAGAAAAGTTTTCACTTTAATCTGCTTTACCCCAACATCACTCTTCTTTGTTTGGAATCTTAATACACTTTGAGGAGTTGTTTTCTTTTTTTAGATCATCCCGTCTACAGGGATATCAGGGAAAAGCTCATCTGTTTATTGCCAGCTGCAGGAACACTGTGTGACTTAATTTTGCCCAGTTGGCTGTTGGCTGGCTTAACAACTAGGGCAGAGCTAAACTGAGGTTGCTTTGCTTCAGTGTTGATGCCTGTTGATGCGTCTGAGTGCTGCTCTGTTTTCTCTGGATGACCCCATGAGCTTAACATTCCATGTTATAAATGACACCTCTAAATCTGTCCATGTCATTGTTCAAAAACATTCAGTATCTGCGGAAGGTTTGTTTCGGTTCTTACTAACTGGTTCTGTGGCCTTGGGCTAGTTGCTTACCTTCTCTGGCCTCCAGTTATATTTTACAGCTGGGGAAACTGGGCTACTATCCTTGCAGTTCTAAAATGCAAAGATCTGCACCCACACAGCTTTTGCATCCCACACACATGTCCTCTTTAGATTGGATCTGTGGTGTTACTTTTGTTTACAAAAGATGCGTATTTCAACACAAGCAGTTTGTGAGAATTTTTACCAGCAAGTCTAATCATCGTATAAATGACCATGTCTTAACTATTTATGGAATGTCCTTCCTCAGTCTGGTGGATGTAAACCTCCAATAAACAGCACAGTGGAGCTATTTAGATAAATTGAAAAGAAATTAAGAAGGCTGGGTGTGGTGGTTCACGCCTGTAATCCCAGCACTTTGGGAGGCCCAGGCAGGTGGATCACTTGAGGACAGGAATTTGAGACCAGGCTGGCCAACATAGCCCTGTCTTCACTAAAAATACAAAAAATTAACTGGGCATGGTAGTACATGCCTGTAATCCTAGCTACTAGGGAGGTTGAGGCAGAAGAGTCGCTTGAACCTGGGAAGCAGAGGTTGCAGTGAGCCAAGATTGTACCACTGCACTTCAGCCTGAGTGACAGATCAAGACTCTGTCTCAAATAAATAAATAAAAAGAAATAAAGAAGAATTAAACATTAAAATAATTAAATTAAGAAGTAAAAGAAATTTATTTCTTCTTGAGAAATTTGGGTAATGTGTCTTTCACGAGATCTATCCATTTCATTTAAGTTGTCTCCTTTGCTGGCATAAAATTATTCATACTATTTCCTTATTATTATTTTACATAAACAGCTCCAGTGTTTCCCAAGTGTATCATCTCTCCTGAATATGAATGAAGGGTATATATTTTAAAAAACATTTCTTTTCAAATTATTTTACTGGCTTGCCATTTAATTATGTGTTGGACATGGAGGTTGTCTTATCAAGAAGTCAAAATCATTTAAAACCACTTTCTGAAGAATCTGCAGGCTGTTTGCCTCCTTGTTCCTGTACACAAATGGATCATGGAAGTTTCCACCTCAGATCTCATTTATTAGACTGACCCCTCATCTGATAAACGAAGTGCGAGAGTCTTCAGATCCAGGCACTGACAGATGGTTCAAATATTCCAAGTAGCCTTACACCCGTCTAAGATGCATTCAAGCCAAAGTGTGAAGATGTAGAAATGAGATCGATGTGCTTCATCTCTAGAAAAAAGGAGAAGGAGTATGCTTTTAGAATGATTTCTGCAACCTCACCAGTAGGAATGGAATGTGGTGAGGGTCTGTCTAGCCTAGTGTATTTTAAAGTATTGCATGACACAGGTCAGTGGACATTAGTGGGGTGGTGAGGGCCCTTAGGGTTTGATAACCAGGGAGGGAAAGGAAACTATGAAGTCTTGCGAACATCCACTCAGCTGAAGGGAAAGTAGCCCCAGAGTACTTGAGGGCTCCCCTTCCAAATGAGTACATCCAAAGAGCCGCCCTGCATATAGCACTGAGAAAAGCAAAACTCAGCCCCAATCAAGGTTACTATGAATCTCCTCACTGCAACAGACAATTGGGATTAAATATTCAGGCCGCAGGAAACAGCAGCCTGGCCTGGGAGCCATGCCCTCTTGGAATTTTACCGAGTGAGCGATGAAGCCCCAGGGATGTGATCATGGGTGAGTTGGGAGAGTTGGGAGGAAACATGAAACCCGGGGTGAGACTGAAAGAGAAGTTGTCCCTAAGGAGAGCTCTGGTCAAAGCCAACCAGCATCAGATGTCTCAGAGAAGGACAATGCAGGGGACAGGGTGGCGGCATCTGGAGAAGCTCCCCATGCATTGGCACAAAGAGCTGCAGGTGAAGAGAATCCTGTTGGAAAAGGAAAGAGGGCTAACCTGCTTCAGAATTTATGGAAGAAAAGAAAAACTCAAAGGCAGCATGTGAAAAAATGACTGGAAAGCAGAAGAGTTCACCTGGAGGAAAAGTGGTCAGGTGGTTAGAGAGAAAGGTTATTGTTTATGGTTGCTGGCAGGTCTGAGGCCTCACCAGCCTTGGGAGCAAATGAGGCCATGTTAATATTAATGCCTGGTGTGCCCTCTGCCAGTGTCCTCAGAGTCCCCAGGGCAAGATGTTACCTGTGCTCATGTACACTGTGGCTACTGTTCCGAATCCTTCCTCCTGTTCCCTGCCCCTGTGGCCCTCCTGCCGTTGCTATCTCCCCAAGGCCCTGCATCACCCTCCTCTGCTGAGGCTGCCCTGGGTCCTGGGGCCTGTTCTGGGCAAGGCAGGTGGCTGGTCCTCCTCTCACTCTGCTGTGCCTTGTCACCTGCATCCCAGAGCTTCACACAGTCTTTGAAACACAGCTCCTTCAGCATTCTCCCTCAACCCTGCGTTCCAACAGCACTTAAACCGCTGTTCTGGGATTGGGAGCACAGGGGCAGAGGCCATACTGTTCCCTCTTTCTCATTGCCTCCCAGGCCTGTTATCTCCTCCCTGGGGGCTGCGGATGCCTGTGCACAAAACACCTCCTTCCCCATTCACACACACCCCTGTCTGCCCATTTGGCAACTTGTACAAATAAACAGATCCTAGAAAAATAAACACACTTCTGAGCCAAATGTGATCCTGGGTCCCAGTTTGGGTTTAGTTGGGTCATGCTGCCATACTTTAAGGGCTAATGAAATAGATACGTACAAGTCCAAGGGCTTTATGATCCCCCTTACCCCCACTGAGGGCTGCGTATTTTGGTTTCACTAACCACTTTGGCAAAGAAGAGATATTCTGTGGCAGTGCATTTCAAGCAAATGTGCATCACACCACCTGAGGGTCTTGTTAAAATGCAGAATCTGCTTTTGTAAATTGGGGGTGGGGCCTGAAATTCTGCATTTCTAAGATGCTCCCAGGTGATACTGATGCTGCTGGTCCACTTTGGGTCATAAAGGGGATCAAAATATGCTACCCCCAAATATGACACTTTGTCACAAGAATTATTTTAAGCTGAAGGTATTTGAGAAACAGCAGATGGAAGAAAAGATCTCTATCATCTCCCTATTTATGTAAAAGTGGACATAAATTTTCCTTTGTGAAGTTGTTCCTCTCAGTTGTCTTATAACAGGAAGGGCTGAACAACTGTTAATCACCAGAGAGGACTCTAGACTCATATCAGCCTAGAGATGGCTCTGAGAGAAATATGCATAACAAACCTTACTAAAATAATCTTTATCTTCCACTGTTTCTCATATATATATATATCTCTTTTTTCCCCATAGAAGCTCAAACCTTTTCCTTTTGTTTTATTACTTCTCCACAAGTTTATCATTCTTTGTTAAAATGGTATATAAGTCTCTGAGTCTGACTACCTTTTTGGGATTTTCACTTCATTTCTGTGAGGCCCTTATATGCATATGAAAGAAACATTTTTCGCCTGTCAATCTGTCTTTTGTCGGTTTATTTGGCAGGGCCCCAATCATTTAACCTAAAGAGTAGAGGAAAAAAGGTTTGTTCCCCTCTAACAATGGGCAAATTCTAGATCATTTCCTTTGCCACTTCCGTTTGCTGTACTTAAAATCTTTTGTCAAGGGAACCATGGCTGGATTTTGTGTTTCACTGCACTGATGCCATGTTTTTATAACATATCACAAATTACTTATTAACTTTATGAAAATAACTACTTATAGGCAACTTGCACTCCCAAAAGGATACTCTGGAATTTCACTATATATCCTTGGTGCTCAGAGTGTGTCCAGGCCCAACAGCATCAGCATCACCTGGGACCTGGTTAGCAATACAGACTGTCAGGCCCCACCTAGACCGACTGAATCAGGACCTGCACTTCAACAAGATTTACAAGTGATTTGTGTGCACATGAACATTTGAGAAGCTCTGCTCTGTAGAACATAGTAAATTGGAAATGGAAGCTTCCAGTTTAACCACTTCAGTAGGATCCTCTAAGGAGACATGTCGGTGACAGCAAGGAAAAATTCAGACCTTGTCTGTCAGTCCTCTTTGTTGTCATGGGGTGTCTGTAGGGTATAACCCAATGTTCTGGGATCTCTGGAAAGAGAGGAAAATGCTTTCTGGTTTGCATGAAGCATGAGGGTTTTTCAGACATAATAAAGCCAGCAGAGGAGGAAGTGGTAACTGTGATACAAGGATGAGATGGGTGGCCTATACTAGACAAGGGTGAGTAGGAAAACCGAGGGATGCGGGATGAGGATTATCGAGGGGGTCAGGGATAATCTTTAAAAGTGAGAAAAGGAATGTCCACTTAAAAACAGTCTTGTAAAAAACTGATGCAGTACATAAAAGTCATGATAACTCCAAAGTTATCATGAGATGGAGCAGTCAATCACATCTTTAAATTTGCGAGTAGCTTAGAAAACAGTATCAGGCATCTGTTAGGTGGGTTAGAACAAGGCCTGGCAAATATCTGTCAGTCAGAGACCATACAGGGTTCTGTGCCAGTATACTGGGGCGACTAAAATCAGGAGATAAAAGCCAACCCTGGATGGAGGCACTTCTGAGATAAGAACAGGAAGAAGTCTCTTTAATTACTCTGTTTCTGATGTCTCAGTCAATGTCATGTTGGTAATAAAGAGGATAGGTAGTGAGGATGTTAATTAGAGACTGGAGTGTCATCAGTGATGACAGTCAATAAACAGCATGGCAGTTTCATTTTGTAACCTCGCTCTTATTAATTTCTACAGCTTTGATCAATATAGACATGGGCCAGGCTTCTGAGTTACAAAACAGTAGCATTTTTGAGGCTTAGTGAGAGAGGCTTCATTCCAATTTTTTATTCGTTTACAAAACCTTCCTTGGGGTGTTGGCATAATCAAATGTAAGTTCACAGATGTTTCTCCGGCCTCATCTCTGCATATGAGCAAAATGAGTTTATTCCCAAACAGCCCCTGGAAAATGCCCAGGACAAATGATTACGCAGTGAAAAGTAAAATTATTTCAGCCAGTCTTTCTCTATCTTCCACAGAAGAATAGACGTGAATAGTCTCTCAGCACTGCATACTGAGGCCACAAGTGATTAATCTGGTGAAACCACAAAGAAATAAAAAGTTGATAAAAGGGAAAGTATTTTCAGGGGCACCTTTCTGCTAGGAAGAGGGCATTAATAATGTGGTGTTAGATGCATTGACCTTTCTTTTTTAGTCATCTTTTTGTTGTATTGAATATTACCAGATAGTTTAAAACACCTAATTCATTTTGTTTAGTACACTTAATTTGTAAATGTTTATAGAGAGAGTATATGTTACTTGGGTCCTATAGCAATTTTGATGATCTCTCATTTATTTTTCTTGTGTTATTATAGCTTTTTAGGAGCCAAGATGAAAATTCTGAAGTTAATACTGACCACAGACATAGGTTTCTTTGCGTTTTAATTAGACACGTGAGTTATTTTAAAATGACTTGGAAAAGGTAAAATCTCTTTAATTGTGATTTAAAAAGACAATATAAAAGAGAAATCTTTTTTTTTTCTTGATGCTAAACTTGATTAGCAGCTAATCTTATAACAGAGAAAAATAATTATGAGTAATTAGACAGGAAACTGGGTTAATGTGACTTACAGTCACTCTGGTAGCCTTTCTAGCATAATAAAGTGGAGAGTGATCATCGTGGAATCAGGTTATGTTACTTTATCTAAATTGTGGCAGCAGATAAAAGACCCACTTTCTGAGCATCAGACCTATTAGAGGCAATAACGGCATGCCATGCTGGTGCAGTTACTGAGTTTATTGGCTCACCCCAGAATCAGAGCATCCTAGAATCGATGAGCAGAAATTCCGTTTATCTCCCCAGCAGACCTGTTTGCTTAGGTTTGCTGGAGTGTTTCTTTTATTATCCCGTCCCTACTGGTTTTTCATTTCAGCCACTATGTGAATGACAAATTCATCCTGCCGAGTCACATTTAGCATCGTATTCTCTTTGGCCTTGAGATGTACATCTACTTGGAGGAAATTCAAGGTTACAGGACTTATTTTCTTTATGAACAGGTGAAAAATAAGCACAAGCTGAGTGCTCACTCTAGGCAGAGCAATGCACTGGACATCCTCAGCAATGAGTAAGACATTAATGCCATTTGGCAGGTGGTGAACCTGAGGTTCATAGAGATTAATTAACGTTCCCATGGTCACACAGCTAATAACAGCTTATCAGAAGTCCTCTGGCCCATGGTCAGTGTTCTTTGCACTAAAATGAAGCTTTCTCAACCTGAAGCAATGTACTGCTGTTCCCTACCTGTATTAGCCATTCTTCAGAAATGCTACTTTGTCAAATTTCCTGTGGTAGATGGATGTTTGTGATTATATTTTCTTTTCACCTCACTTATCTAATGTGTTTAGGAGGTCTTACTGGTGCTGCAATTAGCAATGCTGTTATTTACAGTGAGAACTGGAAGACTGAAGCTAGATATTTGTGTTTGATGTTAGGGTTGGGAATTTGTTCCCCAAATCTTGTGTGCTTGCTCTCTGTATTGGGGCAGAGTTGGGAGGTTTGCATAAACTCTGGTCTCTGCTTTTGGAGAGCCTACAGTTTAGTTGAGAGGGAGAATGTTTACACCTACTAAGATGAAGTAACAATTAGCTGAGATGTGCAGCAGGCAAAACCACATCTTCCATATTCTGTGGTAGGTGTTGGTCTCAGGCATTCACGCTGAATTTTGCTTTAATGAATGAGCAGGTCTTTAGAGGAGGGAGCTATCACTGCGAACTTATGAGGACAGAGAAAGTTTGGGAGTAGAGATGGGTCTTAGGCTTTACAAGATGGTGAGGCTTGGATGGGTGGGGGAATGGAGGTGGAGTGGGTTGGAATTGTGAAGGGCCTTATGTGTCAAGCAGAGGAATTTGGGTTTGGACCTCAAGGAGGCTAATAAGGAGCTACTGTAGGTTATTGAGCAGATGGATGGCTTATCAAAAGCAGTGCTTGCTCTTCTGTATGTGCGGGGTTAGACGGGCATTGAGGAGAGACCCTATAAACATTTATATCTTGGTGTATTGAAGTAGAAGCAGCAGTTTTGTCAAGTCCAGGCCAATTTATGTTGCCGTAGGAAGTTAACAGAAAAATAAGGTGTTAATAAGAACATATTTTCCCTGTGTTACTTCCTGGGACGTGGCTGGCTTGGTGGCTGAAGACAGAATTAGCAAGTTTAATTTTTACTATCTATGGCTTCATAAACAATTTACTGTTGATATAGGGACAGAATACAGATTGTTATCCTAGATTATACAGGTCGAGTGAGTCTCCCTTATCTAAAATGCTTGGGACCAAAAGTGGTTTTTTGTTTTTTTATTTTTTTTTATTTCAAGGAGTTTTTTTTTTTTTTTTGGATCTTGAAATATTTGCATTATACTTACCAGTTGAGCATCCCAGATCTGAAAATCTGAAGTCTGAAATGCTCCAATGATCATTTCCTTTGGTAGGTATGTCAGTGCTCAAAAAGTTTGCAGGCTTTGGAGCATTTTAGATTTTGTATTTTTGGTTTTCAGATGCTCAACCGGTATGAGGGTGAGCCACATGAAATTTGTTTTTGATGGTTCAAAATTGGTAGAACTACCAGCAATTTCATATGGTTCCATTTTACTGATTTTGTAAGTAAAGGTGTCGCTGGAGCTGAGTGGACTCGGGCAGGCCTGTGGCTTTCTAGTAAGGTTGATTGGGGTAGGTTCTGGACAGTGGCGCTTAGTGGGAGACTGAAAGTACTCTGTGCAGTTGTCCTGGGGCATCAGCACGTTCCTGGAGACTGAGCCCCAGGCCTAAAGGATATGCTGTGCTCTCCCTAATGTTCGTTCTCCCTGCCCATGGACCAGGCATTCAGAGTCTTCTTTTTCTCTCTTACCTGTAAAGACTATTTTAAAAGACGAAAGAGGTCTTGTGGAAGAGAAGATAAAAATCAGTGCATCCCAAGGTTGCGTTTTCCTGGTGCTTCCCAGTAGCTTGAAGCAGTCATAGCTAGAAGAAGTGCAATTTCAGTAGCTCCCAGTTATGCTAAGGAGGTGGAGACCGAATTCCCACTTTTGCTGCAGACCAAGGAGCTTTTGAATGAGCTTGTGAATGCCTGGGCAGTGGAATGAGCATGTCTCATGCTGGTGTGGTGGAGGCTGAGCTGTTCTCTCTTTACATCCTTTTACAACATGCCCTGGGGTGGAGGCTGCTCTTATGGAGCCCATTCTTTGTTCAGGGATGGGGTGTTCCCAGGTTGCTCTCTTAACCACTAGGGATCAGGGCAAGCTTTGAGTTAGGGTCTGCTGAGATTGACTGAGCACAGAAATCCCAGAGAGCACATCCCCTCTTCTCCCTACCCAGCTCTGGGTACCATTGTGCCAAGTCATCCATTACCACACTCAGACTCTGTAATTCCAATGTTTGGGAACTTGAGCCTACTGGTCCTATTGTAATTTGGCCTCTTTGTCACTCTATGTCAACACTCAATACATAAAGCCCATTACTGTCAGTCCTGTTCCATGAGCACTGCTTTATGCCTCCCTGACATCCCATCTTGGACCTTTTAGGAGGGTTCAGGGGCTCTCCTGAACCTCATTCTATGCTAAATGTTCAAACATCCTTAAGGTATTCACTGAATGTTCCTTTGTCCTATTGGTTCTCCCCTGAGGATCCCTCTCCTGTTTCTTCCCTATAATGGATAATTCTTCCTTTCCAGGGACTATAGATTTTGAAGGTAGAGCTCAGAATTTAGCTTCCCAGGTCTGCTTCGGAACTATTATTTTTCTTCCCTCCTATAACACCTTTCCTTAGCTGAGGCTTATATCATGTGGTGATACAATATACACCCTTGCTTTGCCACTGTCGTATAGTGGCTGGCCATTCATTTCTCCATGTTACCAGTGTCTTCATCTCCACGTTGAGTCTTACCTTCATCTGTACTGACCTCAGTGGCCATGTGGACAACTGGTCCAGCCCTATGTCTTGGTTCCTTTGCTGTGTACTGGGTGGCCTCCACCTCATCAGGTGTTGAAAGCCCAACTCAAATCTTGTCTTCCTAGCGCTCTTGGTTGCTCATTCTCCTGGTACTTCATTGGATTTCATTATATCCTCTTTATGCCTCTAGGTTTTCCTGGTAGGTCTGCCCTCTTGTGACCACAGCCAGTAGTTGATCCTTTGGGCCTCCCTATCCTTTTCCCACATCTGCTTGGAAAAAGCTCAGTCCAGGATATAGGCTAAAATCTCTTTCTCTGTTCCTATACTGAGTCTTCTGAGAAAATAATCAGGACTTCATTTACTTAGTCTGACAGTATGTATCAAGGATCCTACTGTGTGTGAAGCACATAAGAAAAACCAACAAGAACACCAGCCCTTTTGTGCACATGAGTTTGACGGTCACCTTCCTTGACATCCTTCCTCAGTTCCCCAACGCAGGAAATACAAGCCAGTATTCCTTCTGTAGCTCTCTTTCTTTCTCTCAACATCGGCTCTCTCAGACAAAAATGGAGGCAGATTAATTAAAGAGGCTGTGAGAAGAAAGGGGATAACAGATGTCCATATACAGTTTAACTATAAATGTGATTGTTAAGCTCATAAATTTGTGGCGTGTGGGAAGATCAGTATCAGCCGCTACCTTGTCATCTCATCTGACACCTGCATCTAGATGGAAATCATCTCAGAACAGATTGTACATTATAATTAAAAAACAAAAAACATTCTGTGTAGATTTGCTGGGCCAAAATCCCATCCTGGCACAACTGGAGTTTCTGCTACAGTTGATTCAAGTACACTTATAAATGATTATCTAAAATTTCTTTTTAAAGGAAGCATAAACAGCAGATTCTTCCATGTAGGATATGACATATAGGTCCTATAGGGTAACTTTAATAATTGTCATCCCACCCTTGTGGCTTAACTGAGTGACACATTCTGTTCTTTTCCAATTTCTCTTCCTGACCTGGATAGAAACTGAGGAAATTAAACCACTCCTGCCTCAGCTGCTTTACTGTGGCTGGGCATAGTCAATCAGGAAATACAAAAGTCTTGTTTTATTCATGTACATTCTCATTATTTAAGCTCTGAACCTTGGTTTCTTTACATTTTTTTTATAAGAAGAGGGAAAGCCATCTGGACAAGGAAATTTTTACACCTAGATTGAAACCGCCTTCAATTTTCCTATACTAACTCTAATGCAAGTGGATCTCAGTCAGAGCTTTAAGAAATAACTACCATATCATGTTGGCCCATGAGTTCTTGTGATGCCAGGTGAAGCTGTGCACAGTAGACTTCTACCTTATTGATAGATTATACTACTAATAAAGTGAAATTATAATATAAAATAGATATTAAAATCATAAGGATGGTGTTAATAACTAGCAACTATTGTGTCCTTACCATGTGTCAGACACTCTCTTAGGTAAGTTGTAATTTGATCATTTATTCTTCACAAAAACCCTGGTAGAGAGGTGTAGCATTCTTACTTTATAAATGAAAAAAAAAAAAAAAAAGAAATACAAATAATTTGCCCAAGTTCGCACAAGTAGTCTGTGTCTGTGCCGGGATTAAAATCCAGATCTGTCTTAAATCCTGTGACCATAACCTCTTCGCATACTACTCAACCTTGAGTGAGTTCAAAATCAAGCTGAAAAAAAACTGTTCTTGGCAAGGAGATGGGTAAGATTGGGTTTTTCAAAGTTCTGGAATGTTCCTGCCTCTTGTTGGTATTTCATGGGCAGCAAACCTGGCCTTTCAAAGTTCTAGAATGTTCCTCTTGTTGGTGTTTCATGGGCAGCACAACTGGCCCTTTTTATCTCAGTTGTAGATCCTTGAAGGTCAGTTCACTTTGGGGTAGCTGGAGTTGTGTTTACAGAGTCAGCTCTCACCTTGAGAGGGCTCCTGTATTAGTCCCTTTTCATGCTGCTGATAAAGACATACCTAAGACTGGGCAATTTACAGAGAAAGGTTTTCTTGGACTCACAGTTAGTTCCACATGGCTGCGGAAGCCTCACAATCATGGCGGAAGGCAAGGAAGGGCAAGTCCCACCTTACATGGATGGCAGCAGGCAAAGAGAGAATGAGGAAGATGCAAAAGCAGAAACCCCTGATGTAACCATCAGATCTCGTGAGACTTATTCACTACCATGAGAACAGTATGGGGGAAACTGCCCCTATGATTCAATTGTCTCCCACCGGGTCTCTCCCACAATATGTGGGAATTATGGGAGTACAATTCAAGATGAGATTTGGGTGGGGACATAGAACCAAACTGTATCAGCTCCCGAGGTGTGGCCCATCCTGGGGGCCTCTATGAGGCCTACAGGAATCACTGCAGGCCAGACACTGACTCTGTTCTGCACTTTTGGTGTAGAGGAGACTGGGAATTAGACCTAAGTATAAAGGCTCCGTCATTTCTAAGACTCTCGGGAACCACACTTATAAACTGTAGTACTAGAATCAGTCATCTTTAGTAAAGTTTTGGTGAAGGCTGAGGGCTCTCTGAACCCATCTTAACTAACACTCTGTTGTCCTTTTCCTGTTGCAGGACAGCAAGGCCTATGTGACCATTCTCTAAAATATTTAAGCTCGAGAATCACAGAGCGGAAGCTGCAAGGCTCCTGGCTGCCTGCCAGCCGAGGGAATCTGGAGAAACCATTCCTGGGGCCGCGTGGCCCCGTCGTGCCCTTGTTCTGCCCTCGGAATGGCCTTCACTCGGCACATCCTGAGAACAGCCCGTTGAAGCCCAGGGTCGTGACCGTGGTGAAGCTGGGTGGGCAGCGCCCCCGAAAGATCACCCTGCTCCTCAACAGGCGATCAGTGCAGACGTTCGAGCAGCTCTTAGCTGACATCTCAGAAGCCCTGGGCTCTCCCAGATGGAAGAATGACCGTGTGAGGAAACTGTTTAACCTTAAGGGCAGGGAAATCAGGAGCGTCTCTGATTTCTTCAGGGAAGGGGATGCTTTCATAGCTATGGGCAAAGAACCACTGACACTGAAGAGCATTCAGGTGGCTGTAGAAGAATTGTACCCCAACAAAGCCCGGGCCCTGTCACTGGCCCAGCACAGCCGTATCCCTTCTCCAAGGCTGAGGAGCAGGCTGTTTAGCAAGGCTCTGAAAGGAGACCACCGCTGTGGGGAGACCGAGACCCCCAAAAGCTGCAGTGAGGTTGCAGGATGCAAGGCAGCCATGAGGCACCAGGGGAAGATCCCCGAAGAGCTTTCATTAGATGACAGAGCAAGGACCCAGAAGAAGTGGGGGAGGGGGAAACGGGAGCCGGAACCCAGTAGCAAGCTGCCCAGGGAAGCCACTCTAGAAGAGAGGCACGCAAGGGGAGAGAAGCACCTCGGGGTGGAGATTGAAAAGACCTCGGGTGAAATTATCAGATGTGAGAAGTGCAAGAGAGAGAGGGAGCTTCAGCAGAGCCTGGAGCGCGAGAGGCTTTCTCTGGGGACCAGTGAGCTGGATATGGGGAAGGGCCCAATGTATGAGGTGGAGAAGCTGGTGAGGACAAGAAGCTGCAGGAGGTCTCCCGAGGCAAATCCTGCAGGTGGGGAGGAAGGGTGGAAGGGTGACAGCCACAGGAGCAGCACCAGGAATCCCACTCAAGAGCTGAGGAGACCCAGCAAGAGCACGGACAAGAAAGAGGACAGAGGCCCAGAGGATCAAGAAAGCCATGCTCAGGGAGCAGCCAAGGCCAAGAAGGAACTTGCAGAAGTTCTTCCTGTCACAGAGGAAGGGCTGAGGGAGATGAAGAAAGACACCAGGCCCATGAGCAGGAGCAAGCATGGTGGCTGGCTCCTGAGAGAGCACCAGGCGGGCTTTGAGAAGCTCCCCAGGACCCGAGGAGAAGAGAAGGAGGCAGAGAAGGAGAAAAAGCCATGTATGTCTGGAGGCAGAAAGACGACTCTCAGAGATGACCAACCTGCAAAGCTAGAAAAGGAGCCCAAGACGAGGCCAGAAGAGAACAAGCCAGAGCGGCCCAGCGGTCGGAAGCCGCGACCCATGGGCATCATTGCCGCCAATGTGGAGAAGCATTATGAGACTGGCCGCGTCATTGGGGACGGGAACTTTGCTGTCGTGAAGGAGTGCAGGCACCGCGAGACCAGGCAGGCCTATGCGATGAAGATCATTGACAAGTCCAGACTCAAGGGCAAGGAGGACATGGTGGACAGTGAGATCTTGATCATCCAGAGCCTCTCTCACCCCAACATCGTGAAATTGCATGAAGTCTATGAAACAGACACGGAAATCTACCTGATCCTGGAGTACGTGCAGGGAGGAGACCTTTTTGACGCCATCATAGAAAGTGTGAAGTTCCCGGAGCCCGATGCGGCCCTCATGATCATGGACTTATGCAAGGCCCTCGTCCACATGCACGACAAGAGCATTGTCCACCGGGACCTCAAGCCGGAAAACCTTTTGGTAAGCCTTGACTTTGGATGATAAGGGAGAGGGTGTGTTTAGAATATGGGATAAAATTGGTATCAATTGCTTTATACTCTGTCACCTTTACACACTAGAACTTTACTTTTATGTTATTACAACATACTGTTCCAGTATTTAAAGCTATGGTTATAGGTCATAAGTTGCTGAGATAAGTTAGTTTTGATTAACTTATGGAAAAAGAAACCTTCCAATTTAAATAAAATGGAAAATGTCTCCTCATCTCTGGGAGAAAAATGTGTTTGTCTTGATAATGACCACGTGAACTTAATTTCTTGGTACTTAGGTACTGGGATGCCTACTGGTGGCAGCTTCCACTTGAGGCTTTGTGTGCATCATCCATCCTCCCACTGAGATGCCACTTTGGTCTTTTTGAAGATAATTGCTTTGCTGAGCAGCTCAAAAGGTGTAGTGCTGTAAGGGTCTGTGTAAGGAGTGCTGATGAGGCTGGCTCTGGAGTCAGATAACTTGGGTTTGAATCCTGGCTTTCTTAGTTGCTTGCTCTAAGATAAGCCCTTTATCTTGCGGGACCTTAGTTTCATCATTCTGTAAAAGAGAAATGGTAATAGTGCCTATTTTGGAAGGTTGCCTGCAGTTTGAGTATGGGAAAAAGAAAAGCAGCCCCTGACAGCTGGGAGCTGGCCTGACACTCTTATCTCAGCTATGCCATTCTCCTGTTGAGCATAAGCAATTTCACAGATCACAACATCAGATAAGGCCACTCTGTGACCATAATGGATCAAGACAAAAGCAAAACCCCTTTATGCTGATGTCCAAAAGCAGATAAAAATAAGAATATTGTCCAAACCACAAATAAGGTCACATGTCCCCTTTGTGGCTGCTGTGAGTGGCTGAGTGCATTGCTTCATCCTTCCTACCTTCATGTAAGAATTATTAAGATACCTGATTATAGAATTACCCCCACGTGCTGACACTAGCCAGCCCAGAGCAAAACCCTGCTTTCACGAATCCTCCCCCAAATCATCGAACACAGCCCACATATTGTCATGAGTCCTTTAAACACTCTCTTACTTTGATTCCCAAATCCCAACCGTGTGTGTTCTCGCTTATTGCAATGAGTCGGTATATTAATGTGTTTGAGTACAAGTGTGTGCCAGGAGGTCTTTGTCATGATGACACTGTCACCCTCTGGCATGTTCACCCATTTCTTCTTTATAGCCCTGATCACCACTTGATAGAGTCTATATTTACCTTTCTGTCTCCCTCCTCTTATTGGAGAGAAAGTTCTAAGACACCATGGACTTTGTTTCATTCAGATTGTGCTCTCAAACCCAGAACAGTTCTGTCACTTGGTCGACATTTAATACGTATTAGTTGTATGAATGCCTAAAGGCCATACCATGCTGCCTGGGAAGCAGCAAGAACTCCATCAGTGGCAGAGACTATCACTATTATTACATTAAAAACAACCCTGATATCAAGGTGAATCTCATGAGTAAGCATTCAAAGTCATATCACTGCAGATAAAGCAATAGTGAATGGACACAGTGATTTTGATGGGCCATATTTTGGCGAGGAGCTGGGAAGGTCCCCTGGGGGGAAGGGATTTATGCTATTTTCTTTAGTTTCCATGGCTGTAGACTCAGCCTGGAGACACCATCCCAGTGCATTCGCCTGTCTGTAAACTGCTCTCACAAGCAGGTGAAACACTGAGTGAATCAAACTAATTATCCGGTGAAATTAGGTCTACGTTGACCACTAAGTCGCGCAACCTTGTTTTTGTGTTTTTGTAACTCATAGAATTACAGAAGCAATTTGACCGGTTGGATGAATGGTCTGAATTACTCTCTTTGAACAATTTCATTTTTTGCATTAGCTGATGTCCTTGTCCTTTCTTTACTCGCTTTTTGATTGTTCCTGTCTTTTGGGTCTGAGCCCAGATGTCTTCTGTGTGCAATGTACTGTATGCTCTTTATTATGGACACTGGAATTGCAACAGAGCAGTGTTCTTTAACAATTCTCTGCTTCTTTCACTGAATAGCCTAAGCAGGAGAGATCCCTTTTGAGGCCTAAGGAGGTCCCCTGAGCTGAACATTTCAGACATGTGCCTACTATAGCATTATAATAGTTAAACAAGTTCTCAGCTATGTGGAATGAGATCACTGTCTTTTGGAGAGAGTTAGCTTAGTTTGCATTTTCTAACAAGATCCTGGCACCAGTCAGTTGAGTTGACCCATCTCTTGGGCAATAGAAGCTCTCATTTGTGTGGAGGGGTTTATCAGCTCTTTTTGAGATGGAGAAAGTCAGCACTGTTATAGATCACATGGAGGGTGGTTTGAGGAAGTAGGAAAACAGCAAGGAATATGTTTAACATGGACAAGCTACTTGCCTCTGGGTGGTTCTTCATGGTTTAAATGCCAGTACGTGCATGTTTTAGTGCTCGGGGGCAGGCAATGGAATTGTATATGTATGTGAGAGAGAGAGAGAGAGAGAGAGAGAGAGAGAGAGAGAAGGCAGACTACAAAGTGGTGTAATTTTTTTTCATTCTAAATGCATGAGTTTTTGTTTATCGGAATTGATCCCAATTGATATGTAGACCCTTTCTTTTTTCTGATTTTGAAGAAAGCCTATATACATATATTTCAAATAAAAAATCTTTTTTGTGGTGTTATGGCTTCTTCAGAAACTGTAGAAAGCTACATATTTGAGCCATCTTATGTGGAATAGGTTAATATATTTGTTTTCCTGTGGATAATTTGTCAGCTTGCATTTATCAAAATGGACAGGTCTGGCACATTTATAAAACATGTTTATCCTTTTTCTGGGTGAGTAAAGTTTAACATATTGTTATGTCAGAAGTCTAAATGCTATCTGATGTCAGCGCTTTTTGGTTTTTCAGAAAGAGATAGAGATAATGTTGGATTGACAGTTGACTCATCTGGGTTTAGCAAGGTGTCATCTCTAAAGCTGCTGATATAATTACATTGCAAATTTGTTTGGCCTTCTAAGATTTAAAATATTAATAAATATCACATTGGTGACTACTGTCCATAAGTTGGTGTTCTTCAATTGCCTTTAATTTAGTGTTTTGCCCTTGCGTTGAGCTTTATATTGTCAAACTAATTGTTTCTGCCTTTAGTGAATGGCTGCTGTGTCTGCTAAGACCTGTCTTTGTTAAGCTTTGGGAAGTGATTACGTCAGAACTAACTTTTGATTACACGGCTGATTGCAAGTGTTGCTGCTTTTAGAGACTATCTATATGTGCTAAAAGCACCTCATGAATATAGCAAGCTTATCATGTTTTAATCAACAGAAATATTTATATCTGATAATTGGGCCCTAGAGTAAAACTTTAGGCCTACGTTACTGAGTTTATCTATTTCTACTGATCACATTTCCTGATAAGATGATGGTGCTCTTCTTCCCTTAGGGTTATTGAGACTCCTGAGATCTTACAAAAGAAGTTTTAATTATAAGAATTTCCAGCTTGCAGAAATACCAGTGTTAATTGCTGCTTCTGCCAGTGTGTGCTCCTAGGAGGAGTTGGAATATGCTGGGTGGTGTTGGCTGGGCTCTGTGGAAGGAAGTGGGGAAGCAAACAGGAGCTGGAATAGTGATGATGATTAGACCAGCTCACACACACGGTGGAAGGGCACAGGCCAAGTTATTTATAGCTGATGGCTGAGAGATTGTATTCAGCAAAGAAAGCTGGGTGAGCGGGATGGGGAAAGAGACTGAGGAGGTGTTAGACATGAGCATTGAGCACGGTCATTTGAGAAAATTTCTTCCAGAATAAGGGGAAGAGAAGGATGTGTTCCTGCCTGGAAATAGAGTGGAAGGGAATGAGTAGGGTGGGCATGCTGCTACACCTCCACTAGCATATAGGGTGCTCATGTCTCTAATTCTGCTACTGCCCCCAGACTAGCTGGTATAGCCCTGGAGTGCTGGGAGCAGAGATCCCCGAAATCCAGGAGAGATGGTGGTGGGGATAGTGGGAACAGGTCTCAGCTTGGTCAAGGACAAAGGTTGTACCCTCTTTCTGGTCTCCTGCTGGTTCTAGGAAGAAACAGGCTTGTCTATATATTTATTGGTGAGTATGACTAGGACAGGGCAGTGACTGGTGTCCCTAAAGGTGGCAGGGAAAATCTAGAAGGATAAAAAGTAACCAACCACACTTCCCGCTCATTCTCCCTTTACAATGAACCTGTTCAGTCATTTTCTTGGTCTGAATTCTGTAAGTTCTTTTTCCCTTCTACTCTGATATACAAGAAGGACTCACTGATTATTGCTGTGGTAGTCACTGGTTCTGCAATGCATAATTCTCCTTGATCAGCAAGATTTCTCTTCTACCAGCTTCAGTTTCAATCTCCTTTCCCTTAGCTTCTCATTAATAGTCCAAGTATTCATGAATGCATTTATACCCCAATCACATTTTAAAAAAACTAGCAACAACTGTGAAGTATACTTAAGCTCTACTTAATAAAATAAAGAAATATTAATTTCAGTAATAACATGAAATTACCAAAGAAAAAGTACAGTGACACAAGTCTTTAGGTCATTGGCCCATTTTGATCAAGTCATTGAGAATGCTGTTACATAAGAGATTGAACTCTAGAGAACTGTGGGGTATATTCTTGTCAGAAATCATTGCAGTTATGACTGTAGGTTTACATTGGTAAGACAGACTCTCAGTATCCATTTCAGCAATTTCCAGGACAGTAATAGTATCTGTACACTCAGTGAACTTATGTATTTCCAGGGTTTGGCCACATAGGCAGAGGTTACAGGAAATTTCTCATAGTCTTCAAAATTCTAGGTACTGGGTCATCTTGAGGATTGAGGTTTTCTTTCCTCTGTAAGTTCCTTTTGAAACATCCACCTGAAAGGATAGGTGTCTAATAAGTTACTGTCTGCAGTAAGTTATCAACAACAAAGACAATTTTAAAGTATGATTCTTATTTATCAACTTGGTGGATATCTTCTAAAACTGTGACCTCATTTCATCAAGGAGGCCTGAAGATCTGGTCATTTGGTAAAGGAAAATAACAGCACCTTCCTTTAGTCCACTTAATCCCTGTGTTCATGTATGTTATCACCTCTCTAAAAGAGTATATTCTTGTGAGTCATTTGAGGATCTAAGATTAAGTTTCTTAAACCTCTTTAAGGGCATTTGAAAAATGGTCTTAAGCTGAGGAAACAACTCAGTAAATCTCTTCAAGTTTCTGAGATCTAAGGTCTAGTTGTCTAATTGCAACGGAAACCCTCAGGTTCTGGTTCATCTTCTTGTGGAAGTCCCACATGTTAGGGGTTATGTGAGGGGAGGGAGAAAAGAAGGAGTGAGGAGTCCGCT
This sequence comes from Chlorocebus sabaeus, assembly GCF_047675955.1. NCBI lineage: Eukaryota > Metazoa > Chordata > Mammalia > Primates > Cercopithecidae > Chlorocebus > Chlorocebus sabaeus. Next base: position 2,799,813 of record NC_132918.1, read on the forward strand.
GCCATGGTCCCAGCAAGAGATGATGGTGGCTTGGTCTTGGGGACTGCAGTACAGACGGGGAGAAGTGGTCATCCTAAGGGTAAAGACAAGACGTGTGAGTGGATTGAATGCGGTGGATGAGGAAAGAGAAGACTCAAGGGTGACAGATGTTTCTGACCTGAAGCTGGATCAGTCGCAGCCCCATTTTTCTAATGGAGGAGGGTGGTTTCTGTGTAGTTATGAGGATGAGAGTCTGACTGAGTTAGGATAGAATGGAAGGTGGAATACTGTAGACAGTGTGTAGAGACGCCTCTTTCAAGGGTGTGTGCATGTGTGTGTGTGTGTGTGCACTCATGAAGGAGATCATAGATATGGGACAGTTGCTAAAGAGGGATGCAGAGAAAATAAGGGTTGTGTTTTTTTGAAGTTGAGAGATATGACAGCATCTTTATGTGATGATGGAGCCATTCTCTGGGTTGGGGAACTGTGGGAGAGAAGCAAGGTCGAGGGTTTCCAGCATGTTGAATTTGAGATGATCATCCGATTGGATGACTAGGTGGTGAAGTAAAGTGTGCTGTGAAATATGAGGCTATCAAGTTCAGGAAACACCTACAGTCCAAAGTCCTTCATCAGCTGGGCTGGCCACCTCTGACCAGACACTGGGTTAAAAAGACAGTGCATCACAGTGACTTCTATGCTCAGAGCTGCCATTAGCTTCCCTTCACATTCACATTCAGAATACAAGCCAAGGTCATTTCCATGGCCTGGAAGGTCTTATATGATGTGGACTCCATCTTCCTCTCAAAGCCACTCTCCAGCCACCCAGCTCCTCACTCGCCCCGCTCCTGCCTCTGCTTGCTACATCAAATCATACGTGTCTATCAGCCTTCGCATTTACTGTTTCTTCTACCTGAAAACTTGCTCCTCACATCTTAATATGGCTCACCCCTGCCTTCGTTCAGATATTACTTCCTCAGTGAGTCCTTCCTTAACCACTTTATTAAAAAAAAAAAAAACCCTGCCACTGTCTGTGCCAGCATTGCCAGTAGAATTTTCTGTGATGATGGAGATACAGATTTCCTGTATCTCCACAGCTCAATGTGGTGGCCTGTAGCCACATGGGCAGTTCCTCCTGTCTAAGGAACTGCATTTTAAGTTTCATGTAAAAATCAATAGCCATGTGTTCTTAGTGGATACTGTACTAGACAACGCAGCCCTTATCCCACTTTTACTTTTTCAAAACGCTTATCACTGCCTGACATTACATATTTATTTGAATATTGTTCATTAATAGAAAGGAGGCTTCATAAGAAAAATAACTTTATCTGTTTCATTCACTACTTTATTCTTAATATTGCAAACACTGCCTAGCAGATGGTAGGTGTGTAAATATTTGTTGAATGAACATGGGATTTTAATTAAGTAGAAATAAGTGGATGCAATAAACAGACACCAAAAGCATTTTGTGAGCATGCCATGTGACAAGTCCCAGGGAAGACTTTGTCCTCACTGATTTTTTTTTTCAGTCATACTTTTGTATTATGGTATGTTTATGTGTTTGTGTGTGTGTATATATATATATATGTGTGTGTATATATATATACACACACACACATATATATGTAGACAGTGTGTGTAGACACTTCTTTCAAGGGTGTGTGTGTGTGTGCACATGCACGAAGGGGATCATAGATATGGAACGGTAGCTAAAGAGGGATGTAGAGAAAATAAGGATTGTATTTTTTTTGTGTAGATATATACACAAGGGTGTTATTTGTGTGTGTGTGTATATATATATGCACACACATAAAAGTGTTATTTATGGTGTATGTACATATATTTTGAGACAGTCTCACTCTGTCACCCAGGCTGGAGTGCAGCGGTGTGATCTCAACTCACTGCAACCTCCGCCTTCCAGACTCCTCCCACCTTAGCCTCCCAAGTAGCTGGGACCACAGGTATGAGCCACCACACCTGGCTAATATTTTGGTATTTTTTGTAGAGATGAGGTTTGGCCATGTTGCCTAGGCTCACTTCAAACTCCTGGACTCAAGTTATCCACCTGACTTGGCCTTCCAAAGTGCTGGAATTACAGGACTGAGTCACTGCACCCAGCCTGTGTTATGGTATATTTTGCTGTCGTTGAAATATAAACAGATTTTAGGTATTGGCATTTTAATGTGAATTGGTTTCTAAGATCATTTCATTCTTCACAGCCAGTTGCAAATGGACCTTGGAGGGAAAAAGTACGAGAAACCATGATGGATCAAGTAAGAAGGTGGCAAAGATAAATAAACTTTATCCATGTCTTAATCCTTAAGGGAGCCACTTGTTGTTTGGGCTGGACTCTGCTTCCATCTGCTGTTCAGAGATGAGAATTGCAAGATCACATTTAAATTGAGGTACCATTGAAGGAGAGAGCAAATTGTTGAGAAAAATAAAGATTCTTCTTGAAGCTTTGAGATTATCCAGATGTTATCTGAATGCCTATGTAAATAATGTAGATCACTTGGATTCCAAGCATGACACTTTGATGTGGCTGGAAAAGGGTGAGAGATGCAGACAGATAACAGTCATTACAGTGCCATGTAAAGTAATCTCTTACACACTTTCAGTCAGAGAACAACCGAAAATGAGCCCCCAGCAGGAACATGGCCTAGAGCAGCAAGTTTAGGTAGGCTGCAAAATAGATACAGGGAGATGTAGGGTGAGGGCAAAGTGAGATGTGTTCAAAGGGGGCATTTGTGCGCCCCCACCACACAACCCAGGAAAGCCCTGAAAGGTATTCTCAGGCAGGGACATTGAAGTGCGTCATTTGATGGGGTCTTTGGCTGTCTTGATGACCACTTGAGTGCCTGGTCAACCGAAAGTCCTGAGGTCCTCTGCTCTGATCAAATCACACCTGCTGTGTGGCATTTGGTGCTGGACTTTCTTGGTTAAGAAAGGCATTAATGACATGGGGGCCATCCAGAACTTTACCGTGTACACAGATCTCTCTGAGGTCGTGAGGAAATGCAGATTCTGGTTCAGGGGCTCTGGGGTAGCTAAGAGCTGTAACAAGCTCACAGGAGATGCTGATGGTGCTGGTCCAGGGTCAAGGGGCTGCACTGGGAAAAGGGATGAGTGAGAGAGGGTGACCAGGACACCAGGTCCTGTAAGGATTCACTAGAGTATCCTTGGTTGTTGTATTAGCCAGAGTTCTCTAGAGAGATGGAATCAATAAGATATGTGTTTATAGGGATGTATGAGAGGGGATTTATTAGGGGACTTGGCTCACATGATTTTGGAGACTGAGAAGTCCCGTGACTGGCTGTCCACAAGCCGGAGACCCTGGGATACCAGTAGCATGGCTCAGTCCAAGTCTGAAGGCCTGAGAACCCAGGGGTTACTGGTATAAGTCTTGGAGCCCAAAGGCTAGAAAGCCTACAGTTCTGATGTCCCAGGAGGAGGGGGAGGAGGGGGCGGGGGAGAGAGAGAGAGAGACAGAGACACCAATTGCCTTTTCCCTACTTTTGTTCTATCCAAGCCCCAGCCAGCTGGATGCTGCTCTCATCCATATTGAGGGCAGATCTTCTGCACTTGGTCCACCTGGACTCACATGCCAATCTCCTCTGGAAACACCTAACAGACACTGCCCCGACCCCGACCCCCAATCAATGATGCTTTACCAGTACTAGGTATTCCTTAATCCAGTCAAGTTGTCATCTAAAATTAATCATCACAGAGGCTAGCTTGGAGAAGCCAGAGGCGAGCTGGGAATCACGGTACTTGCTTCCCATCTTTGGAGGGATGTGTTCTTATTCAGCATCACTGGAGAGCGCAGATTTAGAAAACAGGAGTGGGAAAGGAATTCTGAATCAACATAGGGGTGAATCTCCTCACAAGCTAAGTGTGCCATAAATGGGATGAACTACAGCATGGAGTTGTGGAGTCTTTTCCATTTTGAGATTTCATTCAGACATGAACGATAGTCTGGTGGGAGGATGTTTGAGACACGTTTTTTGCTTGGGTGGAGGTTTGGGTTTGATGGTATCAGATGTCCCACAGATTCTGGGAAGAAGAATTATTCTAGGACAACATCACTCATTTAATTTCAAGGTTTAAGATAGGAACTGTTCTGAAGCCAAATATGTGAGGTGCTTGTTGCAAAAATAAGCCAAAAAACTTGCAGACAGTGTGCGACCTTAAAAGTAATTAAGCTGCTTAGGTAGAGGAAATAAATGACAACACTGAAGATTATTAAATAACTCTTGACAGTAGAAGCTGGAGACAGAAGAACTAAAAACATCGGGCCATCTGGGGCCACTTTCTGGAAGGGACAAGTGGCGCCACTGATCTTAGCCGCCCCCCCAGTTCTGCTTATGCAATTGTTGATACTCAGGGGATGATCCTGAGATTGAAAGAGAAAAGCTATAGCGTGAAGAAACTAGAAGAGGCATAATATATCTCACATAGGTCCATATCATACTCTAAAAACAGATTTGGCATTTTGAAAATATATCATTCAGTCTCTGGGTAGTTAACATAATAACTTTTCAAAGTAAAATGTGAGTTTTCAAAACGTTTAATCTGCTACAAGCTCAGTGGAGCCAGGTTTTGGAATTGGGGGCTTCCATGAGCAAGGTAATGTTTCACTTATTTCACAATGGGAACACACTTGTTACTTTGGTGTACTAAGTCAGCTGAAAGCTTTTTTAATTTATTTATTTTTAAAACTAATTTGTTTATTTTTAAGATGGAGCTTCATCCTTTCACCCAGGTTGGAGTGCAGTGGCTCGACCTCAGCTCACTGCAACCTCCATCTCCGGGGTTCAAGTGATTCTTCTGAGTCAGCCTCCATAGTAGCTGGGATTACAGGTGCCCACCACCATGCCCAGCTAATTTTTTTTTTTGTATTTTTAGTAGAGATGGGGTTTCACTATGTTGGCCAGGCTGGTCTCAAACTCCTGACCTCAAGTGATCCACCTGCTTAAGCCTCCCAAAGTACTGGGATTACATGAGCCACCATGCCTGGCCAGTCAGCCAAATGCTTTTAATGCTGCTAATTTATAAATATTTGTGAGAGACATATTTTTCCAGCAGTCACCCAGCAACTATGATTAATGCATATGATCCATCTGGTCATTCTAGGTATCACATTATTTTGTTTTCCTTCCCTTCCAAACAAGGTTTTCTTAAATTATTCTGGTAATTACCCTGTTGTCTCCTTTTGGGCTATGTCAGTTTCTATATGCATACCAAGCAGAATTTCATTTTAGTTCTAAATTTATGACTTTCCATTTGGTGAGGATAATTATGGAGACATTGATTAGATTGTCTGGTGGTGACTTGGGCTCAGTAATTAAGACACATGCTGCTTATGGAGATGTAAACTCACTGACAGAAACCAAAGCAAGTGTGGAGAATTTATTCTGGTCTGGAGAGACAGGGGAAAGGCGGCTCCACCCTGCCATTCTAGGTGTTGCCCATGGCTGTGATGGGTCCCAGGGAGAGGCAGAGTTCCCCTACTGCCCACCTGTCCAGGCACTGGTAGGAGCCTTGGGAGCCTTTGCCCCAGTTCCAGGAGAGATGTGAGGGCGTATGCCTGCAGACAGGTTGATAGTTTCTCCTATAGCTGTGGTGGCACTAATGAGTCTCTTGCTTGGATAAGATTGCCCAAATTCTAGTAAGTTTTCACACAGTGGTCTAACTGACTGCTTAGTTCACCTTCGTCTGAGCAATCAGCTTCTACCGTGAGAAACAGGGCAATTCCCCTTGGACCACACGTGTGCAGGTACCAGATAGTCTGGAAGGATGCTGGAGTATTGAATTGTGTCTGATTATTTAACCTTCCCTCAAACTGGAAAACTTCTTTCAGGCAGGGGCACTGATGCATCTTTTACTGGCCGCAAGATATGCTGGGTTTGCGCCCTCATGTTTAGTTTTTTCGTGTGAAATTTAGTTTTATTTTCCAGCATAGTGACCTAAATACTTGCCACACTTACCTCTTGAGATTAGTTTCTTTTAGGTTAAGGTCCAGCTTTTCCTAACAGTCATAATCTTATATCAAATCACTTGTTGGGGAAGGAGGACAGGACATACTAACTTGGCAATGGGAATTGGCTTACCAGAGATGAGAAAGTCAGTCGCCTGGACTTGCTTGAAGGAATGAAACAGGCAGGATAAGTTTTGAAGGGGAAAAAGGAGGGAGCATTTCAGATTCTGTATTCATTCAGAATGAAGGTGAGTGTGCCTTTTCTCTATTTTAAAAATTGACCAATTCTACCCTTTTCTAAAACCTGGTGGAAGTCAAACTGGGCCTTTTGGTCACTCTAGAGCTAATACTTTGCTAGGAAGTTTGCAGGCGTTGAATGAAACTCATGACATAAGCCTATTTGCTGGAAACTGTCACTCCCATTCTCCCCTCTTTTATTTTGAGACAGGGTCTTGCTCTGTTGCTCAGGCTGGAGTGCAGTGGTATAATCATGGCACACTGCAGCCTCAACTTCCCAGGCTCAAGTGATCCTCCTATCAGCCTCCCACGTAGCTGGGACCACATGCATTCATCACCATGCCTGGCTAATATTTTTACTATTTGTAGAGATGGGGTCTTCTCGTGTTGCCCAAGCTGGTCTTGAACTCCTGGCCTCAAGTGATCCTTCCACCTTGGCCTCCCAAAGAGCTGGAATTACAAGTGTGAGCCACTGCACCTACCCCACCCCCATTTTTTTTTTTTAAACAAATGAGAAAACAGAGACTCAGATGAGTAAAGAAATTTGTCCAAGGCCATTCAGCTGCAAGTCTTGGAGTTGGAATTGCTCAAAGACTCCTGGCCTGTTTGATTCTTAATCCCCCACCTCTCCTAATGAGGGCCTGTATTTAACATCTCTCTCCTGCTTATTGGTCTACTTCTTCATTTTTTGTAATTTTTAATTTTTGTGGATATGTATTAGTCCATTTTTATGCTGCTAATAAACAGATACTTGAGACTGGGAAGAAAAAGAGGTTTAATGGACTTATGGTTCCACATGGCTGGGGAGGCCTTCCCACAATCATGGTGGAAGGCAAGGAGGAGCAAATCACATCTTACATGGATGGCAGCAGGCAAATAGAAAGCTTGTGCAGGGAAACTCCCATTTTTAAAACTGTCAGATCTCGTGAGACTGATTCACTATCATGAGAACAGTACAGGAAAGACCTGCTCCCATGATTCAATTACCTCCTACTGGGTTCCTCCCACAACATGTGGGAATCGTGGGAGTTATAATTCAAGATAAGATTTGGGTGAGGACACAGTCAAACCATATTCCACTCTGGCCCCTCCCAAATCTCATGTCCTCACATTTCAAAACCAATCATGTCTCAACTGTTCCCCAAAGTCTTAACTCATTTCAGCATTAACTTAAGAGTGCATGGTCCAAAGTCTCATCCAAGACAAGTAAAGTCCCTTCCACCTATGAGCCTGTAGAATCAAAAGCAACTTAGTTACTCCCTAGATACAATTGGGGTACAGGTATTGAGTAAATACAGCCATTTCAACTGGGAGAAATTTGCCAAAACAAAGGCGCTATAGGCCCCATGCAAGTCTGAAATCTAGCAAGGCAGTCACATCATAAAGCTCCAAAATGATCTCTTTTGACTCTGGGTCTCACATCCAGGTCATGCTAATTAATGCAAGAGGTGGATTCCCATGGTCTTGGGTGGCTCCGCTCCTGTGGTTTTGCAGAGTACAGCCTCTCTTCCGGCTTCCTTCACAGGCTGGCATTGAGAGTCTGTGGCTTTTCCAGGCGCATGGTACAAGCTGTCATTGGTCTACCATTCTGAGATCTGGAGACAGTGGCCCTCTTCTCAAGATTCCATTAGGCAGTGCCCCAGTAAGGACTCTGTTTGGGGGATCTGACCCCACATTTCCCTACTGCACTGCCCTAGCAGAGGGTCTCCATGAGAGCCCCACCCCTGCAGCAAACTTTTGCCTGGACATCCAGGCGTTTCCATACATCCTCTGAAATCCAGGCAGAGGTTCCCAAACCCCAATTCTTGACTTCTGTGCACTGGCAGGCTCACCAACACATGGAAGTGACCAAGACTTGCATCCTCTGAAGCCACAACCTGAGCTTTATGTTCACCCCTTTCAGCCATGGCTGGAGTGGCTGGGATGCAGGGCACCAAGTCCCTAGGCTGCACACAGCATGGGGATCCTGGGGCCAGCCCACGAAACCACTTTTTACTTGTAGGTCTCTGGGCCTGTGATAGGATGGGGTGCCATGAAGACCTTTGACATGCCCTGGAGACACTTTCCCCATTGTCTTGGGGATTAACATTCGGGTCCTTATTACTTAGGCAAATTTGTGCAGTCGGCTTTAATTTATCCTCAGAAAATGGGATTTTCTTTTCTATTGCATTGTCAGGCTGCAAATTTTCCAAACTTTTATGCTCTGTTTCCCTTATAAAACTGAATGATCCCAGCACTTTGGGAGGCCGAGGTGGGCGGATCACAAGGTCAGGAGATCGAGACCATGGTGAAACCCCGTCTCTACAAAAAATAGAAAAAATTAGCCGGGCGCGGTGGCGGGCGCCTGTAGTCCCAGCTACTCAGGAGGCTGAGGCAGGAGAATGGCGTGAACCCGGGAGGCGGAGCTTGCAGTGAGCCGAGATTGCGCCACTGCACTCCAGCCTGGGCGACAAAGTGAGACTCCGTCTCAAAAAAAAAAAAAAAAAAAACTGAATGACTTTAACATCAACCAAGTCACCTCTTGAATGCTTTACTGCTTAGAAATTTCCACCAGATATCCTAAATCATCTCTCTCAAGTTCAAAGTTCCATAAATTTCTAGAGCAGGGGCAAAATGCCACCAGTCTCTTTGCTAAAATGTAACAAGAGTCACCTTGGGAGGCCGAGGCGGGCGGATCACGAGGTCAGGAGATCGAGACCATCCTGGCTAACCCGGTGAAACCTCGTCTCTACTAAAAAATACAAAAAAACTAGCCGGGCGTGGTGGCGGGCGCCTGTAGTCCCAGCTGCTCGGGAGGCTGAGGCAGGAGAATGGCGTAAACCCGGGAGGCGGAGCTTGCAGTGAGCTGAGATCCGGCCACTGCACTCCAGCCTGGGTGACAGAGCGAGACTCCGTCTCAAAAAAAAAAAAAAAAAAAGAGTCACCTTTGCTCCAGTTCCCAACAAGTTCCTGGTTTCCATCTGAGACTACCTCAGTCTGGACTTTACTGTCCATATCACTATCAGCATTTTGGGCAAAGCCATTCAACAAGTCTCTAGGAAGTTACAAACTTTCCCACATTTTTCTATCTTCTGAGCCCTCCAAACTGTTCCAATCTCTGCCTGTTACCCAGTTCCAAAGTCACTTTCACATTTTTGGGTATCTTTTCAGCAGTGCCCCACTCTACTGGTGCCAGTTTACTGTATTAGTCTGTTTTCATGATGCTGATAAAGATGTACCCGAGACCAGGAAGAAAAAGAGGTTTAAGGACTTATGGTTCCACATGGTGGGGGAGTCCTTCCTACAATCATGGTGGAAGGCAAGGGGGAGCAAGTCACGTCTTACATGGATGGCATCAGGCAAAGAGAGAGCTTGTGCAGGCAAACTCCCATTTTTAAAACTGTCAGATCTTGGGAGACCGATTCACTCTCATGAGAACAGCATAGGAAAGACCCACACCCGTGATTCAATTACTTCCCACCGGGTTCCCCCAACAACATGTGGGAATTGTGGGAGTTACAATTCAAGATGAGATTTGGGTGGGGACATAGCCAAACCATATCAAGGTACATACTAGGTGCATATATTTTTGGGGCACATGAGATGTTTTGATACAGGCATGCAATGCATAATCATTACATCATGGAGAATGGGGTATTCATCCCCTCAAGCATTTATCCTTGTGTGATTACTTTTGCACCAACCTAATACGAACAATTCAATTATACCCTTTTAGTTATTTTTAAATGTACAATTAAATTATCATTGACTATAGTCACCCTGTTTTGCTATCAAATAATAGGTCTTATTCATTCTTTCTAACTATTCTTTTTGTACCAATTAACCATCCCCACCTCCCCCTATCCCTGCCCCATACTTCTTCATTTTCATTCCCAGTCTTTTTCCTTTCTTTTTCACGTCTGCCCAGCCTTTGCATTGCCCAGAGGCATTTTCTAATGCTCATGAAAGCTAGACTGTGCTCAAAGTATCCTTGATCCTTGTTCTAACTCAATGCTGCCTAATAGCCCTTTCTGCAACAGTGGAAGTGTGTCTATCTGTGTTTCCTAATACAGTAGCCACAAGCCACAAGTGGCTTTTGAGTACTTGAAATGTGCCTAATGCAGCTGAGAAGTTAAATTTTTAATTTAATTTTAATTAATAAATTTAAGTAGCCACTTGTGACAATATGGTGCTACCATATTGGATGGCATAGTAAATCTAACTCATTGGTTCTTTAGTTGAAAATGTGAGCCCTTGTCATTGAGGTCAAGTTAGCTTTGTCAGTGTTGGGCTAAGCTGTAATCCCACATAAGTTTATCGTTTGCTTATCTTGACCTTGCATGCCTGTTGTTTCATTAGTATCCCTTCTTTGTTCTAATCACAATTTTGGTGGTGGTTTGGGGATTGGTTTCTTATAGGTTCAACGAAATGAGGACAAATCTACTACCTTGAAATTGGCTGATTTTGGACTTGCAAAGCATGTGGTGAGACCTATATTTACTGTGTGTGGGACCCCGACTTACGTAGCTCCTGAAATTCTTTCGGAGAAAGGTAAGCGTTACACATCGATCTGTGGGACTCTAGTTCCCTTACTAACAAATGTTTCATTTGTAATATTTACTAGTTTTCAATATGGAATAAATCTCAGAGAATTGATGCTTAGGCTTGGATTTGGACTTCATTGAAAATATTTGAAGTAGGCTTGATCAAAGCCTGAGAGCTTTCTCCTCATCAGGGCTGCCCTTGTTACAGTGAATGGATCAGTGTGTGTGTGTGTGTGTGTGTGTGTGTGTGTATGTGTGTGTTTAGTGTGTTTAGGCAGGACAGTGAGATGAAAGATGATGGAGAATTGGATGGGGAACTCAAGCAAGCAAGGCCATTTGGGCTACTGACCCAAGGCTGTCTCTAACAGGAGAGAACTGAAGCAGTCCTTACGGTACTTGGTTTAAACATTTCTTCACCAACCTTCCATTTAAAGGAAAAAGGGATCCCATTTTCCTCCATGAATTCTATGAATATTTATTACTTACTTCTATATTATGCAAGGATCCAATGAGTTGTTTTAGTGACATACTTTCTAAAACATTTAAAAAGGAAATAATAGTTTTGATATGGCTCTAACTATATGAATGACTATTTGACTACTGTGGCACTTCAGGAGAAATCAATTTACCCACGGTTGTAAGATGGGAAGACTTTCATCGGATTGCAGGGCTGGTGACAGGGAGAAGGGATGGACGGATAGTTTCCCAACAGCAGAACCATCAGGGCAATTAAGAAGAGGAGATGGCCAGGCACAGTGGCTCACACCTGTAATCCCAGTACTTTGGGAGGCCAAGGTGGGGTGGATCACCTGAGGTCAGGAATTCGAAACCATCTTGGCCAACACAGTGAAACCCCATCTCTACTAAAACTACAAAAAAATTAGCTGGGCGTGGTGGCACATGCTTGTAATCCCAGCTACTCAGGAGGCTGAGGTAGGAGAATGGCTTGAACCCGGGAGGCGGAGGTTGCAGTGAGCCAAGATTGCGCCATTGCACTCCAGCCTGGGCAACAAGAGTGAAACTCCGTGTCAGAAAACAAAAACAAAACAAAACAAAAAAACACCAAAAGATGAGGAGATGACATGCATGAGGTCAGGTGTTAGAGACATGGAGAAGACTAGCCTCAGTGGACCAGAGAGAAACACAATTGGTTGGTGTATTCGTCAGGTTTTTGTGTTGCTATAGAAATAACGAAGGCTGGATAATTTATAAAGAAAAGAGGTTTAGTTGGTTCAGGATTTTGCAGGCTGTACAAGCATGGTGCCAGCCATCTGCTCTGCTTTTGGTAAGGGCTTTAGGATGCTTACACTCATGGTGGAAGGTGACAGGGAACCGGCATGTTACATGGTGGAACTGGGAGCAAGAGAGAGAGAGAGGGAGGAGGTCCCAGACTTCTAAACAACCAGATCCTAAGTGAAGCACCTGAGTGAGAACTCACTTGTCACCAAGGGGATGGTACTAAACCATTCATGAAGGATCCACCCCCATGATCTAATCACTTCCTACAGGCCCCACCTCCAACACTGGGAATCACATTTCAATATGAGATTTGGAGGGAACAAATATCCAAACTTTATCAGTTGGGTAGGTTGAGCTTAAATTCTCCACAAATGGGAAGGCTGGGTAGAGGTGTTTAGACTTGGTGTGGCATCGATGAACTGGTTAAGAGAAGAAAAGAAAGCAAATAGGCAACATGAATTCTTGGGAAAATCACATATTGGTGGTAGCACCAACTAAAACAGGGTGTTGGAAAGGATAGCTCTTTTGGGAGATAGGGGGATAGGGTGAGTTTAGTTTTGAACACACTGACTTTGTAGAGATATCAGGATGGATAATGGAGTTGTCCACTTGGCAAGGAGGTGAAGCTGTGAGCTGAACATGTGGCTTTGAGACTCCTCAACAGAGAGGTGGTTGATAATGGGCTCCTTGGTAATGCCAAGAATGAGAGCCAAGGACGTATTCTTGAGGAGGCCAAGAGCTCAGAGATGAGAGAAGGAAGGAGGGGTCAGTAGAGAAAAGGGTGGGTAGCCCAGAGAGGATCTGGAAAGTGCATTGTCACAGAGGCCAAGGGACATTTCTAGAGATTGATGAGACCCAGGAAAATCAGTCCCTCTCAACAGTGAACGGTTGAGAACTGAGAAAAGGTCACAAGGGGTCGTTAGTGACTTATTCTCTTAGTGTTTTCCTGCTGATTTGTGTTTTGTCAAACTTACTCTGGGGCTTAATCATGAATATATAACTTCTAAATTACAACAGTCAAGTGTTTTATTTTTCTAACTGTAGAAAGTTAGAAAGTGTTTGAAAATGTATATATTGCTGTGATAAGTTTTGGGAGGACAATGTGTAATATGTATTAATAATCTTTATATTGCTTTGTCTATTTCACTGCTGGAAGGTTATTTTAGGAATATGATCAGACATGTGCACAAATGTTTAATAAATGCTCATCAGAAAATTCCTTACAGTTGTAAAAAAATTAGTAAAAACTTAAATTACAACATAGCCATTTATTATGTAAAAGGGATACTAATGGTTGTTAGAAATCATGTTTGTAAAAAATATTTTTTATATTTTTCATAGGAAATTCTTATGTTGGAAATGCCATTATATAATATTAAGTAAATAAAATAGAGTGTAAGTGCAATGTGATCCTAATTTTTTGTAGAAAAGTAAATAAAAATGTTATTTAGAAAAGAATACATGTCTCCATATGGGTGTGTGCATATGTGTGTGTGTGTGTGTTGTGTACTAGTGTGTGCACATGTGGGGGATACAGCTAGTAAACATCAGTCTTTTAAAAATCATTTAAAAAGCCAGCAAATTATATTTTTTAAGTGAGAGAGAAGGCAATGGATATATAGGAAGCAGAGATCTCTAACTATCTCTGGTGAAGGGTGAAGTTTTAAAATTTCCAGTACAGTGTGGACTCACAGTCCTGCTGCATGTGACTAGAACACATCTCATGCTACATGTGACTCACCACGTGTGTATGACAACGCCTGAATGATGTATGTGCTGTTCAACGAGATGTGCCGTTCAATCATGCAACTGAATGTCACAGTCTTGTTAAATTGCTATCAGAGTTTCCAAACACTTGCTTTCAAATGCTTCTGTGCTCATTTTATTACAGACCAGTAATAAGGCATTGCAAAGTGGCAGTGGTCCATGGACCACACTTTGAGTAACGATGGTGTAGAATCCTTATGTATAGGAGTTAGAAGGGAGCTGTGTTTGGAAGTGGCTCTTGGTTGCTGAGAGCTGGGATCCTCTGTAACTTAGATCTATTTAGAACCACAATACTCCATCCTTTATTTCGACACCTTTGACCCTGCCTGGTCTCAGGTTTGTTTGTGTCTCTGCCTCTGTCTGCACAGGTTATGGACTGGAGGTGGACATGTGGGCTGCCGGCGTGATCCTCTATATCCTGCTGTGTGGCTTTCCACCATTCCGCAGCCCTGAGAGGGACCAGGACGAGCTCTTTAACATCATCCAGCTGGGCCACTTTGAGTTCCTCCCCCCTTACTGGGACAATATCTCTGATGGTGAGATTTGGGGCTTCCTCACACAGCAGGGGAGGGGATGGATTTTTCAGGTCAGATGTGTAGAGGACCCACCACTGTGCCTGGCGCAGAGTTGGACTGTCACCATGTCATGTCTCATCCTTTACTTCCTCAGTAGCTTCATGTAGGTTTGTGTAGCACTCTGAAAACTCGGAGATTTTCGTGAAAAAATTTAGTGCTTTGAGATTTAGTGAAAAAGCCTAACCACCAGTTACAGTCACCAGGTAGTTTTCCTTAAGGTAATTCAAGAACCTTAGAACTGAAAAATATCAGAAACATTATAACTCGCCTTTGGAAAGAGAAAGGCCATCTTGTATACAGAAGTGTTTGTGAATGGAACAGACTGAAAATGCTTCTTTTACATGTGCATAACCAAGGGTCCTGTAGCAGCACACTTGGAGCACAGGGGCTCTGCAGTGAAGATCTCAGTTATTTTTTAGTGACCTGGAGCATGCATGGTCCTCCCTGCTTTTGGCCCTCTGTTCTATTTGATTCCAAATGAAATCCTTCCCCTTGTCTCTACGGATTTGTCTGTACTACTTACTGTCCTTGTAAAACTGAGAACTAGATAATTGGGGATTTTGAGTCTTTAGCTTAAAAAGTAGAATAGGAGGCTGGGTGTGGTGGCTCATACCTATAATCCCAGCACTTTGGGAGGCCCAGGTGGGAGGATTGCTTGAGGCCCGGAGTTCGAGACCAGGCTGGGCAACTTGCAAGACTTCTTCTCTACAAAAAATAAAGCAAATTAACCAGGCATGGTCCCAGCTGCTTTGGAGGCTGAGGCAGGAGGATCGCTTAAGCCCAGGAGTTTGAGGCTGCAGTGAGCTATGATGGTGCCACCACACTCCAGCCTGGGTGACAGAGATCCTGGTTCAAAATAAAAATAAAAATAAAGTAGAATAAGAATGATAGCATTTTGTTTTTCCATTTTCCCTAAACATGCTGTTTAATTTTAGTTATTGAACTGCCTCCATCCCTAGCCTCTATTTCCTCACTGGGATTGGAAGATGAGGAAAGGGAAAATCTTCATTTTTTCCCCCTCTAAATAAGGTAGGGAGAGGGTGGCTTGTCACAGTAGATGAGGATCTTGAGCTGACAAGGCAGTGGCAACTGGGAATTGAGGGACTAAAAATCATTTTAGAAAGTTCTGTGCAGCACTCCTTAGATTTGGGCATGGGTGGCCCTCGTCCTGGGGCCTGCGCTAGTCACATCCTTGTCTACAGAGTGAGGAGAGTATGGGGCTTAGGGGATGTGCCCCCAGAGCCCAGGTCCCCTCTTCTAGGTCACTTCCTTAAGACCCATTAATTACCTGTCCAAATGGCCCAAGCCCACATCCAAGGTTTGTGAGACCTCTTTCCAGCCTCTTCCCACTATGCCATAAAGTGGCCAAGGAGTGGCTGTCTGGAGCGGGTAGACAGAGCTTGGACATGTTGGCTGGGGTGTCTGGTTGTCTACACTTGTACACAAGAGTCTGAGGATTCTCAACTTCAATCTGGCCTTCCAGCCTCTGAGTGAGTCATTTGAGGACCCTGAGAGAGTGGTTCTGGCAGCGGTGGGGCTGGGGCTTTTTGTGGGCAGAATTTTCCCAGCTTGAATTGGGTGGTGTAGGAGGAATATGGGCCTTCTGTGCTCAGGAGGTGGCTGGACATCGGTGTACGGGAGCGGTGATTGGTGGGTGAGCAGCTGGTCTTGAGTAAAAGACAGCCTTCAATGAAGGCAAAGAACAACAACAACAAAAGTGGATGTTTTCTTCTTGTGCATTCTTGAGTGATTGAAAGAGCAGGCTCAATGAGCCAGGCTGGGAGAGCCGGCAAGCCAGGGGGAAATCTCTTCTGCTTTCTGCCTGCTGCTGGGCCCACCAGTTGGCCCCTCATTTCTCTAAAATCAATCCAGTCATGGTCTTGGGCAGACAGTAAAATTAATTTTGAATTTGCACTATTTACTTTTTAGATTTCTTTACACGGTTTTCTGTTTTGTCAATGTTAAGGCATATGTATTGACTTGGGAAGATTGAAGATATTTTATTTAACAATGTGTTAGTTTTGATTTGAAATCTGAAAGTATGTAGATGTATAGCATGTGATCTCCATTTGTTCCTTTACCCTGAGTGCCAGGGATGTTAAGAGTGGGCCTGGCCCCGTGATTCTAGAGAAATGAATGAACGTCCTCTCGAGCTGTGCTATCCAACATGGAAGCCCCCTCTCCGCTGCCACACATGGCTATTTAAATGCAAATGTAAATTAACTCAAAGTAAATCACATACATATTCACTTCCTCAGTTTCACAAGCCAGATTTCAAATGCTCAATAATCACAGGTGGATAGTGCAGATAGAGAATGTTCCTGCCTTCTACTGGACTGTGCTGCTCTAGAATATGAAGGAGCCTTTCAGCCAGCCATGGTGCTGACGTGAATGTTTGTGTTCTTATTTCACGTGTGGGGAAGAAAAATTCAGAACCACTTGCATTCATCACATTTTTCCCTCCTCTCATTCCAACAGCTGCCAAAGATCTGGTGAGCCGGTTGCTGGTGGTAGACCCCAAAAAGCGCTACACAGCTCATCAGGTTCTTCAGCACCCCTGGATTGAAACGGCTGGCAAGACCAATACAGTGAAACGACAGAAGCAGGTGTCCCCCAGCAGCGAGGGTCACTTCCGGAGCCAGCACAAGAGGGTTGCGGAGCAGGTATCGTAGTCACCGCCTCGGGAATCTGTTCAGCCCCCAGTTCTGCTCAAGGACAGAGAAAAGGATGGAAGTTTGAGAGAAAAACAATGAAGAGGCTTCTTCACATAATTGGCGAATCAGAGGGAGAGACACTCAGTGTATTTTAAAGCATATTAAAAAAATTAAGTAAATGTTAAATGTCAACATATTTTTAGATTTGTATATTTAAAGCCTTTAATACATTTTTGGGGGATAAGCATTGTCATCAGTGAGGAATTTTGGTAATAATGATGTGTTTTGCTTCCTCTTTGTAACCAAGTTTATTCTGTACTACAGGAGTGGTGCTTACCAGGGTCTAAACTCCCCCTGTGAGATTAATAAGGTGCATTGTGGTCTTTCCGTGTTAATAAAATGTGCTCTGAATAACAGAAGTGGGCCTGTATTCCGATTACTTCTTTGTGCTGGCGACGACGGCCAGGGAATGAATGATCTCCGGAGGCTGATATGACTACATATAGATGTGAAGGACCTAAATAGACAAGACCTGTTTGTTTAGGATGTACTACTCTTGGTCTCTAGCATTTCAGTCTTACCCAAAATCAGTTTTGGTGCAGTCTGAGACATGGAAAGAAAAAATCAAACTATTGAATCATTCTTGCTCCTGCAATACCATTATACTGCTTTTCAGCCCAATTATCCCTGAGCCTGAGTCATTTCTATGTGAAGTCAGGCACTCAGGCTGTGACTGTGTTAACATTTTCAGATCACGAGGGAGCCATTTAGTACATTAATATGTCAGGAATGCAGTAAATGGATTACACAGGGACTTGAAGGAGCTCAGAGTTCAAGCACATTCCTACCTGCAGGGCATACACCCAGGACACATTCCAGATTTCTGTGCTGAAATATTGGTCTTTGCAGATGACTCTGGGAGTATGTGTGGGCTGACAGCAAAACATATCCTAATATTTCCCAAATTTACCTTCCTAGATTATGAATGACCTGGTCAGTAGGCCACAAATCCAGTCAAGAGTGTGGCTTTCTCACTTCTACCTTCCCTAACAGTTTCGGAGCCATCTGGGTCGAGGGGTGTATTAGTTAGGAAAACAGGGACAGTACTAGAGAATTCAGCATAAGGAATTGCTTAATCAGGTTTCGGAAAATGGAAAAAGCACAAAGGAGGCTCTGGTATAATTTAGAGATAGTAACTGCAGGAAGTGGCTCCCATTCTTAGGTGGAGAACCAAGGGAAGAAGTTGGGGTTATTAGAACCTAAGAGATTGAAGGAGAAATTCCTTGTAGTGGACACTGTGGTATGCCACTCAGGTCCTCCAAGACTGAAGGGAATAAGCTGCTTGGGGTGCTGCTGGATGATGGCCCTCAGCTTTCAACCCTGTACAGGAATTACCCTCCACTGGAAGAGACACCTTTCAGCTCCCTCCTGAAGCAGGCCATATCAAATGACTAGTCCATGTAGGGTATGGCGGCTCAGCTCCTTTGTCCCAAATAGGGACAATACTGAAGGGCCATCCAACTACTGACCTGCTCATGGGGGTTGGCCGAACTGTTGGTTGAGACTGCATCATAGCCCAGCTTCTCCCTTGCCCAATCCTGCTTCTTTCTTTTCCCTTCCAGAAGTAATGATACTGAGACCACTCCTAATAAGCCTTTTGGATGCTAATCTGGATTTCAGAGTTGGCTTCTCAGGAAACTAAACCCTTGACACTCCCTAGAAACTTGGAACCACATCAAAGAAGTACCAGCTGGTGCTTTAACCTCAGAAGCTTGGAGGAGGGGGTCCTGTGGAGCTGGGACTCAGACCCCTTAGGAGAGGGTGCTGCCCAGCAGGCAGTGTAATAGGACTCATTCTGAAAACGTGAAGAGGCTGGAAGCTGGATTCAGTTGCTACTAGAACATCATTTGATAAAGACACCAGTAACCTTCATTTCACTAAATCCAAAAGAGAATTTCCAGTCCTCAAATTAGCATCACTTGACCCTATTGACCACTCTCTCTTTGAGTAACTTCTCCTGTTGACTATCATGATGTCACATTTTTCTGTTTCTTTTTTTTTCTCCTATACCTTTGGATCTCCTGTATAGATTCAGTCTTCTTTCAGTTGCTAAAAGCTGTAGTTCCATCCTTAGTGGCTAGGGAAATGCTAATTAAAATCACTATGAAATATCACTATACACCCATTAGAATAGCTAAAATTAAAAGGCTAAAATGAAAAGACTGACCATACCAACTCCTAGCGAGGATGCGGAGTGATTGGAATTCCCGCACCTTGCTGCTGGGAGTATAAAATGGGACTTCTCCTTTGGAGAACGGTTTGGTAGTTCCTTTAAAAGTTAAACATGTGAAATTGCATACCATATGAAATTGCACTTCTAGATATTTACGCAGGAGAAATTCAAGCATACGTCCTATGAAGACTTCACAATATTTATACATGCTTTATTTGTAGTAGCCCCAAAGTGGAAACAGCTTGAGTGTGCACGATTTGGTGCATGGATAAACAGATTGTATGGCCACACAATGAATAACAGCCACAAAAAAGGGATGAACTGTTCATATACGAACAATATGGATGGACCGCCAAAGAATTAGGTTGAATGAAAGAAGAAAAAAAAGACTATATTTTGATTATCTCATTTACGTACTATTCCAGAAAATACAAGTGAATCTACAGTGACAGAAAGTGATCAGAGGTTTCCTGGAGATGGAAATGGGGAGAGCAGGGAGGAGGGATTGCAAGGGAACACTTGGTAAATTTGGGGATGAGGGACGTGTTCATTTTCTTGAATGTAATAATGGATTTATGGGAGTATATATGTCAAAACTTACCAAATTGTACACTTTTGCTATGTGCAGTTTATCGTGTGTCAATTATACCTCAATAAAGTTGTAAAAATATAGTTGCAGGTCCTCAAAGTTCAGTCCTAGACTCTATTTTCACTCTGTTTCACTTGGCAGCTTCATTTACACTCACTATGTATTTGCAGACGGGCCTTTCCTTCCCTGCCCCCAGTTATGTTTCCATCCAAGGCTTCTCTAACTTCCAGGCCCACCTTTCCAACTGCCTACAGAACATAGCTGTGCACAGCCACCAGAAGTTCCTCTACAGCGGAATCCCCAAGCCTGGTCCTCCTCTATTTCTCCCTAGCTCAGGGAATGGTGGTGTTCAGCAAGTTCAAAACAGGCATCACGCTTGATACCGCACTCTCTGACTCCCGAATCAGTCCATCCTCATTGATTTACTTCCTCAGTGTTGCTTGGATCTGTCCACTTACCTTCCTTAGTTTCTCTTCCAATGGACATTTAGGCTGTTTCTCAGTAATTATTTATTCTTACAAACATGCTGTATTTACCATCCATCCTATATGCATCCCTCTTGCGTGTGTAGGAGAGTTTCTTTTCTTAGAGAGAAAATCTCCAACTTGATCAGATATTGCCAACTTGATTTTGAATTTATCCTCCCATAAACAGTGATGAAAGGTTCTTTTCTGTCATGGTTTACCGCATGGTTTTGCTTTTTATTACCCAAATGATAATATTTGAACATAATTGAGAAATAACACAGAAGCTATGTTGTTATTACCACAAAGCTGTGTTAAACACGTTGACAATTGTGTAGCACTTAATATAGAGCTCCTGGAGTGAATTCCAGTGCGTATCTCATTTCCACCCAGAGCAATGGCACCGCTGGCTATGATTCTCAGCCCTACTTTACAGATGGGGAGACTGAGACGCAGAGAAGTAACCTGACTTCCCTATCATCACTTGGTTTACAAAAAATGCCAGCTGCCAGCTAAGCACCACAGTGCAGAGCGGCACCATCCCTTCAGTTCCCAGCCTCTGCTCTGTGTCTGATCCTGCAAGGCCAGATCCCAAATGCCTGTGGATGAGCAATACTAAAAAGACTCCTTTCCGCAACAGAGGTACTTTTTCTAGAGGCTCCTTTAACTCCAGCCCCAGTCCTCCCACTTCATGAGACCTGGAAGTCTGTGTTTGAAACCAGTGGCCAGTACTGCGGGGCCAGGGGCGTCACATGCAACCCAGTCACCTATGGATTGGTTGGGAGTTGATGGTGAATGTGGAGGTGGCTTAGGAGTCATGGTTGGTCCTTCCAAGGGGGACACTGCCAGTGAAGAAGCTCCAGGGGTGACTGTCAAGTGATGTGTTCTTTCTAGGGCTTGGCTCCAGCTCCTCCTGAGTTGGGCAATCATAAGGCAATTGCTTTGTATTTCTTACCTGCTTTAGGTGGCAGGGGAGTTTCTGATTCTCTCTTCCCCTGAAAACTCATGACACTGATGTGGAGACTCTGGTTGCCTTATCGATCCCTGAAGCACCCACTATCCTGGTGCTTCCCTGGGCTGAATTGAGTCTCCTCACTCAGTCATATCTTTCTCCAGGGAAGCTCACATCCAATAACTGGTCGAACTGGGTTAAAAAGGTCCAGTCCCCTTGCTTCAACTCAGGACAGCTCCATAGGGCCACCCTGTAGCTCCATGCGGGATCAGGCATGGCCTTTGCTTCAACTAGACCACAGTTAGCTACTTCTTCTACTCAGTCCCACGCCATTCATACCTTCTTCCTCAGCAGGTGCTGACACAGAACAGTCCCCAGTAAACTTCCTGTGCACATACCTCTCTCTCAGTGTCTGCTTCCTGGGGAAACCAGCCTGTGACTTTCTCATAGCCAGTGAGAATGAGCAGGAGGCCACTGAGCTTGGGGACCATCTAGCCCCTCTTGGCTGGAATGGACCTGCCTAATGCTTGGCTGCCCAGACTGAGGCTGATCTCAGAGGACCACGGTACAGATCGGTTCTGGGTCCAGGGCTCTCTGAGTCCCAGGACTGCTGGCTTTGTGGAAGCTTTTAGCCATGTAATCCAGGGCCAGCTAACTCAGAGGGTTTGCAGAAATAATTCTGATTTTCTTTATTTAAAAGGGGGATTAGAACAAGTTCCAGTGTGTGAGCAAGACTGGCTGGACCTGTGTGAGTAACTGGGGTCCAGCCCGATAGCTGTGCTGAGGAGTGGACAGCAGCTCACCCAGGTAGTGCTAGATGCTGCTGGCCAGAGTGGGAGGAAGCTGAGCCTACCTGGAGAAATCTGGGGACACGGTGTTCTCCCAAGCAGACCCTGAGACAAGGACATAGGTGGATAGTTTATTTGGGAGGCAAACCCAAATAGTGTGGAGAGGGAATGGGGGAAGTGAGTCCAGGAAGAGAGGAAAGCCAAGAAAAGGTGCATTCACTTGTGAGGGCCGCTGTGGGCAACTGGAGCTCACGTCCACTGGGAGCATTCTAGAACACATCTCAGAACTGTCCTACTGCTGTGCAAGGAAACTGGATTGTATCCACCAACTCCTGTCCTTTGTTCTTTGAGAGTTTCTCTTGGTGTGTGAACTCCCTGCCACTGCTGTCCTGTTTTGAGCCAGGCAAGTTTCCACTATATGCCAGATCCTTGACATTTTCTCAGCGAATCCTCAAACAGCCTCATTGTATAGGCATTATTATCCCACCCCAGCATCTCTTGCACGAATGACCATCATTAGCATGAATTTTAAACAGAAATTCAATCATGTCGCCCACAGCTTAAGATGGCTTCCCAACACATTTTAGAACTCAGTCTGCCTCCTCACCATGGCCTAGAGGAGAAAAATGGCCTGGCTCTCCCTACCTCAATGATTTCATCTCCCACCCTCTCCACATGCTAGTTCTGCTGTAGTCACACAAATGCTTCTGTGGCTTCTCATACACAGTCATCTCCTTTTGGGGCCTTTGCACTGATCATTTCCTTTCTCCAGAATGATTCTCCTCCAGTTCTTTGAGGTCTCAGCACAAATACTGCCTCCCCTGAGAGACAGCCTCCCTCAGATGCTGTCCCATCCCCTTGTTTCGTTTCCTCCAGTGCACTCCCCAGCCTCTGAAATAATCTCGTTTATTTTGTTTGTCTACCTGCTTGCTCCCCACCACTCCCTCTTTCAGAATGTAAGCTTCAGGAGGACAGGAAGGAAACTTCTCTGTCTTGTTCCTTTTGTATTATCAATGCCTAGAAAAATGTAGGCTCACAATAAATATTTGTTGTATGCAAGAAGCAATTCCCAATGTATCAGTGAGGGAACTGAGGCTCCAAGTCACACAGGTCATAAATGGCAGAGCTGAGAACTGAACTCACAATTATCAAAGACTATGGATCTTCCCTACATGCCACCCTGCCTAGGAAACCTGGAAAACTCACCTCTCTCCTTTCCTGTATCTTGATCCCAAGTTTTAGCATCCTGCCTTCAGTCCTGATGTAAAATCCCCCTGGTCATTCCTCTATGGCAGATGCTAACGACTGAGTTTCTGAGATAGAATCTCCATTGCTGTTTTTCCTTAACTGAATGAATATTTTTTCACATTTTAGAATTTCTTCAGTTGGAGTGCCTTTTACTGTTGATGAATGCTTAATATTGTTTCCTTTTCCCCTTGAAAGATCTTATTAAACCCAGGGTGTATCTTACAGTGACAACATCCTAGAATCTGGAAATAGATTGCGGTGAAAACCCTGTAGTTGTTTTCCAGAAAGCAATGGTAGTTGAGATAAATAGTGGAAATTTCTCCCTTTCCCTTGGGTTGTATTCTTTCTGTTTTACACAGGCACTGTACAGAGTAGCATCAGATATTTATTTTGTTGTTAATGGTGTATTTTTTTTCCATGTCTATCTTCCTGATAGAATCTTAGAATCAAATAATAAAAGAACATAAAGATATATCTAGATTCATTCTGACAAGTTTCATATCTCCGAATATACTCAGAGAGGAAAATTTGACCTTAAGAAAAATTACATTGAGAAATCCAGCTGCTATTATAAAAGTCATTCAGCACAGAGAAAATGATGTGTCTTCCAATGTGGTACCTGTGTAATTTATGTCAACAGAAAGCCAGTAACTTGATCATGATCTGAAAGTAAATTTCACTTGTGAGATCTTGGTCTCTCTCCTGATCTGATAGAAAGAAGCATGCTGTATACATTCTCAGCTCCAACTTCCCAAAAGAACTTTGGTGGGAGTGAGAGACTGACAGTGAGAGATAGATTTATGCAGGAGCATCATGGAGGTAACTCTGGAAACAGAAAGTATGATTTTAATAGGAATTCTTCCTAAACCTTGGATGTCTTTTTAAATGGACATGTTTAAATTGATATGTTTTTCCAGCAAATATAGATTATCCAGTCTTAAATCAAGCTGCTTAATTATTGCCTAATTTTATTTTCTGTAAATCTAATTATGTTTTCACTGTGTACCTCCATCTTGCTGGCCAGCAGGCGGTGATCTTAGCTGTCATTTCACATTGGACTGCAGTCCCTGCATCTTGAGAAGTGCTAAGTCGTGGGGTGCATCCTTTAGTCACTAGTTCCCTGAGGCTACTACTGATTCACTCACTGTCCCTGCCCAGTGGTTCCCTGCTGCTTCCTTGTCTCTTTAGGGTCGAAGAATACTTTGTACAACTGCCCATGGCCCTCTTTCCATGGCCACACTGATGATTCCTCCTTGCTGTCCTGACCCCTTGCTGTGTCAGCACTTGGTTCCCTGGGTTTCCAGAGCCTATAGAATTCTTTTTCTCAATTTCCTTGAGCTAGGAAGGCTCTCTTTGGATGGTTTTGGGAGAACCTTTTCTTCTTCTTTTCTCTCTGTAAACTCCTTTCTGTCTTCCTACATCCTCCACAGACCCCCAAATCCTACTCTGGGCAGGGCTGGGATCAGGTGAGGTGAATCGGTATCCTCCTCACCCACTATATTTGAGGGTGTGCCTCAAAAAGCAGATATCTTTTGGTATTTATCTTGTTTTTCTAAACTATTGCATGAAAATATTACTTATCTTGATTACTGAGTGTTTTGGTAGCTCCTTAAATTTTGCAGCTGAGGAGGCTAGGTGCAGTGGCTCACATCTGTAATCCTAACACTTTGGGAGGCCGAGGCAGGAGGATTGCTTGAGCTCAGGAGTTTGGCACCTGCCTGGGAAACTTAGTGAGACCTCATCTCTATAAAAAACAAAAAATTAGCCAGGCATGGTGGTATGTGCCTATTGTCCCAGCTACTCGGGAGGCTGAGGTGGGAGGATGGCTTGCCTGGGAGGCGAAGGTTGCAGTGAGCCACGATCACGCCACTACACTCCAGCCTGGGCAACAGAGGCTGACCCAGTCTGAAAAAAAAATTTGTAACTGAGGATAGTGCCTCACTCACGTCACCTTAATTCCGGTTGTGGATTTTGGGAACAAACACAGTAGATCCTATGGCTTATTTCTGATATGGTTTGGATGTTTGTCCCCTCCAAATCTCATGCTGAAATGTGATTACCAGTGTTGGAGGTGGGGCCTGATGGGAGGTGTTTGGGGAATGGGGTGGATCCCTCATGAATGGCTTGGTGCTCTCCACTTGGTAATGAGTTCATTTGAGATCTGGTTGCTGAAAAGAATCCACTGTCTCTTTCTCTTGCTTCTTTTGTTTTTTTTTCTCTCTTTCTTGCTCCTTGTCTCACTATGTGACATGGTGGTTCCCCTTGCCTTCTGCCATTATTGTAATCTTCCTGAGGCCTCACCAGAAGAAGATGCCCACACCACACTTTCTGCATAGCCTGCAGAACTGTGAGTCAAAACAAACCTCTTTTCTTTATAAATTATTCAGTGTCAGGTATTCCTTTATCGCAATGCAAATGGACTAATACACGCCTCCTTTCTCTCTTGCCATGTATCCTAAGAACCAGTTGGAAATGAGAGAAAGGTAGGGGAAATTTAAGGTGGAAAAAACAAATAATTACTATCTACGGATGTTATTTAGCCACACATAGAATTAGAGGGATAGGCTTTATCTCAAGAGCTCATTCCTCAAGAGTATATATATATATATAATGCTCTCCCACCCATACTTCTAATACCAGGGAGAGGATGAGGCTGTGTTTGATATCTTGCATAGGTATGTAAAAAGGAAGACACTTGCTCTCTCATCCACCTCAATCATCAGCTGGAACTAAAGTTGCTTTTCAACTCAGATTCATGGCTGTGGAGACATAGCCAGCTGAGACAGTCTCACCGCTAGTAAAGTTACAACAGAAATGACAGTGGGGCCGGGTGCGGTGGCTCACACCTGTAATCCCAGCACTTTGAGGCCGAGGTGGGCAGATCATGAGGTCAGGAGTTCAAGACCAGACTGACCAATATGGTGAAACCCCATCTCTTCTAAAAATACAAAAATTACCTGGGCATGGTGGTGGGTGCCTGTAATCCCAGCTACTGGGGAGGCTGAGGCAGGAGAATTGCTTGAACCTGGGAGGTGGAGGTTGCAGTGAGTTGAGATCGTGCCCCTGCACTCCAGTCTGGGTGACAGAGCAAGACTCCATCCCAAAAAATAAAAAATAAAAAACAAATGACAGTGGCCCATGACCTGCTGGATGTCTCTTAGTTTCATTTTTCCTTGTTTCTTTGAGGCTCAACTCCCCACTTTCTGACTGTGGCCCTAGGCTGATCTGTTCTTCTGGACTCGTTAAGAAACAAAACCAAAAACAGTTTTTCAAGAAGAGCCTCCATTCTCCAAATTGAGATCAGTGAAGTTTGATTCTATTTTTATAAAAGGCTCAACTTCTGCCCAGTGGCTCCAGCTCAGCACTATTAAGTTAAGGAGGGAGCGTGGAGGCTTCAAACGTGAGGGTGATTCCTTTTATTGTGCTTCTCTCTTCAAACTTCCCCTCAGGGTGGAAGAAATCAAAATCAGAGAAACAATATAAGGTTGTGAAAAGTCAGCAGAGGATTCCAAGAATCCTCCTGGAATCAGAGGATTCTGGGTCTTTGTACCTGCGAGGCAGCTGCTTTCAAGCTGCCTGACTTGACTTGTTCAGCCCTCATAAAAATCACTGAAGGGCTGAACATCACTCTGTTTCTCTGCTTTGTCTACTCCCTTGAAAATAAATAGAAGCACCATGGGACATTTTGTCCCACATTTGCTGCTTCTGAGGGTTTTTTCTTTTACCAGGCTTCCCAACACAGACTTCTTCCCTTCCATAAGCTCTGAGCGACCGAGTGTTGTCTTCTCTGGTTCTGTTTTCCCAGATTATGCTTTCATGGCTGACTCATCTCTCTCTCAAATAGAACAGAAGCCGCAGCCGGGTCTCGTCCCTCACACACGGGTTCCCCTTACCTCTGCTTTGTTCCTTCCCGCTTATGGCTCTGTTCCTGACAATGGATCCACGCCTTATGAGCTGCAACTTCATCGGGAATCAGGGAGTTGCCAGAAAGATGAACAGCCCAAACAACTCAGTTGGAAAGGGGGCTTATTGAAAGGTGATGGCGGAAATCTCCAGGAAAAGATCTTCCTGAGAATAAGAAGGTCACCTGCTTGGCTTCTCCAGCCTCGCCATCCCTCTGAGGCTCAGTGGGCTCTCGGCAAGGCCTTGGAACAGGATGTTCTCGTTTCTCTGCTGCACGCTGGGGCGTTTCACGCCGACTTCATGGGTCTTGTTCACTCACGTTTATGGGTGTCATGCAGCGCACTCTGGCCCCCGAGCCTCCATGACCTTACAGCTTGTCTCCCCAGAGCTATCCTGAGTCACGTATGGATCTTTTTTAGAGGAAAGAAATTCTCAGGGTTCCATATCCAAATTCCTGGGGAAGAAACTGGCTCAGCCTGGGTCAGGAGTCCACCTCTAGTTCAATCAGCTGTGTCAGCTAGTGGCGGCAGGTCACAGGGTATATGGGCTGGCCTTTTTAGAGGAGAGTGAGTGAGGGTAGATTTCAAAGAAGAGGAGGGTCTTGGGTGTGTAGGAAATGGTTAGAGTGTCTAGTGTCATCCCTAAGTGCCACTTCCCTGCTTTCTGCCCATCACTCTGGAGCACAGCCCGGTAAGCTTTCCTTTCAAGAAAACATGATCTACTGATAGTCTCACTCTCTGGCCTTCTGTTTTGGGTTCTGATGTTGGTAGATTGCTTAGAGAGGCCTTCCCCACACCAAGTTAAATATTAAAACACCCTCCTGTGTGTATACTTATTAAATATTTAAACAGTAAATATTTCATCCATCCAGAATTTTTTTGGTGCAAGGAATTAAACAGGGAATCCAGCTCTATTTTTCTCCTCCAGGAGCTCATCACTTGTCCTGACACAATTCTTATCGATCTACTCATTTAAAAAAAAATTTTCAAGAATACCTCATTTATTATATACCACATTTTCTTATGCATTAAGTCTATATTTAGACCATATTCTATTTCATGAACCTGTGAATCCATGTGCCAGAGTTGCAACAGTTTGGTCAGTATCGGCTTCCTCTTTTTTTTTTTTTTTTTTTTGAAACAGGGTCTCACTTTGTCACTCTGGAGTACCGTGGAGTACAGTGGCACAATCACTGCTCACTGCAGCCCTGACCCCCTGGACTCAATCAATCCTCCCGCCTTGGTCTCCCCAGTAGCTGGGACTACAGGCATGCACCATCATGCCTGGCTAAGTTTTGTACTTTTTGTAGAGATGGAGTTACACCACACTGCCCAGGCTGGTTTCAAACTCCTGGGCTGAAGTGATTCTCCTGCCTCAGTCTCTCAAAGTGCTGGGATTACAGGAGTGAGCCACCGTGCCCAGATGGGCTGCTTCTTTTGAACTGTGGAGTCATTTCTCACATCCTGTGATTATTTCCATTGTTCATCTTCATAGACAAGACTGGTCTCATTTGCATAATACTGGACACTGGGGCAGGTCCAGTGAGGGTCAGTGGAGGGCTTCCTCTCCATGTAGGGAGGCATCTTACCATAGGAGTGCCACCTTTGAGCATTTTCTCTTCCATGTTCATGTCAGCAGCCCAAGGCTGCCAAGATCAAGGTCTTCTCACCACCCAACCCAGTGGCCAATGGCAGGAGTCATTATAGCAGGGCCCATGCACCCTAGGGCTGGCTATTTCCATGTACAGTGTATGCAGGGTGATCGCCAATGAGAGCTGAGGTCACCCCCAGTTCCATTCCATGGGACCTTGGCAGCAGGCCACAGGGCCACTCCTGACAGGCATTGTTCTCCACTGACTGCAAACACCATCCACCTCCATCCCTAGTGTCTTTGGTCCCAAGTTCAGGTGAAAGCCAGGTTCCTGGGATCCCATCATTTCATGTCCAGTTGAGCCCTTCTTAGACGTCCATGCAGCAGATGGTGAAAAGGACAGCACTTCTTCTAAGTTCCCTATATCAGTTTAACCCCTATTTCAGTTTTTAAGTTTTAGGCTTAAAGCCCTTCTCTGTCTTCCCATTAAGAAGCCTGTCATGATTTAGATTTTTTTTTTTTTTGAGACAGAGTCTCGCTCTGTCTCCCAGGCTGAAGTGCAGTGGAGTGATCTCGGCTCACTGCAAGCTGCGCCTCCTGGGTTCACGCCACTCTCCTGCCTTAGCCTCTTGAGTAGCTGGGACTACAGGTGCCTGCCATCACGCCTGGCTAATTGTTTTGTATTTTTAGTAGAAACGGGGGTTCACCATGTTAGCCAGGATGGTCTCGATCTCCTGCCCTTGTGATCTGCCCGCATTGGCCTCCCAAAGTGCTGGGGTTACAGGCATGAGCCACCGCGCCAGGCCGATTTAGAATTTTTTACCCTAAGTTTATTTTGATGGAGATTTGATGGGGGAAGAGAATAAATTACATGGACTTAATTTACCACTTGGATTGGAGGTTCTACATTTTTTAAAGGAAGTCATGGGAATGTGAATTATTCCTTTCCTTGAAAGCAGTGTTTCTAAAATGTGGATCTGCAATAGATGTATTATTTACCCATGATTCTACCTTTCCACCTCTCCCTCATCCTAGGCAACTTCCGTGGGAGGGAATGTGCTTCTCTACTCCATTGATGTTAGCCATGTGACTGGCTTTGGCCAATGAGATATGAACAGAGGCTTTACATATGTTTGCCTGTTTAGTTTGACCTCTTGTGCTTCTGCCATCTGCATGTCCTGAGAAGTTCTGGTTCACAGATGAGAGACACATGGAGCAGACATGAACCTGGCATGTAGACTGATGAAGAGTGGCCCTAAGTGAATGGCAGACCTGTGAATGAGAAAAACAAATGGTTATTACTGTAAGTCACTGAAACATTGGGGCTGCTTGTTACGCAGCACAGCACTATCTCAGCCAAAACCCGCCTAATACTGAGTCATGTATGGATCTTTTTTAGAGGAAAGAAATTCTGGCAAACTCTCTGTGTTGATATCACTTATTAATTCATTTACCAGATAATACTGGGTGTGTATGTGAGAGATAGCGAGAGAGAGAGAGAGAGAGAGAGAGAGAGAGAGAGAGAGAAAGACCAGTTAGAAGGAATTAAATCATTTTATCCAATGAAACTTAAATATTTCAAACAATACTAGGTATACATTTCTTACCCTTGTAATCAATAATCATAAAGCAAAATAACATTGCAAATTAAGTTAAAATAAAACTACATCAATAATCTGTGTCAACTTAATGGGGTACATGATACTTTTCTTTCATGAAATTATTTTTTGCACTACAAACAAGCTCCTAACGGCTCTGTCCCAGGTTCTTTTGAGTTAGGTGTGCTTATACCCTTGTGAACCCTGCCTCACTTAAGTCTCACATCACTTTTCCATGATCACTGTGGAGCCTGCAGCTGAGTCCTTTGGCTTTTGTTAGTATAAATGCTTCCTTAATGAGTTAGTCCACTTCTGTTCTGTTTCATTAAACTTCAACAATTAAAATAATAGCACCTGACCCGACCTCCTAGCAATATCCTAACAATGCGAAATAAAGGTCTGGAATCTGGTTTTATGA
Organism: Chlorocebus sabaeus; assembly: GCF_047675955.1. Lineage (NCBI taxonomy): Eukaryota > Metazoa > Chordata > Mammalia > Primates > Cercopithecidae > Chlorocebus > Chlorocebus sabaeus. The sequence goes on from NC_132918.1 coordinate 2,830,544, forward strand.
TTTTCCTTTACTTTATTAGTCTGACAACCTGGCATATGTTTCGATTAACTTTAAAAATGTATCATAAAAATGAAAAATAATGCAACAGATCACACATCTTGGACTTTGAAACCCCAGCATACTCATTCAGTTTGAGACGCTCTCCATTGAAGCACTTCTTGTTGATGTTGAAGAGAAAGGAAGGACAAACCAGACTTTGCACAGCCTGGGCAGCAGGTGGTGCTCTTGACATTGGAATCACACACGGCCTGCCGTCCTGGGTGTGTTGGTCATCTATGAGATATAATTTACTGGTGTTGCATTGCAGTGGGTTTGTTGCTTTTTAATCTTTTAAAAATACCTTCTGTGTGATGACTTTATCTGGGCCGAGTCAGCCAAGCTTAGCCTAGTGAAGCACAAGCAAGTGACTGCTGGGCTGCAGTTTGGTCCTTGGGCTACGTTCTCGCTCTCTCTCTCTCTCTCTCTCTCTCTCTCTATATATATATATCCAATGAAAAAATGTATATATATATACACATTTGTTTTTCTGGGCTGTAAAAGCAATGCTGGCCCAAGCCTGATAGCCAGTGGTTTGCTGGGGAGACCTTTGTACCTCCCTAGATACAGGCAGGCTGGATCTTTCTAAGCTAGTCCACTCCAGAGCCCCACACTTGTAGGCTAGCGGGTCAATTCTCATGCTAAGGCATAGGTATGAGTCCTTTCTGCTCTAGTCTGCAAACAGTCAAAGCGGCTTTAAAATGCAAATCTGGTGATTTTACCCTTAGCAACATGAAAATCCCAGTATACATGTCTCTTCAACTGTGTGGGATCATAAGACACTTTGTTTTCAATCTGCTATGTGGCCTCAACCACACTAAGGCTTGTTTTTCTATTTGGAATCTTGGAATAACAGCATCTTCTTAAGGATGCTCATTTATAGGATGTCTCACTTATATGATTTATAATGAAAATCACCCTGAGTTTTTCTGGAGATATTAAAAGTAGAATCATAAAGTTTAAGATGTAGCTATCATCTTGTTGACCTTACTCCTCTTGCATCTGGATATCTAATGCCCAGGAAGGGGAAATAAACTTGCTCAAGGGAGCTGAGTGGATGAGTAACACAGCTTAAGTCTTTTCCAACCCAGTTTTTAAAAACACCAGAATTTCCCCCCCCTGCATTTTGTACATGCAAAACCTATGTACATTGTCATGCTGGCATTGTGCTAGGGGCTGCTCACCTGGGTCTGTCTTGCCCAGGTAATCCCTATTTGTTGAAATAGATTGAACTCATGCTATAGACCGACAATACTATATACATTCAGTCTCCAATAATGTAACTCAAACCTAGGGCATCTTCAAGTGTGGGACTCATAGACATTATAACATCAGATTGAAGATATCTTTGATGACATACATATGTCTATGCTTCCAGATTTTAGGGACTTCCATAGCAAGTATGTCTTTTTTTTTAAGTTGAGGGTTAATTAACATAAAATAAAACACACTAATCTTAAGTGTTTAGTTTCATGAGTTTTGACAATTGAGTAATTGCCTTTTGAGAACAAAACTGACTATAGATCTAAGTCTTACATAAGGCCTGTCTGGAAAGAGAGACCCTGCCAGTTTTCTTGGTCTTCTTAAGAAAAATATTCTGATTACGGGTTTCCAGAAATTCACCAGACCTCCTATACGTTGTGAGAAACATGCGTGAGCCAATTTTATTTAGAACTCAAAGGGCAAAGTGACCACACACAACAGCTGTAGCTGCTAATCAGAGGCTCTGATTTGTGTTTCCGGGTGCCCCTCACTAAGGATCTAGTCACTCTTCACTAATGTAGGTCAAACACCAGGTTTGTCTTGGTCCACTATGGGCACTGTGTGTGGCTATGGCTTTTAAATGCTTGGATTTTAATTCCTTAGTTCTGAGTCTTTGTTCTCAGCCTCCATCTTATGTTTCCTTCTACTATAATTCTAGTAGCAGGTTTTGCAAAGTCTGTTCCTGCCCATGTGTTTGGGGTGGTATAAACCTGAGTCTTTAATATAAGATGTGCAGGGAGGATCAACTTTTTTTATATTTTAATATTGTTTTGTCTTTTGTTTTTCTGAGATGGCATTTCGCTCTTGTTGCCCAGACTGGCACAATTTTGGCTCACTGCAGCCTCTGCCTCCTGGGTTCAAGTGATTCTCCTGCCTCAGGCTCCAGAGTAGCTGGGATTACAGGCGCGTGCTACCATGCCCAGCTAATTTTTTGTGTTTTTAGTAGAGACAGGGTTTCACCATATTGGTCAGGCTGGTCTTGAACTCCTGACCTCAGGTGATATGGATATGTCTGAGTTTTTCCCTGTTATACTCATTACCAGGACCGGATAAATATTGACAACTGAACAAGAGTGAGCAGGTGAGAGAAAGAATTAAAAGCAGGGTGAAGCTTTGACTTTTAGGGTATACCCTTTTGGTTAAGGTTTTGCTGGTGTCTTCAGGCTCTGCATTTTGGCACATCATCAAGGAGTCAGGATATGGTGCTGTGGGCAGTATCGTGTTCCTCTCATCCCAGGCAAGGAGAAAATCTATCCTTGTCACCAGGGGACACTGTGTGTCTGGCCTAGCTTGGCTGTGATCAGGCAGCAACTGAGGTTTGTGAGGTGCCACAGTGTCTGGGCCTGCATCCTGCTCCCTGACCCTAAACCTAAGGCATTGGAGCTATATTGGCTTCTGATAAATGCCTTCCCTGACCATCTGTGTTTGGTATCTTTCTCATTTTATGCCATGCTAGGTTTAGTCTCTCAAAATGGGATATTTCTGTCTGACGAGATAAGGGTTGTGTCATCATAACAAGATATTCTTGCTCATGGCAATGACAAGCCTCATGGATAAGCTCTAAATGTGCAGACCTGGTCCCTGATAACTCACCCAATCTCCTTGGTTTCGCTTCCCTCCATCCCAGAGGTCAGCGAGGGAGAGTGTGGGTGGACCAGGGCCAGGGATGGGCTGATGCTTTGACAGGGAGTCGGAGAGGGATGAGCTGAGGCTGTCGGGGCTCAGAGGATGGGGCTGTTGATAGGAAAGGGCTCAGATGCTGAGTGACGCTGGAGGAAGCTGTGGGGTTGTGGGAGGGGCTTATGCACATTTACAAAAAAGCATAAAAGAGTGGTTTTTACACTTTGATAAGGTCCATTTTGTTACAGATGCTATAAAAAGCTAGATTAAAGTCCGGAAAGTTAGAAGGGCTTTGTTAAATTGTTGCTTTGAGATCTTCTGATTCATCCTATGGGCAGTGCCAGCCATGGAGAGCATGTTTTCCGGGATTAACCAGGACGTGAGCTGGGCTGCATCTGCTGTAAAGGGATGTCTGGAAGGACAGGGCCTGGGGACCTGGAGACAGCTGTGAGGTTGTGGCCACACTTGAGGGTTGCAAATCACTCGAGGTACATTTCTGCCCCACCTCTGTGAGAAACAGAAAATTTGTTAGGGTTTGAATGTCAGTCTCTCTCTCTCTTTCTCTCACCAGCTAAAAACCTCAATTTCTGGACCAGGGTAGTAATAAATGCATACGGCTGCTTTGCCTAAGCTTGCCTGGAACTAGCTGTCATAAAGAGAAGATAAGGTCTTGGGACTGAAATGTTCAAATTGTACAGTTTTTTTTTTTCTAATAACAGAGTTGCTGACAGTTATGAGGACTATACCATTTTAACCTTTTAAAATAGTTGAGGTCAGCCAACATTTTAAAATCAGAGGACTAAAATGAGTTAGACACGCCCAGGACATGTTGGCCATGTTGATTATGACTTCAGATATGTGGGTTTGCATATGCTGAAAAAGATCAATTTGTTATAAACCAGATTTCCACTGATATGATGAAAATGTGTTTTTTATGGATGCAAACTGCAAAACCTGAGAAATAGTTAGGTTTGAAAGTTGTGTGGAAGGGTGTCAATGTTTTGGTGACTTATAATATTTACTTTTCTAGGGCAGTTTGCTAGTCAACTCTCCAGGATTGGTTGGACACTTCCCAGAACCCTCTAGAATACTCCTAACTTCTAAGATTTTTTTTTTTTTTTTTTTTTCTAGACGGTTTGGGAGAGTTAGGCTGGATCAGATACATCGGAGGGGTATGAGCACATTGTCTCACCCAGAACCATGACTTCTCCAACTGGAAACAGTTGTTTCCAGCACTCTCCTGCCCTTCCTTCCACAAAAAGAGGAGGGAAATACTCCCTCGCCTTAACCTCACAAGCACCCACTGTTGATCACGGAGTGACTAGTTTCCTTGACAAAGTATTCCATAATTTTTTTGGAGGGAAATATGGTAGTGTATCAGTCAGCTATTACATGTGATGAGCAACCACAAAAATCTCAGGAACAGACAACAAAAAACATTTATTTAGCTTATTCATCTGCAGGTTAGTGAATGTGTCTGTTGATCTCAGCTGGGCTTGCCTGTGTATCATGAGTTGGCTGAGGATTGACTGATCTTACACAGCTGAGTGGATCTGCTTTGACTGCAATGGCTGGGGAAGCTCTACTTCTCACTGCAAGTCTGTAGGTCTCTTCGGCAGTGTCTCTCACGCTTCTTGGGCCAGCAGTCTATCCAGGGTATGTTCTTATTATGGCAATGGCAGAAGTACACAGGGAATACTCCACTGCAAAAGCTTATTTCAAGCCTCAGCTTCGTGACACATCTGCTCAGATTCCATTGGCAACTTTCAGAGCTGACCCCAAAATCAAGAGTTGGTGAAATATACTCCACTGATGTCAACACATGGAACTGGAAAATCACATGGGAAAGGGTGTGGACATAGGGAGCTGTAAAAAATTGGCCCTCAAAATGTAATCCACCACAGCGCATATGAGATACTTCTTTGTATTGCTCAAAAAACCTCAATGGCTTTGCACTACCCTTAGCCTGGCACTCAAGTCTAAAGGCAATCCTTTACCATCCTATATAACCTTATTTTCTACCACCTTTCAGTAACACTTCCCACCTTCACCTTCCAGCCAAATACATCTTAAACACGCCTACCTTTCCTTGGGCAGCCCTCTCTAGTTGTTTACCTAAGCTCCATTCTTGCTTCATAGTGAAATGTAGGGTCTGCTTCCTCCTTGTAGCTCTTGGAGGGCTGGACAGGTCTATCGTACCTCCAAACCTCTGGCATCCAGCCTGGCACCTAGCATGCTGCCGACTGCTTAGTAAGTTATTTTTAATTTTAATTTTAATTTTAATTTTTTTTTCCAGGAGCTGGGAGTGAAAAAGGAAGGAGAAAGGAAAGTTAAGAGGATCCAGAGCCTCTGCCGCATCCAGGGTACCCTGTCCCTTTCATTCTCACATTGGAGTTAGGACACAGCTGAAACAGAGCAATTCATGGGGTATTTTCAAGTCCTCCTTTCATTTCCCTGAATACTCAAACTGATCGTTCTTCTATTCCAGTACCTGATTTTCAGCCTCATTGATCTGCCTCTATTAGTTTATTCAGGGTTGATTAGGTGATGAGACAATTGGCTTGTGTTAACTGGATAATAAAATATATATTTATGAGCTGTGAAACCATCTCCTTATACAGTTGGTCCCATCTTGTGGATCTTATCCTGGGGTTTGTTCATGTTGCTGTCCTCCTGGAATATTTTTACCTTCCTAGAAGTCAAAGAACAATTCAAAGTCCACCTCTTGGGGCCTTTTGTAGAGTCAGAGAGCTCAAGGGAAATCCTGTCTTCATCACTCTTTGAGTAAATTACTTAACCACTCTGACTCTTGGATTCTTCATTTTTAAAGATTAAACAATATAATGCCAAATGTTTAAGATGGGCATCATACACAGTGTCCATAAAAATCTACCCTTTTATAATGAAAAATTTCAGATATATTCTAAAGTAGAGAACATTATAAACTTCTAGGTACCTAAGACTCAGCTTTAATAGCTAGCAACGTTTTGTCAATCTTGTTTCATCAGTCCTTCCACTTTTTATGTTTTTGGAGAGTTTGTAAGCAACCCCGAACATTATATTATTTTACCCTTCAATCCATGTAGTAGACTGTTGAAAAATGTTCCCCTTATATTTTCCATTGTCCATGGATCTTTGGATTCCTGAAGCTCTCTAGTTTCTGCTCCGTATATTTAGCAATTAATCATGTAGCTTTGCCATGATTTTCCTTTGTTCCCCAAGGAAAATTGAAAGCAAGAGACAGAAGATTTTGCTTAGCCTTGTCCTAATGTTCAGCTATGTACCTATTGTGGTAAGTCATGGGGGTGTTAGAATAGGCAGACAGCCAGAAATGAGCAGACAAGGGAGTCCCTGGGAAAAGAAGTCCTGGAGATGCTGACCACTGACAGCAAAAAAAAAGACAATGGCTACCCTGGCTACAATGGCTACTTCTGGTCTTGTGGTTGGGCTCCTCTGACCCTGAAGGGGACTTATTGGGCCCTTGCTGGAGATAACCATGGTAGGGAATTTCCCTGCTGTCAAGCATGCACATTTCTCCAATAACTCACCATAGAGTACCCTTTTGCCCATTATAGTAAAAACACACCCCTTGGTGGAGATTTTAAATGCTAGTGAGACATGCAATGTGTGTACTAGCATGTACAACCACAGAGTATGCATGTCCAAGGGGACTTCCTAAAACGTGCTTGCAAGTGACACCCTCTCATGCCCTTACATGAATAATCATGTAGGATTCTCATAAAGAGAGTCCTGCGGCACTAGCTGCTACTGGCTCAACCTCTCTTTCAGGCAGCCCACTGTGACTCCTTTTTGTACTGTCTCTTTAAACACTTTCTCGATGACACTGCTATTGCTATTTTTCCAGCTGTGCCAGCCTGAAGCTGTTTTGCAGCTGCATCAGCCCAATCCTCTCTTGGATTGTACTCTTATGTCTTTAATAAACCTTATGCTTGCATTACTAATTGTCTCTTGGCTGAATTCTTTCTCCCAAATCTCCCAGGATCAAGGACCCTGCACCCCTGCTAGGGGGACAAGACAATGTATTTCATCAAATAAACAATAAAGGACAGTAGGTGTCACAGCAGTGTTACTGATGCATGGGGACTATCAAACAGTTGAATTTTGTATTTGAAGGATGAGTAGGATTAGCTGTGAATCATGTTAGCAGGGTTGGGGTTAACCTTCAATCAAAGGTTGATATATGAAGTATTTCTACAATATAATAAAGAAACTGGAATCCCAGAGCCAAAGGAGTACCATCTCATAGATAAGACAGCAAGACTCTGAATGGTGACATGACTAGCTCAGTGTAACAGGCTGATGTAGGCCAGGCTGGTGTAGGCACCTAGATCTCCAATATTCTGTCATTTACTCCTGATTTACTTCTGTGCTCTGTAGAGTCCTGAGCATTCCTGGAGGGGTCTTAGAAGCTGGCTGAGGCCGTGGGGTATGTCTCAAATAGGGGAAGCTCTGGACTTTGATCTCTGCTATGTGTTCCTCATAAGATTCCCCCTGAAGAAGAAAAGGGTTCCGCGACTAAAAAAGAGTTCGCAAACCATTGCTCCATATGATTCTGCATATTCCTTAAGATGGCTTGCAGTAACTGGTAACTCACAAACACCATTCTACTACTTGACAGGGTGAGAAGTGAAACTTAACACATTCCCTCTTATTTATAATGTCACAGAAATGCATGTAACAAAAAGAGCAAAAATGCATCTCTGGCAGAAAAATTTTAACAACAATTTTTTTTTTTTCAAGAGAGGGTTTCACTCTTGAAACCCAGGTTGCCCAGATTGGAATGAAGTGGCATGATTACAGCTCTCTGGAGACTTTACTTCTTAGGCTCAAGTGATCCACCTCCCTCAGCCTCTGGAGTAGTTGGGACTACAGGTGCATGCCACCACACCTGGTTAGGTTTTGTATTTTTTGTAGAGACAGGGTTTTGCCATCTTGCCCAGGCTGGTCTCAAACTCCTGACTGAAGCCATCTTCCTGCTTCTGCCTCTCAAAGTGCTGGGATTACAAGTGTGAGCCACCATGCCTAACCTCAGCAATGTTGTTTTTTTAATATTGAGCAAACAGCTATGTGATTCTAGTTCAACACTTCTAACCTCTTTGAGTCTTGTTTTCTTGGGTCTGTAAAATCAGGATTATCATGAGTACCAAGACACCTGTGGCAAAAGTTTGCCCTGCACCACACTCCCTTGGACCACCTAGTATTGGGACATGTCTGGTGGATAGTTCCATGCACTTCATAAGATCCACAATGAGTATACTAAGAGCACAACTCAAGGTGTTTCTCTGTATTGCTGTCCCTGGGAGTCCTCCAACGCTGTGAAAGGTTACTCAGCCTCATGCAGGCACAATCCAGAAATGTAGAGGAGTTAATGCCCCAGGAGCAACTTTCAAGTAAAGGAGAGTGGTAGTCCCAGATGGATTCTTCAGTCTCTCCTTCTGGTGGCACAATTCTGGGATGTGTTCTACGCAGTTTCTCAGTGGTCCACATGGGATTGATTCTCAGTTACCCACATTGGTGATTCACTCACTAATACACTCACGAATACACATTGGTATAAATGTCCATCAGCCAAAGGCCACAGGACCTATCTGAAGTCAAACAACGTAAGGGTTTACAGTTTGCTGCAATGAGGGAGAACCATACCATGGGGAGCTGTAATAAAGAGTTAAGGTAGACTTGTGCTGGGTGATTTTGAAGAGGATTGTAGGAAGTAAGTTTTTCTTTCCCCTGAATTGAGTGCTGAATGGGGTATTAGGGGAATTTGATGACTGGATATTTTAATAATTTTTATCTAAGAGGCAGGACTGATGAAGTGGAGCTAGGGTTGTTGTTGATAAAGAGGCAGAGCTCATTCATATTAGAAAGATGTTTGATTATTTCTGTGGCTCCTCAGTGTCCTTGTCTTTGCGTTCAGTCATGATTATGGGTGGCCTTGCTTTTATTTTGTTCCACTATAAGTGGCCAGTCTGATTATTTTTGATATTCCGTGGAGATTGTTATCAGCTACCAGTTGCCAGCTATCAGGCCCTTTTACCCTGCTTGCTGTTGGCTTTCCCCTTTCTCCTGCCTCCCTCGCTCCCTCACTTCTGCTTCCTGGGATCACCTCCCTAAAACACTATGCTCCCAGGTCTCATGCTTTGCCCTCCTGAGAACCCACAGTAACCCCACACCCTTTTCAGAAGCTTGATTCCTTGGGTTCTTGGAATGGCTTAGAAAATCGTAGGTTCCCAGTATCTTAAGGCATTTTTAGAATGTCATGATAACTATTACATCATGGAAGTCTGGATGTAGTTACCTCCTTCTTACCTCAGAAATATTCACTCATGATGATACACAAACACATTAAAAGACAAAACAAAACATAACTGTGAGCATGTCACAGACCTTCCGAATTTCTGCTGACTGCTGGGCATACTGTCAGGGAGGAGTCTTCTTGCCACCATGGCCTTTGCCCTTCATTTAGAGGGGTTTCATAGCAGGTTTACTGCCCCCTTTTTCATTGAGTTCTTAGTATCTTGTGACACTCAGTTGTAGCTGGACACATTAGCATTGGGCTATCCCCATGCTTGGCATGTCCAGATCAGCCAAATAGACCCAGCTACAATGTGTCCTATACCTCCGATGGGAGAAGGGCAAGATGCACTCCAAGGCAATAAAGATGAGTAGGTTCTCGGTGGGTGGCATTATTATCACCATCATCATATTTATAATCAACAGGCTGTTTTTTAGTACAGTTTTAGATTTACAGGACAATTGAGCAGATAGTAGAGAGTTCCATATACTCATCCTTCCACTCCCCTCCACCCAAAGGACACAATTTTCCTACTAGGAACACCTTGCATTAGTGTGGTACATATGTTATAATTAAACCACTATTGATACATTACTATTGACTATAACCCATAGATTACATTGAGGTTGACTCTTCGAGTTGTACAGTTCTATGGGTTTTGACAAATGCATAAAGACATGTATCTCCCATTACGGTTTCATAGAGGATGGTTTCACTGCCCTTAATATCCCCTGTGCTTCACCTATTCACCTATTTATCCTTTCCCCACTTCCATCCCCCAAACCTCCTTGCTGTATTTTGTTAAATAAATTAAGTAAGACAGGATAACCTTCTATGACCCTGGAATATTAACCAGGGTGGCTTTGCCTCTTGACGCCTGTTTCATTAAGAAGGTCGGTGGCTCCTTCTGTCTATATCTGTCCTTCAGGGTAATATAGAGAGTCATCTTTCATGAAAGAAGGTGTGTAAAGTGCCCAGCATGAGGCAGGAGGCTTGGTGCGGGTGATCCCTCTTCCCCCTGCCTCTATTGCAGGCTAGTGGAGGCTCTGAAGTTGGAGAGAAAGGTGAAGCAGGCCTAGGAACCCAGGTAATCGAATATTTTTTGTAATAATTCTTTAGCCTGCCTGCATCCGGAGGGGTTGAACAATGGGCTTTCTCTGTCCCCAGGCAGGGGAGGAATCTAGTGGGAAATTTAATTTTCCTTGTGAGTTTATAGGAGTCAGAGGCCAAGACTTTTATTAATCATCGTGAGAATCCTCCTCTGCCCAATTACTTGTGGGTGTCACCTATCCTGAACTATCTTCTTGGGGTCGGCCATTCAGAACAACCCAAATTAACCTCTCGCAATTGGTTCTGACCCTCCCTGACACCGCCTGCTGAAGGCTGGCTCCCTCCAGCGGGGCCTCTCTGCCTCCCCTATTCTGTTTTTATGTTGGAATAGCTCTTCTTTTATGCAGACTCTGCCCTCTGTGGCAGGATCTCACAACGTAGATCTCTTTAAAGTTTCTCTTTAGCACAAGCTTTCATAACGCAAATTGGAAATGATGGGGTAGATTAATTAGGAAGCCTAGTATGCAATGTGGAGACAGATATTCATTCTAACTTGGAGCTTCCTCCATGAACATGTGAAAAAAGTTGTTGCTTGCTACTCAAATACTTTGTTGAAGTGGCTTCGTGCTCAGTTTGTCTTAACAGTGGTGGATTGGTCAGAGTCCTGCAGGAAACGGATGGTGCATGCAATTATAATTTAGGAGAATTTAATGAAGAGGTATTTGCAAGGATGTAGATAGGATGAAGGGCACTAACAAAGAGCAGCGAGGCACTGTAGGATCAAAATCAGTGGGAAGACATTGCCTTTCCTGACAGGCAAAGGGTTAGTGGTGATGTGAAATTGGCAAGAACTATAGCTGTTGGAGAGGGCCTTCTCAAAAGGCAATGTGACCTTGGGTAGAAAAACAGAGACCATGTCTAATTATTGTCTAGTTGGGGGGGAGCCACGGAATAAACACAAAATTTCTTCCCTCTGACCTTCAGTTGCTTGCTGGTAACTCTATTTGCCAAATCCAACCAGAAGCCAGAGGGCAAACGAACCTGGGAAATGCATTCCACAAAAGTCAGCCTGCTAGGGCCCAGAGCAGGTCAGAGAAGGGTGGACAAAAGCTGGAGAGTAGTAGGTGGAGTAGCACAAAGTAGATTATAAGCAGGATAAAGGTGATAAGAATGTGTGAAAGATCAGGTCTAATAAATGTGCCAGTAGTGAAAGGAAAACATGCAGTAGTCTTGTACAATAGCCAGGTGGAATCAAAATCTTCCATGTGCTCAGTGATGTTTGATTTTGCAGCTATATGATGTAACTGTGAAAATAAACTTACTAGGTGTCACCCTCCACCCGGTGTTTTCTCCTACTTAATTATTTAAGGGAATATCAAGTTGTGGTATATTTTTTTTTTCCTGGATTTTATTTTCCTTTTTTTTTTTAAAGGACAAAAAGAATGATGTAAAAATAAACTTATTATTTTCTGCTACATGCTATAAGATTATAATAAATATTTTCAGTTCAAATAAATAACTGAATTTTTCTACCTAAAAACCACTGTGTATTAAAATATCCAAGGAAGAATAAGTTGTGAATCTAAATTTCTCAAGGCCCCACCTCTTTACCATCTCTTCCCCTATTACCAGGGCAATAACTGTTTTTTAAATTGGGGTGTCTCATTGTTGTTTTAATTTCTGTTTCTCTAATGACTTACGATGTGGAGCATCATTTCATATGCTTATTTGCCATCTGTGCATCTTCTTTGGTGAAGTGTCTATTAGAGTCGTTGCAATACTTTTAAATTGGGTTGTTTGTGTTCTTATTGTTGAGTAGCTTTGTTATGTTTTGAATGACAGTCCTTTATCAACTACGTCTTTTGTAAATACTTCTCCCAGTCTGTTGGCTTGTTTTTTCATTCTCTTGACAGTGTCCTTCACACCAAAAAATTTTAACTTTAATAAAGTCCAGCTTATAAATTCTTCCTTTCATGGATCATGCCATTGATGTATCTAAAAAGTCATCACCAAACTCAAGGTTATCTAGATTTTCTCCTATGTTATCTCATAGGAGTTTTATAGTTTTTCATTTTAAATTTAGGTCTATGAGCCATCTTGAGTTAATTTTTGTGAAGGGTATAAGATCTGTCTATAGATTCATTTTATTTTATTTTTTGCATTTGGATGTTCAGTTGTTCCAGCACCATTTATTGAAAAGACCATCTTTGCTCCATTGTACTGTCTTTTCTCCTTTGCCAAAGATTAGTTACTTATATTTATGTGGGCTTATTTCTAGCCTCTCCCTTCTGTTAAATTGATATATTTATCTGTTCTGTCACCGATACCACACTGTCTTGATTACTGAAGCTTTATAATGTCATGAGGTCAGGTAGTATCAGTCTTCCTTTAATATTGTGTTGGCTATTCTGTGTCTTTTTCCTCTGTATGTAAACTTTAGAATCAGTTTGTTAATAGCTATAAAATAACTTCCTGGAATTTTGACTGTGATTTCATTAAATCTATAGATCAAGTTGAGAAGAACTGACATCATGACACTGCTGAGTCTTCCTACCCACCAAAACTAACACATCTCTTCATTTCTTTAGCTCTTTTGATTTGTTTGATCAGAGTTTGGAAGTTTTTCTCATATAGATCTTATACATATTTTATTAGATTTATACTTAAGTATTTTATTTTTTAGAGGTGCTAATGTAAATGTCATTATTGTTTAATTTTTAATTTTACTTGTTCATTGCTGACATAAAGGAAAGTGTTTGACTTTTCTGTATTAACCTTGTATCCTGCCACCTTGTTAAAATTGCCTTTTGGTTCCAGGGATTTTTTTTTTTCCTGTGAATTCTTTTGGATTTTCTTCATAGACAGTCATGTCACCTGTGAACTGGTTTGACTACTGCAGCTTTGTAACATGCTTTGAAGACAGGAAGTGTGAAGCCTTCAGCTTTGTTCTTCTTTCTCATGATTATTTTGGATATTTGGGGTCCTTTGAGAGTCCATATTAATTTTAGGATATTCCTTTTTTTTCCTGCAAAAATTATTGAACTTCTGATAGGGATTGCATTGAATCTGTAGATTACTTTGGGTAGTATGGACATTTTAACAAAATTAAGTCTTCCAATTCATGAACATAAGACGTCTTTCCATTAATTTATGTCTTCTTTTATTTATTTCAGCAAGACAGTTTTATTTACTTATTTTTAATCATTGTAGCTTTTATTTCCTGGTGTAAGAGTTCATCTGCATTCTTTTTCATGTAGATATTGAATTTTTAAACTACTATTTGTAGTTAGTTATTTCCTTTTCTTATCTCATTACATTAGTTAGGACTTCCAGTACAATGCTGAAACAGAATGGTGAGAGGGGACTTTCTTGGCTTGTTCCTGATCTTAGTGAGAAAACTGCCAGTTTCTCACCATTAAGTGTGTTAGCTGTAGAGTTTTTGAGGAAGTTCTATTCCTAATTCACTGAGAGATATTAAAAAATCATGAATGGGTGTTGGGTTTTGTCAAATGCTTTTTCTACATCTATTGTGTGTTTTTCCTTCTTTAGCTGGTTGATATGATGTATTGCACTAACTGTTTTTCTATTGCCAAACAGGGTTTGCATACTTAGAATAAATCTCACTTGGTTGTGATATATAATTCTTTTTATACATTGTTAGGTTTGATTTCTTAATATTTTGTTGAGGAATTTTACATCTATGTTCATGACAGATATTGGTCTGTAGTTTTATTTTCTTATATCTTTGTTTTTTGCATTAAGGTAATGCCGACCTCATAAAATGAACTAGGAAGTAGTCCCTCTGCTTCTGTCTTCTGGAAGAGATTGTAGAGAATTGGTATTCCTTCCTAAATGCTTGCTAGAATCCACCAGTGAACCTATCTAGGCCTGGTTCTTTCTGTTTTGGAAGGTTATAAATTACTGATTTAATTTCTTTAATAGATAAAGGCCTATTCCAATGGTCTATTTCTTCCTGTGTGAGTTTTGACAAATTGTGTCTTTCAACGAATTGATCCACTTCGTTTAGGTTATCAAATTTGTGGGCATAGAGTCATTAATAGTACTCCTTTATTATTATTTTAATGTTCATAGGATTTTTAGTAATGTCTTTCTTTCATTTCTGTTATTAGTGACTTGTGTTCACTCCATTTTTTTTGTTAGTTAGCCTGGCTAGGAGCTTATGACTTTATGTATCTTTTCCAAGAACCAGTTTTTGGTTTTGTTGATTTTCTCTACTGATTTCCTGTTTTCTATTTCATTGATTTATGACTTAATATTATTATTTATTTATTCTTCTTATTTTGAATTTAATTTGGTTTTCTTTTTCTAGTTTTCTGCCTCTTAATTTTAAGTGTACATTACATTATTGTTAATTGTATGCATATTTTTGTAAACAGATTTCTAGAACGTTTTCATCTTGTATGACTGAAACTCTATACTAATTGAACAGCACCCTATTTCCCGCACCTGCAATCCCTGGCAACTACATTTTCTTTATCCATTCATCTGTCATGGACATTTAGGTTGCTCCCACATCTTGGTTATTGTGAATAATGCTGCAATGAACATGAGTACACAAATACATCTTTGAGATCCTGTTTTCAAATGTTTCGGATGTGTACCTTGAAGTGGGATTACTGGGTCATGTGATAGTTCTTTTAATTTTTTGAGGAGCGTCTGTACTGTTCCAGACCAGTCATACCATTTTGCAGTCACACCAACATTGTACAGGGGTTCCAATTTTTACACATTCTAACCAACATTTATTATTTTCTATCCTTTTGATAGTGACCATCCTAATGGGTATGAGGTGACATCTTATTGTGGTTTTATTTACATTTCTTTGATGATTAAAGATGTGGAGCAACTTTTCATATGTTTATTGGCTATTGGCATATCTTCTTTGAAGAAATGTATTCAAGTCCTTTGGTTTTTTTATTATCAAGTTATAGGAGTTTTAAAAATATATCTAGACATTAAGCCTTTGTCCAACATATGGTTTGCAAATATTCTCCCCCATTGTGTAGACCGCCTTTTCACTCCTTGACTTTTCTTTTTGCTGCACAAGTTTTTAAGTTTGATGTAAACTCATTTATCTATTTTTGCTTTTGTTACCTGCACTTTTGGTGTCACATCCAAGAAACCATTGCTTATTCCAGTGTCATAAAGCCTATGTTTTCTTCTAAGAATTTTTCAGTTTCAGGTATTATGTTTAGGTACTTAATCCATTTTGAATAATTTTTGTATGTGATGTAAGATAAGAGTTCATCTTCATTCTTTTTCATGTAGATATTGAATTTTTAACCACTATTTGTTGAAGGCAATATGCTTTCTTCATTGTGTTGTCTTGGCACCCTTGCTATAATTTGACCTATGGATTTATTTTTGGGCTTTCTTTTCTGTTCCATTGATCTATATGTTTGTCTTTATGTAAATATTTGATTAAGTTATTATGATAATGTACACTTAAAATATTATGTAAATGTTTGATTACCGTAGCTTTGTAATATGCTTTGAAGTCAGGAAGTGTGAAGCCTCCAGGTTTGTTCTTCTTTCTCAAGATTATTTTGGCTACTTGGAGTCCTTTGAGATTCCATAGAAATTTTAGGATATTCCTTTTATTTCTGCAAAAAGTGTGATTAAGCTTTTGATAGGGATTGGATTGAATCTGTAGATTACTTTGGGTAGTACAGACATTTTCACAAAATGAAGTCTTCCAATTCATGAACATAGGATGTCTTTCCATTTATTTATGTCTTCTTTTATTTATTTTAGCATTGTTTTATAGTTTTCATTGTGTAAGTCTTTTGTCTCCTTGTGTTTTTTTGTTTTTTCAAAAGAAAGGCAGACTGCCACATGCAGCACCTCATTTGGAAGTGTCAGGAGTCTTGGAAGCTTGATTACTCTACATTCTCCTGCAAATGAACCTTGAGAGCTTGTTTGGAGGTTCTAGCAGGGGAATGCAGCTTCTCATATACCCTTGACCGAAGACCGGTACTTCTCTATGGGGGATGGTCGTCCTCTTCGACCAGTGCACAGCTTCAAGGGAGATGCACATGGAGCAGTGAGGGAGAAAGGAGACACCCGCCTATCCAGCTGGACCAGTCAAATCAACCCTGGCAATCAATGGGGTGACAGATGTTGCAGCGAGATCACCGTCACATCCTTTTTGTCTCCTTGTTAACTTTATTTCTTTTCAATCCTATTGTAAGTGGAATTGCATCGATTTTTTAAACATTTATTTACTTATTTAGTTAGTTTTTTAATAAGTTGTTGGGGTACGGGTGGTATTTGGTTACATGAGTAAGTTCTTTAGTGGTGATTTGTGACATTTTGGTGCACCTGATTGCATCAAATTTTGGATGTGTGCCCTAGAGGTGGCATTGCTAGATCATGTGATAGTTTTATTTTTAATTTTTTGAGGAATGTCCGTACTGTTTTCTAATTTTGTTTTTGAAGTGCTAATTTCCTAATTAAAAAAAAATTTTATTGCTCATTTTCAGTGTATAGAAACACAATTGGTTTTTGAGTGTTGACTTTGTATCCTGCAACTTTGCTGAATTTTTTTATTTGTAATTCTAACAGTATTTTTGTGTGGAATCTTTAGGATTTTCGATATATAAGATCATGTCATCTATGAACAGAGATAATTTACCCCTTTCTTTCCAATTTCCATGTCTTTTATTTATTTTTTCTGTCTAATTGCTCTGGCTAGAACTTCCAGTAGTATGCTAAATAGAAGTGATGAAAGTGGGCATCCCTGCCTTGTTCCTAATCTTAGAGGAAAAGCCATGTTTTTCACCATTGCATATGATGTTAGCTGTGGGCTCTTCCTATATGATCTTTATTATGTTGAGCTAATTTTCTTCTATTACTAGTTTGATGGTTATTTTTTATCATGAAATAATTTTTAACTTTATTAAATGCTTTTTATTCATCAATTGAGATGATGAGTTTTCTAGTATTTTGCTGATGTTTCTGCATTACTATCTATCAGAAATATTGCTCTATAATTTTCTTTCTTGTGGTATCTTTGTCTGGCTTTGGTATCAGGGTAATTCCGGTCTCATAAAATCAGTTTGGAAATCTTCCCTTCTCTTTATTTTCAAGAGTTTGAAAAAAATTGACATTAGTTCTTTAAATGTTTCATAGAATTTTCCAGTGAAGTCATCTGGTTCAGGGCTTTTTTGTTGGGAGGTTTTTGATTGTTGATTAAATTTCCTTCTTAGTTATAGATCTGTGCAGATTTTTTATTTATTCATAAATCAGTCCTGGTAGATTGTATATTCTAGAAATTTATTCATTTCTTCTAGGTTATCTAATTTGTTGGTGTATAATTATTGATAGTAAGCCCTTATAATCTTTTTTATTGCTATGGTATCAGTTGTAATGTTTCCTTTTTCATTTCTGATTTCAGTTATTTGAGTCTCTCTCTGCTTTTCTTAGCTAATCTAGCTAAGGACTTATCAATTTTTTGATCTTATAAAAGTCCAGCTCTTAGTTTTCTTGTTCTTTCTTATTGGTTTTCTGTTCCCTCCTTTATTTCTGCTGTAATTTTCACAATTTTCTTTCTTTTGCTAACTTTGGGTTTAGTTTGTTCTTTTTTTTTGCTAGTTTCTTGAGATGTAAAGTTAAATTTTTGATTTGAGACTTTTTTTCTAGTTTAAAGTAGACATGTTATAAACTTCCCTTTCAGTGCCACTTTTGCTGTATCTTGTAAGTTTTTGTATGTTGTGTTTTTGTTGTCATTTGCCTCAAGATATTTTCTTGTGATTTATTTTGACCCATTGGTTGTTAAAGTATATTGTTTAATTTCCACATATTTGTAAATTTTCCAGTTTTCCTACTACATTTTATTTCTAGTTTTATTTTGTTGTAGTCAGAAAAGATACTTAATTTGATATCAGTCTTCTTTAATTTGTTAAGACTTTCTTTGTGTTCTGACATATAATCTATCCTGGAAAATATTCCATGTGTGCTTGAAAAGAATGTGTATTCTTCTGTTGCTGGATGGACTGTTCTATATACGTCTGCTAGGTCCAATTGATCTGCAGTTTTATTTAAGTCTGCAGTTTTATTTATTGATTATCCACCTGATTATTTGATTCATTGTCAAAAGTGGTGGGGTATTGAAATTTCCTACTATCATTGTGTTGCTGTCTATCTCTCCCTTCAACTTTCATCAATTTTTGCTTCATATATTTGGATGTTGTAACATTTGTTGCCTATATATTTATAATTGTTTTATCTTCCTGTTGAAAGACTTTAATTCTTATATAATAAAATAATAATATAGTGTTCTTCATTGTCTCTTGTGACAGTTTTTGACTTAAGTTCTATTTTGTCTGATGTAAATATGATTACCCTTTCTTGTGGTTTCTATTTGCATGGACTATCTTTTTTCAACTTTTCACTTTTAGCCTATATATACATTTAAGGTAAGTCTCTTGTAGCCAGCATATAGATAAATGTTGTTTTTCTTTAATACATTCTGTTATTCTGTCTTTTGATTGTGGAGTTTAATAATTTACATTTCAAGGAACTATTGAGAAAGAAAAACTTACTATTGTTTCTATCTGTCTTGTAGCTATTCTGTTCCTCATTTCATCTCTTGATACTATACTTCGTGTTTTGTTGATTTTTTGATTGTCATGCTTTGATTTCTTTTTCATTTTATTTTGTGTATTTTCTATAGGCATTTCTCTGTGGTTACCATGGGCTTTACATGAAACATTTTATAGTTATAACATTCTTATTTTAAGCTGGTAACAACTCCAATTGTGTACAAAAACTACTCTTTCACATCTCTCTACCCTCACTTTATGTAGTTAATGTCATAAATTACATCTTTATGTATTGTGTACCCATTAACATAATTGTATAACATAATTAAAAATATTATTGTCTTTTAACTTCTATACCAGAATTAAAAGTGCTTTACGCACCACTGATATGGTTTGGGTCTGTGTCCCCACCCAAATCTCACGTCAAGTTGTAGTCTCCATGTGAGAGGTGGGACCTAGTGGGAGGTGATTGGATCATGTTCCCCCTTAGTGCTGTTCTCGTGACAGTGAGTGAGTGCTCATGAGATTTGGTTGTTTAAAAGTGTGCAGCACCTCCCCTCTCTCTCTTTTCTCCTGCTCTGGCCATGTAAGATGTGCCTACTTCCCCTTTTGGCATGATTGAAAGCTTCCTGAAGTCTCCCCAGCCACACTTCCTGTAGAGCCTGTGGTACCATGAGCCAATTAAATATCTTTTCTTTATAAATTACCCAGTCTCAGGTATTTCTTTACAGCAGTGTGAGAACAAGCTAATACAGAAAATTGGTACCTAGGATGGGGGATTGCTATAAAGATATCTGAAAATGTGAAAGCAGCTTTGGAGCTGGGTAACAGGCAGAAGTCAGACAGTTCAGAGGGCTCAGAAGAAGACAGGAAGATGAGGGAAAGTTTGGAACTTCCTAGAAACTTGTTGAATGGTTTCAAACAAAATGGTGATGGTGATATGAACTGAGATGGCCAGGCTTATGAAGCCTCAGATGGAGATGAGGAACTTATTGGGAACTGGAGTAAAGGTCTCTTTTGTTATGCATTAGCAAAGAACCTGGCAGCATTGTGCCCCTGCTCTAGGGATCTGCAGAACTTTGAGCTTGAGAGAGATGATTTAGGGTATTTGGCAGAAGAAATTTTTAAGCAGCAAAGTGTTCAAACAGTAGCCTGGCTGCTTCTAAAAGCCTACTCTTACATGCATGAACAAAGAAATGACCTGAAACTGGAATATATATTTAAAAGAGAAGCAGCAAGTAAAAGTTTGGAAAACTTGTAACCTGGCCATGTGGTAGAAAAAAAAAACAATTTTCAGAGGTGGAATTGAAGCAGGCTGTAGAAATTCGCATAACTAAAAGGAAGGGAAGTACTAATAGCCAAGATAATGGGAAAAAGGCCCTGGAGGCATTTCAGAGAACTTCAAGGCAGCCCCTGCCATCACAGGCCCAGAGGCCTATGAGGGGAGAATGATTCTGTGAGCCAGGACACTGCCCTGCTGCCCTGAGCAGCCTTGGGACATTGCTCCTTGCATCTTGGCTGCTCCAGCTCCAGCTGTGGTGCAAGGGGGCCCAAGTACTTGGGCTGCCGCTTCAGAAGGTGAATGACATAAACATTGGCAACTTTCATGTGGTTTTAAGCCTGCGGTTGTGCAGAGTCCAAGAGTTGAGGCTTGGGAGCCTCTGCCTAGATTTCAGAAGATGCGTGGAAAAGCCTGGATGTTCAGTTAGAAGCCTCCTGTAGGAGTGGAACCCTCAGTTTGAATCTCTACGAGGGAAGTACAGAGGGAAAATGTGGGGTAGGAGCTCCCACACAGAGTCCCCATGGGGGCACTGCCTGGTGAATCTGAGAAGAGGGCCATCATTCTCCGGGCCCCAGAATGGTAGATTCATCGACAGCTTGCACCATGTACCTGGAAAAGTTGCAGGCACTCACCAGCAGCCCATGAAAGCAGCCATGGGGGCTGTACCATGCAGAGCCACAGGGACTGTCCAAGGCCTTGGGAACCCACCCCTTGCATCAGTGTGCTCTAGATATAAGACATGGAGTCAAAGGAGATCATTTTGGAGCTTTAAGATTTAATCACTGCCCTGCTTTGTTTTGGACTTGCATGGGACCTGTAATGACCTTCTTTTTTCCAATTTCTTCCTTTTGGAAAGAGAGTATTTACCACTGCCTGTACCCTAATTGTATCTTGGAAATAACTAACTTGTTTTTGATTTTACAGGAAGAAACTAGTTTTGTCTCAGATAAGACTTTGGACTTTTGAGTTAATGCTGGAATGAGTTAACTCATTGGGGAACTGTTGGGAAGACATGATAATATTTTCAAATGTGAGTCAAATATGAGATTTTAGAGAAGTCAGGGGCAGAAAGATATAGGTTTGGTCTGTGTCGCCACCTAAATCTCATGTCAAATTGTAATCCCCAATGTGGGAGGTAGGGCATTGTGGGAGGTGATTGGATCTGGGGGTTGGTTTCCCCTCAATGTTGCTCTCATAGTAGTGAGTGAGTGCTCATAAAGTTTGGTTGTTTAAAAGTATGTGGTACCTCCCCCATCTCTCTCTTCCTCTTGTGCTGGTTATGTAAGATTTGCCTGCTTCCCCTCAGCCTTCCACCATGATGGAGTTTCCTGAGGTCTCTCTAACCATGCTTCCTGTAGAGCCTATGGAACTGTGAGCCAACTAAATGTGTTTTCTTTATAACTTAGCCAGTCTTAGGTATTTCTTTATAGCAGTGTGAGAGTGAACTAATATAACCACTAATAAAGTATTATAGTATTCTGTATTTTTTATGTATTTATCTTTACCAGTAAGCTTTATATTTTAATATACCTTCATGTTTCTCTCTACAGTAGTCCCCAATTACCCACAGTTTCACTTCCTACAGTTTTAGTTACTTGCAGTCAACCACAGCCCCAAAATATTAAATGGAATATTTTAGAAATGAACAATTCGTAAGTTTTAAATTTCACTCTGCTTTGAGTAGCATGATGAAATATTGTGTCATCTTGTTCAGTGCTGCTTGGGGTGTGAATCATTCCTTTTTTCAGCATATCTACACTGTACATGCTCCCTGTTGCTTAGTCACTTAGAAGTTGTCTCAGTTGTGACAATGACTGTTGTATTGCAGTGCTTATGTTCAAGTAATTCTTATTTTACTTAATAATCGCCTGAAGCACAAGAGTAGTTATGCTGGCAATTCCGATTTGCCAAAAAGCTGTAAAATGCTTTCTTTAAGTGAAAAGGTGAAAGTTCTCAACTTAATAGGAAAAAAATTTTACGTTGAGGTTGCTAAGATCTGTAAGAAGAACAAAACTTCTATTCATGAAATTGTGAAGAAGGAAAATCAGATCTGTGCTAGTTTTGCTGTAGCACCTTAAATTGCCAAAATCATGGCCACAGTGCATGAGAAGTACTTAATTAAGATGCAAAAGGCATTAAATTTGTAGGTATAGGACATGAACAGAAATGTGTTCAATCGACAACAATAAGATTTGTTACTATCCATGGTTTCAGGCATCCCCTGGGCATCTTGAAATGTATTCCCCACAGATAAGGGGGGGACTACTGTAGAAATCTTATATTTAAACTAGTAGGACTTCCTGTGGCATTTCTTGTAAGGCAGATCTAGGATAATAAACTTCCTCACATTTTATTTATCTGGAAAAATCTTTATTCATCCTTTCCAATGGATAGTTTTGTTGGATAGAGTATTTGCTAGCATTTTTTTTTTTCTTTCAGTTCTTTGAATATATTATCTCACTCCCTTCTTTCCTGTGAGGTGTCTGCTGAGAAATCCATTGATAATCCTACGGAATTTTCATTGTATATCATGAGTCACTTTTCTCTTGCTGCTTTCAAGAATCTCTCTTTATCTTTGACTTTCGACAATGTGATTATAATGCATCCTTGTGTGGACCTTTTTGGGTTCATGTTAGTCATTATCCTGGTTCTTTATGTTTGGATGTCCATTTCCTACCTTAGATTTTGGAGATTTTCAGCAGCTATTTCTTTGAATAAACTCTCTGTTCTTTTTTCTCTTTCTCTTCTCCTTGAATTTCCATAATGTAGATGGTGTTCTGCTTGATGGTGTCCCGTAAGTTTCTTAGGAGTTTTCTTTTTTCTTTATTGTTTCTTCTTCTGTGACTCAATAATTTTTTATGGTCTATTCTCACATTTGCTAATTCTTTCTTCCTTCTTGATCAAGTCTGTTGTTGTATGCTGCTAGTATATTTTTCAATTCAGTTATTGTATTTTTCAGCTCTATAATTTTTGCTTGGTTGTTTTGTATAGTTTCTACCCCTTTGTTGATATTTTCATTTTGTTTATTAATTGTTTTTCTGATTTTATTTTGTTGTTTATCTGTGCTGTCATAAATAATTGAACCTCTTTAAGACAGTTATTTTGCATTACTTGTCAAGTAATCAATAGATCTCTATTTCCTTGGGGTTAGTTCCTGAAAATTTATGTTGTTTCTTGATTTGGCTATGTTTCCCTGTTTCTTTGCATGTCTTGTGATTTTTGGGGTGGGGAGACAGGGGAGCTCACTTTTATGCATTTGAAAAAACAGTGACACTTCCCAGTCTTTATGGACTGGCTTTATTGAGGGAAGAACTCACCAATCAACCTGGCTATAGATTCTGGGGGGCCTCTGAAACCTTTTTTGGGGGGATGCAACATTTCTGGGCTTGTGCACATAGTTTCCCAATTAGAGAGGTTTGCTAGTTTGTTTTTCAGGAGCTTGTAATTTCTTGCTTTTTCTAGTGTCTGTCTCTGGTACTGCAGGTTCTCTGTTGCAGCAATGAGCCACTCTCTTCTCCTTTGTTCTCAGGTTCCCAAGCATCCAAAGTATGACAGCTCCCTGTATGCACATAGAATCAGGTGAGATAGACACTAATCTTTTAGGTAGCTCTCTGCAAAGTTGGAATGCCAGACATATGCTTACTCTTCTCACTACCTCCCTAGGGGGAAGCCATGAGTTTGGTGCCTTCTTCTGGTTGTATTGAGATGTCTCAACTTCTCTATGTGGTCCTGTAGGCTCTTTGGTGCTGCAGCAAGTTGCCTTATCTTTTCCTTGCTTAAGTGGCTCCCAGGCATGCAAACTATGTCAGTTCTGTTAGTGCTCCAAGTTAGTCAAGACTGAAACCTGTCCTTCAGGAAGCTCTCTGAAAATATTAGAATATTGGATACACATTCTACTCTTCTTACCCACCCCCCAGAAGCTGTGAGACAAGCTGAGTTGTGTTGACTTGGGGGAGGGGAAATTAGGAATAAAGTGAAACAGGCTCTTATTATCTATAGCAATAGAACTATTCTAGGCCTTTCAATCCCTTGGGGCTGCTGCACGTCTTCACTGGTTTCTGCAGTTCTCATAAAAGCATTTTGGTCTGTATATTGTTAAGTTGTATTTTCTCTGGGGAATAAGGGCTGGGACTTTCTATTCTGCCATTTGTCTCTGAAACAACTACGTTTATGCCAAGATTTTATTTAATTTGAGATTTTAAAATAATGTTATACTTTAATTTCTTTTAAGCCACTTATCCCTGAACTAGTTTTTTGAGATATTTTAACCAAAGAAAGTTAAATGACCAAGTAAATCTGCGAAATGCTGGTTTAAACAAGGTTAAATCGATTTCCATTTTGAAAAAAGACCCAGAATCTTTAATATGCTAATAAGCACTGTGAATCTGCAACAGAGCAAGTAGTTTCACAACGCTATTTGATTGTGGAAACCCTTTTCTTTTTCTTCCTAGAGCATTTGATAATATCTAAGGAACACACAAAACATTTCAAAACAGCAGACAGGATAAATGGTTGAACCTGCCCTTGGTGTGTTCAGCATTCTATGACGTGCTTAATGAGAGCTTATGTCTTTGGTGTATGTAATGCAATAGTCTGAGATTGGTTGGTGGGCTTGGGACACTTTTAAGCTTGACTCCCTAGGAAAAGGGTAAGTCGGTTCTGTATTTATACAGTAGTAACACATAAGGAGACCCTGAGTTTTGATGGGAGGCCAGCTTTTCAAGTAAGTAAAAGCAGGAAGGAGTGTGTAGCTTGAGTGATTCAGGAGAGGCCAGCTGATGGCATGAGTTTATAGAAGCAGACCTGATACTCTTGCAGGGCTAAGAAGAAAGTTCCTGGGCAAGGCCTCGGCAGGCTTCAGTGAAGTGGCAACAGCTGTAGCAAGATACATTTTATGATGACCTTTGGGTGTCAATAAACAATAGTCTTAAAGCTTAGAGGATCGTTTCTGGAGTTCTCATAAAGGCATTTTGGTCTGCATATTGTAAATTTGATCATGAAACTGCCATTGCAAAATTATAATTGGGACGTGGAAGAGATCTGACCTAACCAACTCCAACTTGCTTCTAACCTCCAAGCTGTCCTTGTTCATTCCTGGGGGTAGGCTGAACTATGGGAGGAAAATAGTTCATAGTTTGAAACAAAGACAATAACAGCCTTTCCCCAAAACGAGCCTCCTTCTTGCCTGGGGACTAGGTTACCTTTCTAGGCCTAATAAATTAGCCACAAGATTAGAAATTATGGTTTAGGAATCATAAAGGTGGAAGTGACAAGATTCTGATCCTTCTCAAATTGCTCCTGGGGATAAAATCACTTATTTTAAAAGCTAAGATCAGTGCTTGAGATACTTTGCAGACCCTGCACCACCCAGATCGGTAAAATGACTCATCTGATCTTGTGGCCCTGACCCAGGAACTGACTCAGTGCAAGAAGATAACTTCGACTCCCTATGGTTTCTTCTCTAACCTGACCAATCAGTACTCCCAGCTCACTGGCTTCCCCCCATCCACGAAGTTGTCCTTAGAAACTCTGATCCCCTAATGCTTGGGGAGACTGATTTGAGTAATAATAAAACTCTGGTCTCCCATGTAGCTGGTCCTGCATGAATTACTCTTTCTCCTTTGCAATTCCCCTGCCTTGATAAATTGGCTTCTTTCTAGGCTGTGGGCACGGTGAACATGTTGGGTGCTTACAGTCACACCATGTGTTTCTTGGGTTAGTAGGGATGGTGAATAAATTCAGTTATAGCTACATGATTTCTCCTGCTACAAAAACTGTGGTATACAGTAGTTCACCTAAAAATGAAGGCCCTTATTTGGATTTTGAACATGAGATATTGGGTAAAAGAAGTTTGTAAGCTGGATGGCAGCAGCCAGGGAAGTTAAATGGGGATATACAGCTTTGAATGGGATCCCAAATGGACCCATTTGCATGGAGCCCATGTCCTTACTGCCATCTAGAAGATTGCTTCCACTATTTACCCGGGATCTTGTTAAAAGGCAGATTCTGCAGCAGACCTGCAACAGGTCCTGAGATTCTACCTCTCTAACAAGCTCCCACTGTGGATGCTGCTGGTCCATAGAACATATTTTGAATAGCAAGGATCCAGAATACCAGAGAGGAAAGGAATCTGCAGCACTGTTTCATATACAGTAACTTTTCTTCTTTTTTTTTCACCCCCTTATGGACTTAATTAACCAAAGCTGAACCTAGAATATCATTTTATAGAAGGGGGGAAGCTAATACCTAGAGAATTACCTGGGTCTTTCCAAATCATTTGATTAATCAGTGATGCTGGAAGCAGAATACAGCATGTTTTCTAAAAAAACAAACAAAAAAATGTAATTTGAGAACAGTTTTAGATTTACAGAAAAACTACAAAAACAGTATTACAGTTGCTTGTTATTGCTGGGTTTCTCACCTTCTCCCAATAGGTACCAATGGAAAAAGAAACACATTCTTTTATTTTTAAAGTTTTTTTTTTTTTTTTTGAGACGGAGTTTCACTCTTGTTGCCCAGGCTGGAGTGCAGTGGCACAATCTCGGCTCACTGCAACCACCACCTTCCAGGTTCAAGCGATTCTCCCACCTCAGCCTCCCAAGTAGCTGAGATTATAGGCACTTACACCACGCCCGGCTAATTTTTGTATTTTTAGTAGAGACGGGGTTTTGCCACGTTGGCCAGGCTGGTCTCAAACTCCTGACCTCAGGTGATCCGCCTACCTCGGCCTCCCGAAGTGCTGGGATTACAGTCATGAGCCACCGTGCCTGGCCTAAAAGTTGTTTTTATAGATTTAGGGGGTACAAGTGCAGTTCTGTTACTTGTTACTGCACTTGTACCCCCTGAATTTATAAAAACAAACTTTAAAAATTATATATATTGTGTAGTGGTGAAGTCTAGGCTTTTAGTGTAGCCATTACCCAAATAGTGTATATTGTACCCATGAAGTAATTTCTCATCCTTCATCCTCCTCCTACTCTGCTACCTTTCTGGGTCTCCAAGGTCTATTATTTCACTGTCTATGTCCATGTGTACACATTATTTAGCTACCACTTATACATGAGAATATGCAGTATTTGACCTTCTGCTTCTGAGTTATTTAAGCAAAAATTACAAGTAAAGAAGCAAAGAAGATATTTGTATTTGTTCTTTTGAAAAATATCTGTTCATGTCCTTTGTCCACTTTTTAATGGGGTTATTACACTTGTAGATTCTGGATATTAGTCCTTTGACAGATGCAGAGTTTGCAAATATCTTCTCCATTCTACAGGTTATCTGTTCACCTTGTTGATTGTTTTTATTTCTTTACTGAAGAAAATGGCCTCCAGTTCCATCCATTCATGTTGTTGCAAAAGACATGATTTCATTGTTGTTTTTATGGCTGAGTAGTATTTCATTGTGTGTGTGTGTGGGTGTATGTATGTGTGTGTGTGTATACATATAATGAAATATATATAATTTCATTGTATATATGTATATTATATGTATTTCATTATATGTATATATGTATATATACACAATGAAATTATATATATTTCATTATATGTATATACACACACACACACATAAATATATATATCACATTTTCTTTATCCAGTCATCTGTTGATGTACACTTAGGTTGATTCCATATCTTTGCTATCGTGAATAAGGGTGAAATAAACATACCAGTGCAGGTATCTTTTAAATAAAGTGATTTCTTTTCCTTCAGGTAGATACTCAGTAGTGGGATTGCTGGATTTAATGGTAGTTCAATTTTTATTTCTTTGAGAAATCTCCATACTGTTTTCCATAGAGGTTGTACTACTTTACATTGCCACCAGTGATGTGTAAGCATTGCCTTTTCTCTGCATCCCCACCAACATCTGTTACTTTTTGACTTTTCAATAATAGTCGTTCTTACTGATGTGGGATGGTATCTCATTGTGGTGGTAATTTGCGTTTCTCTGACGATTAATGACGTTGAGATTTTTTTCATATGCTTGTTGAACATTTGTATGTATTCTTTTGAAAAATGTCTGTTCATGTCATTTGCCCACTTTTTAGTGGGGCTATTTGTTGTTGCTTTTGTTGTTGGTGGTGGGTTGTTTGAATTCCTTGTAGATTTTGGATATTAGTCCTTTAACAAGTGCAGAGTTTGCAAATTTTTTTCTGCATTCTGCAGATTATCTGTTCGCACTGTTGATTATTTTTATTTGTTTATTTTGCTGTGCAGAAGATTTTTAGTTTAATTAAGTCACTTTGTCCTTTTTTGTTTTTATTGCATTTGCTTTTGAGGTCTTAGTAATGAATTCTTTGCACAGGCCAGTGTTCAGAAGAATTTTTCCCAGATTTTCTTCCAGTATTTTTATAGTTTCAGTTTCAATACATCTTGAGTTAATTTTTGTGTATGGTGAGAGAAAGGCGTCTCATTTCATTGTTCTGCATATGGCAATTCAATTTTCCCAGCACCATTTATTGAATAGGGTGTCCTTTCCTCAGTGTGTATTTCTGTCAACTTTGTTGAAGATCAGTAGGTATGTGGCTTTCTTTCTGCATCACTTTTCTGTTCCATAGATCGATTGTGTCTATTTTTATACCAGCACCAGGTTATTTTGGTTACTATAGCCATGTTGTACAATTTAAAGTACAAATGCCTCTAATTTTGTCCTTTTTGCTTTGGATGGCTTTGGCTAGTCAGGCTATTTTTGGTTCCATATAAACTTTAGGATAGTTTTTCTAACTCTGTAAAATATGATTTTGGTATTTTCATAGGAATTGCATTTAATCTATAGCTTACTTTGGAAAGAATGGTCATTTTAACAGTATTTTTTTCCTTCAATCCATAAGCATAGGATGTTTTTCCATTTGTTTCTGTCATCTACAATTTCTTTCATCAGTGGTTTGTAGTTTTCCTTGCAGAGATCTTTTATCTTGGTTAAAAATATTCTTACGTATCTAACTTTTTTTGGTAGCTATTCTAAATGAGATTTGCCTCTTGATTTTGTCCTCAGCTTGACTGTTGTTGGTGTATAGAAATGCTACTGATTTTTGCCGGGCGTGGTTACTCTCGCCTGTAATCCCAGCCTTTGGGAGGCCAAGGCAGGCGGACCACCTGAGGTCAGGAGTTTGAGAGCAGCCTAACCAATGTGGAGAAACCCCGTCTCTACTAAAAATACAAAATTAGCTGGGCGTGGTGGCTCATGCTTGTAATCCCAGCTACTTGGGAGGCTAAGGCAGGAGAATCGCTTGAACCTGGGAGGTGGAGGTTACAGTGAGCCAAGATCGTGCCATTGCACTCCAGCCTGGGCAACAAGAGTGAAATTCTGTCTCAAAAAAAAAAAAGAAGAAGAAGAAAAAAAAAGAATTGCTACTAATTTTTGTACATTGATTTTGTACCCTGAAACTTTACTGTATTCATTTCTCAAAATTAGAAGTCTTTTGATAGAGATTTTAGGGTTTCCTAGGTATAAGATTTTATTATCAGCAGAGATGATTTGACTTCCCCTTTTCCAATTTGAATGCCTTTAATTTCTTTCTCCTGTCTGATCGCTCTAGCTAGGACTTCCAGTACTATGTTGAAAAAAAGTGGTGAAAGTGGGCATCCTTGTCTTGTTCCAGTTCTTAAACATGATGCTTTCAGCTTTTCCCCGTTCAGTATGATGTTGACTGTGATTTTGTCATGCATGGATTTATTATTTTCAGGTATATTCCTTCAAAACCTAGTTTGTTGAGAGTTTTTATTACAAAGGGATGCTGAATTTTATCAATTGCTTTTTCCACATCTATTGAGATGATCATATGGTTTCAGTTTTTAATTTTCTTTATGTGGTAAATCACACTTATTGATGTGTATGTGTTGAACCATCCTTGCAACCCTGGAATAAAATTCACTCGATCATGGTGTTGTGAATCAATACTGATATATTATTATTAAATAAAGGCCATATCTTATTCAGATTTTCTTAGTTTTTACCAAATGTTGTTATTCTGTCCCAAGCCCCCATCCAAAATGTCACATAACATTTAATCATCATGTCTCCTTTTTCTCCTCTTTGCTGAGACAGTTTCTCAGATTTGTCTTGTTTTTGATGACCTTGACAATTTTGAGGAGTACAGGAGTACTGTCCACGTGTTTTGTAGAAAATCTCTCTATTGAGATTTCTCTGATTTTTTTTTTGAGTAGATTGGGGAGGAAGTCCACAGAGGTAATGTGTCATTTTCATCATTTTATATAAGGGTATACATACTATCAACATAACTTATCCTTGATTAGCCGGCTGAGCTCAACTTGACCTTGTCAGCTGGCTGAGATAGTGTTTGTTGTCAGTTTTCTCTCCTGTAAAGTTACACTTCCTCACCACTGTCCCCTTCCTTTTATACTGTACTGTTTGTAAGAACATCATGTGTAACCTACACTTAAGGGGTGGGATGTTATGCTCCACCTCCTTGAAGGTGGAGAGTCTACATTAATTCTTTGGACTACTTCTGCATGGGAGATGTGTCTCCTTTTACTCATTTATTTATTTATTCAGTCATTTACTGATAGTATGGATTCATGAGTGTTTATTTTATATTTTGGGTTATAATCCAATGCTACTTTATTTCTTGTGGCTCAAATTGTTTCTGCTTTGAATATTTGGAGCTCTTTCAGTTGGCTCCTGTGTCCCTTTAACACACCCCCATCATTGTGAGCTTGTTTGTTTTGAGTATTGAGATTCTGGCATTTTAAGATGATCCAGGCTCAGCTTGTATATTTCCTGCCTCAGTCTTACAATTAGCCGTTTTCCCAAGGAACCCTGGTTCCTAATATTGGATAATGATATTAGAAACTGTGATGATTAATTTTATGTGTCAACCTGATTTGGTCAAGTGATGCCACGATAGCTAATAAAACATTTCTGGATGTGTCTGTGAGGGTGTTTTTGGAAGAGATTAGCATTTGAGTCAATAGGCTAAGTGAAGAAGATCCACCCTTACCAGTGTGGATGGGCATCATCCAATCCATTGAGGGCCTGGATAGGACAAAAAGGCAGAGGAAGGGTAAATTCTCCCTCTCTCTTTAAGCTGGGACATCCATCTTCTTCTGTCCTTGGACATCAGAGCTCCTGTTCTCAAGCCTTCGGACTTGAACTGGCTTTCCTGGATCTTCAGCTTGCACATATTTATAAATATTTCTACATGTAACCATCTGTATCTATATAAGCTAAACCTAAGCTCATATTGATGTCTCCAGCTCTAATCTATTGCCACATAAGTCATTCTAACCTCCTCCCTTGCTTAACTGTAACTTCCCATTCCCACAGTGAGAAACCCGGTTCCCATCATCTGCCACCCGTTTACTTGTTTAATTTCAGCACCCATGTATAACAGTACCAGAATTGTTTACTTGCTACCTCCTTGTTTGTTTACTTACACCTCCTTGAGAAACAACTTTATAAACCACAGTACAGTGCCTACTGTATAGTTTCTTCTGCCTTTAGTTTTAT
Organism: Chlorocebus sabaeus; assembly: GCF_047675955.1. NCBI lineage: Eukaryota > Metazoa > Chordata > Mammalia > Primates > Cercopithecidae > Chlorocebus > Chlorocebus sabaeus. The sequence goes on from NC_132918.1 coordinate 2,862,139, forward strand.
AGACACTATTCATTTCCAAAAATATTAGGTCAATATTATTTCCTCCCATCCACTTTAGTAAGGTTATTTCTTACAGTTGTAAATTCTCTCTCTCTCTCTCTCCCCCCCTTCTCTCTCTCTATATAATATATATATTTTATATTTTTTGTATAAAATATATATTTTATTTTATATATTATATATAATATATATTATATATATATACACATACACACACACACACATACATATATATTTAAAACTATGTTCTGCATTCTGTCCTAGGATTTTCCTGACTTCCTAAGTGATTGTTTTTATTTTTTTAAATTTGTTTACATTAAAGTCCACTCTTTGTGCTGTTATGTTCAATAGGTTTTGACAAATGCATAGTGTTATATGTCCACCATAGCTCCCATAATCCCCACATGTCATGGGAGGGACCTGGTGGGAGGTAACTGAATCATGGGGGTGCGTTTTCCCATGATGTTCTCTTGATAGTGAATAAGTCTCACAAGATCTGATGGTTTTATAAAGGGCAGTTCCTCTGTACATGCTCTTTTGGCCTGCCACCATGTAAGATGTGCCTTTGCTTCTCCTTTGCCTTCCATCACGATTGTGAGGCCTCCCCAGCCATATGGAACTGTGAGTCCATTAGAACTCTTTCCTTTATAAATTATCCAGTCTCAGGTATGTCTTTATTAGCAGCGTGAGAATGGACTAATACATCTATCATGACAGCATTGTACAGAATAGTGGATGACATCCTAAAAATCCCCAATACTTTACCTATTCATCTCTCCTCACAATATAATTGATGTGGGTCTGTTTTTGGACTCTCAATGTCTGTATTCTTTTACCAATACCATGCTGTCTTGATTACTGTGTTTCATAAGACCTCTTGGAGTCTAGCAGTGTGAGTTTTTCAACTTTTTTCTTCAGATTTGTATTGTTATTCTAGATGTTTTGCTTTTCTATATAAACTTTGGAATAAGTTTGTGGATATCTACAAAATAATGAGTTGGGAATTTTTTTTTTTTCTTTTGAGACAGTCTTGCTCCATTGTCCAGGCTGGAGTGCAGTGGCACGATGGCTCACTGCACCCTCCACACCTCGGGTTCAAGTGATTCTCATGTCTCAGCCTCTCGAGTAGCTGGGATTATAGGCACCCATCACCACACCTAGCTAATTTTTATATTTTTAGTAGATACGGAATTTCACCATGTTGGCTAGGCTGGTTTCAAACTCCTGACCTCAAGTGATCTACCTGCCTCAGCCTCCCAAAGTGCTGGGATTACAGGCGTGAGCCACGGTGCCTGGCCAATAATCAGTTGGGATTTTGATTGGGGTTTCATTTAATCTATAGATCAAGTTGAGAAGAACTGACATCTTAACATTGAATCTTCCAGTGTATTAACACAAATCTCTTTCCATTTATTTAAATCTTCCTTGATTTTCAGCAGTTTTATAAGTCTGCATGTGTAGTAGATATTTTGTTAGACTTATACTTAAGTATTTAATTTTGTTGGGTGCTAATGTAAATAGTATTATCTATGTATTCTAAATTCCAAATTGTTCATTGCTGGTATGCAACATACATTTTGATTCCAGGCCATCTCATGATTTTTCCACTGAAACTTGATATCTGGACAGCATCAGGAGGAAAAAGACCCTATGTTCTTAAATATGAAAATAGCATTTGATATTTTCAATGCTATTAGAGTAGGAGAAAGGCTGGCACCCTCTTCCTCTAAGCTTTTGGAAGGCAGCTTGGCTTTGGTCCTTGAGTTCACCTTTGCAGAGGACTGGGTCTCTTATCGCCTGGTCATCTGCACTTGTAGAGATATTTTTTCCTGTTAACATTTCTCAGTGACACATAACATTAGCACTACATGGAAGGTAGCAGCTGGCTCAGTGCCTATGTCTGGGTTCTTTTCTCAGACCCCGCATTTTGCACATAAAAATCGGCTTGACTTTCCACTAGAAGTGACACTGAGATTTATGCTGGTTCATAACATTTAACTTTACATTTCTTTCTCCAAAAAAATATTGGAATGGGAGTTATGTCACATTCCCCAGAAACAGACCTCCAGATAAGGATTTGTGTATAAGTGATTTATTAAGAAACTGTTCCCAGGACAAGCAGGAGAGGGAGTGGAGGAAGCCAACCAAGGATGGGGTTTCAGGGCAAGTCCTCACTTAAGCCTAATTCTGGGGTGTAAACCACACAGCGGAGTTTATCCAGCTTGAAGACAGGGAGCTAGACTTTGATGCTCCTGCACCTACCAATCACTGGCCATGGACCACCTTAGGAGGATGTAAGCTCCTAGGAGCTTCTGGCAGCTCTAGAAGCCTAAAGGCAGTGCTCTGAAGAGATTGCAGGTATAAGCTGTTAGGAACGAGGAATGAAGAGGCTAGGGGCAGGACATGATTAATCAGTGAGAAGATCCAGGGGATATGGGCAAAACATTGACAGCAAATGCCTCCTTTAAGTCTTACATATAGAAAGTGCATGGTGGGTACAGCAGTTAAAACAGGGTTTGCCATTTGATAGTCCTTTCCATTTTCATTTCTCCCTTCTGATCTGAGGTTGTGCCCACAGCCTTTCTCCTCCCATTATCTGACACAGAAAAGATATGTTTACTGTATATTCCTTTGCATGTTTACTCTGGAGACAGACCATCGGTCCATATTTCTTTCTTTCTTTCTTTCTTTTTTTGAGACAGGATCTATCTCTGTCATTGAGGCTGGAGTACACTGAAGTGCAGTGGCATGATCATAGCTTACTACAGCCTCAAACTCTTGGGTTCAAGTGATCCTCCCACCTTAGCCTCCTGTGTAGCTGGGACTAAATGTGTGTGCCACCAGCCTGGCTGATTTTTAAATTTTTTGTAGAGAAGAGGTCTTGTTATGTTGCCCAGGTTGGTCTTGAACTCCTGGCTTCAAGTGATCATCCCTCCTCGGCCTCACAATGTGCTGAGATTACAGGCATGAGCCTCTGCACTCAACTCCTGCTTCCTTTTCTTTACAAGGTCATAGGGCTGCCCACTCACTGTATCACAGACCAAAGTTGTAGCAAATGAGTATATTTCCAAAAATATATAGCCACTTCTCTTTTTACTGGAAGGTGAGGATTTAGTTTTTCAATTATCCATGCAGTTTGATACCATTTTACTTTTAATTATCACATCCATAGGGAAATTGGGAGGTGAAAAGTGAGAGGCTGACACTCAGAGGGCCCTAAAATTCCAATGAGCCAGGTTAGTAATACCCCCTTATTATTACATGTTGACCCCTTCTCCATGGTATTTGATTAATATGACTCATTTCAACAGGACACATTTCCCTAAAAGTCATTATAATTTGCAGTGATGTTATTAGCAATTTTCTTATTGATTTTGGATGATGAGAGCCAAAGCACATTATTGATCAATTCTAGAAGCTAAAATTAGTAGCTGAAGGGAGTGGACAAGTGACTCCTTTTCCGTTGGTAGTAAGGGTAAGGAGGTGGCAGGACCTTCAGACCGTCTCTCATTCTTGCTTCCTTCAGCTCTTCCCTCTTGCAGGTAGGCAAGACGTTGACAGAGGAGGCTGGGCTGATCCATCAATTCTACTCTCCACTTCTGCTCAACATAATGTATATTGGTAATACATCTGTATCCACTGTCTTTGCCATGTTACTGCCTACTAGGTCTGTTATTAGTCCATTCTCACCTTGCTATAAAGAACCACCTGAGGACTGGGTAATTTATAAAGAAAAGAGGTTTAATTGGCTTATGGTTCCACAGGCAGACAGGAAGCACGGTTGGGGAGGCCTCAGGAAACTTGCAAACATGGTGGAAGGTGAAGGGGAAGCAGGCACATTTTCACATGGTGGAGCAGGAGAGAGAGAGCAAATCGGGAAGTGCTACACACTGTCGAACAACTGGATGTCTTGAGAATTCACTCACTATCATGAGAACAGCAAGGGGGAAATCGCCCCATGATCCAATCACCTCCCACCAGGTTCCTACACCAACACTGGGGATTATAATTCAACATGAGATTTGGCTGGGGACATAGAGCCAAAGTATATCAGGGCTTCTATCATTTTGGATGCTTCAGGTGTTTTTCAGCAACTAGAACAAACACAAATTAACATATGTGTATACTATCCTGGAGTATTTTCAATGCAAAGAATGATTGTTCTCTTAAGTACTTGTCCAAGACATTATGGATCAGTTTAACACTTTCTTCTTCAAGAAGTCAGACCTCATGCCAAAGCTCTGCCAGTAAGCGATTCTCAAAAGGCAGTTTAAATGTGTCTGTTGACAACTGTAAATCTTTTATGTTTCCTTGAAGATAACATGAGTTACGCCACAATACTAAAAACTGTGGTAAGTGGATATCTAATCCAATTAAATTATTCTGCTTTACATTTTCTACTACACTTACTTGTAATGAATGGTTGCAAGCTAACGTATACAAAAACAGGATTCATGGAGGATTGAGGAGTTTCCCTAGACTTGAGACTTCAATGCTAAAACTGGGAAATTCCCAGGTGAACCAGGACTCGTTGGCAACATTAGATTATCCATACATCGACCTGTGGCACAAAGCAGGCACTGAAGCCAAAGAAGCAGGTTTCTGAATTCATTCTGACGCCACTGCTGTGGGCCAGTGGGTGACTCAATTCTTTCCTCATTTTCCTCTGTTCAAACGACTGTAAAATCTTTGTGCAAGAGCGTTCCAAATTTGCCTCCAGCAGATTCAGATGTGAAAAGTTAACTCCTTTACTTTGCTTACTATAGATCCAACTTTTCTCCAGAGCTTTCACCCCTACTAGGGGCTAAGAAATGCCTGGGTCTTCCAGGGCTAATTGGGTGGGCTTATTTTTTCTCTTGTTGGGCACGGACTCCTCTCCATTATGTTCTCCTCTTGGCTGAGACAGCATTTGCCCTGGTCTCTTCTCAGGCTGTGATAAATACGGTGCAGGCAGAGAAACTGGCTTACTGCTAAGAGGATATGAACCAGAAAATATTTAGAAAAGTTAAACTCATATTCATTCAATGTGCCAGGATAAATTTTTCATATTCAGTGTGTTGGTATACATTTTTGCTCTTGGGCCAAATTCAAATATAAATATAACAATGTGGTACAAAGACAGATTTTTTTTTTTGCTGGTGTTTTATTACTGGGTAGCTAATCTCATCATTTTCTCCTTTGTACTTCTCAAGGGCTTTGCTGACTTGTTTTCTGTAGAGCTTGGTATCCTTGAGGGAATCTAAGAGGGTGGGACTATCCTTGGTATTGGCCAATGCTGAAGAGACTAGAGAAAGAATATGGCAGTGTCGCAGTTAAGGTTTGAAAATGGCAATGGGGGCTCAGTGGAAGGAAGGACAATAACTTTCATTTTACAGATGGACAAATGGAAGGTTGGGGGATGTAAGTGACTTCTTCAAGATGAATCAGCCAACCAGCAACAGAGCTGAACTGCTGAGCCTTCCTTCCTTTCCTGTGATGCCCGAGTCTCAGTTGTTACCCCTACTCATGATGCCTCCACCACTGCTATCATCAAGTGCTAATATTTTAAAGAAGTCCTCCTGTGTTTGTCAAAAGGGAGGAGGCATCATTAATATAAAATTTTGCACAGAGAGAGGAGAAGATATAGAACCTTTCTTTAAAACAACCCCCTATAGCAGTAGCTTGCCTATCGAATTTTTGTATATAGAATCATAGTGAAATTTGCCATTAAAAATTCTGTGATAATTCATTTTTAAAAAAGTAAAAAAAAAAAAAGAACATGGAAATTAGTGTCAACACTGTTGGTATAAAGTCCTATCTTCATCACACCTTGGCTGTGTTCCTGAGGGCAAGTCATTAAACCTCTTCCAATAAGAATTATTTTATTTTGTAAGTTGACAGTGTCATAATCTATATGTTATTGCCTTGTTGGGAGGTTAAATGAGATAACAGGTATCATTGCTTTGTAAACTGTAGAGTAATTCATGGCATTTAAACATTGATGTCAATATTTATGGAGTGCTAAGAATAATCTGCAGAGCGTGCTACACGGAGCATCTTATTCAATTCTAACAGGAATCCTGAAAGCTAATGCTGTTACTATCCTCATTTTACAACTGAGAAAAGGTTAAAAAGTTTAAGTAACTGCCTTCTTGTGTAATCTTACACAGCTACTAAGTGATGAGGTTAATATTCAAACTAAAGTCAGCCTTACCCAAGCCTATGTCTCTGTAGTGATGTTCTCCTACCTCTCATAAATCTCTACTTTTTTTTTTTTTTTTTTTTTTTTGAGATGGAGTTTCTCTCTTATTGCCCAGGCTGAAGTGCAATGGTGTGATCTTGGCTCACCGCAACCTCTGCCTCTCGGGTCTAAGTGATTCTCCTGCCTCAGCCTCCTGAGTAGCTGGGATTACAGGCATGCGCCACCACGCCTGGTTAATTTTGTATTTTTAGTAGAGACAGGGTTTCTCCCTGTTGGTCAGGTTGGTCTTGAACTCCCGACCTCAGGTAATCTGCCAGTCTGGCCTCCCAACATGTTGGGAGTACAGGCGTGAGCCACCGTGCCCAGCCAAATCTCTAATTTTATGTACTGAAGTTTCTTAAAGGAAGATGTACAAGTACCAGGGAAACCTGTCTCCGTTCTATTATCTGAAGAGTGAGTAATGGAGTCCATGAGGGCAGGGACCCTTTCTTTCATGTACATTATGGCATTATGTGACGTATACCACAGTATGATTGAATTTGTATTAATCAAGAATTAATTAGCAATTTGACAAATTACCATATCAGAACTTGTGGTGCAGCTAAAGTCAATCACTCTGAGATCCTGAGACTCATGGGAATGTCTTGTAGCTATTACCTTACATTGTCTGATCACCAGTAAGAAAGAGGCTCTTGAGGCTTTGCTGAGTCATTGCATCCTGCCTTCCTCAGGTCAGATATGAGAGAGTAAAAAGAAGCAACATCCTCCTACTGTCCATTTAAAATGCATTTGGGGTTTCCTTCATCAAAGTTTGTCTCAAAACCTGCATTTTCTTAGTCAGTTTCTGTGTGCTACTTCCTGTTGGCACCAAAAATCCTCAGGAGAACCAGTGAGAAACTATTTAAAGCATCATGGCCATACCCCAAACATTTTCAAGGGAAAAATTGGTGAAACTCCTAGGAGTGTGAACATCTCATTTTCTGGAAATGAAGTCTTGAATCTTTGCTTGTTCATCTTCACATTCTCCACTTGTGTCAGAGACTCTGGCATTTGAGTACCCACCTCCTACATGCACAACAAAACCCTCTTCCTCAGTGTATGAGGAAAGCATAGAAGCAGACCCGAGTCTTCACATGTCCCCTCGTAACTCGCAACATATCCCTTTGGCCATTCCTGAAAATAGGACCAGTGTTCATAGGACACAATTACAAGTTCATGGATTCTTATACTCATAGATGGTCAGGAGTGGAAGGCCTTAGAGTCCATGAACTCCAAACCCCTCTTCTTATTTTACAGTCAAAAACCCTGACATGGAGGGATGTTACTAGGTGATTTGCCCAAGGACTTAGAGTTGGTCATGTTCTTTCATGGGACCACAGCCCTGCTGAGGTATCTTGAACTGGGTTCCCAAGAACGACTCTCAAGAGTATTACTCAAAGTCAACATCATCTTCATGAATCTCAAGGGAAAAGCTGCCCTTTGTCTTCTGCTGTGTTAGCCCAGGCATTGGCTGCCCCGAGTGAATGGAGTAGATAGAAAGTAATAAATGACGAGTTGATGGGTGCAGCACAGCAACATGGCACAAGTATACATATGTCACAAACCTGCACGTTATGCACATGTACCCTAGAACTTAAAGTATAATAATAATAATAAATAAATTAAAAAAAAAAAGAAAGTAACAATGAATAGAAGAGGGTAATGGTGCCCTGTTTACTTAGGATATCAGATGCACACCTGGAAACAGCTGGCCCACAGTCATTCCAGTGTTTCCTGGATAGAACCCGGTCATGATATTCTTGAACATCTAAGGCTAAATAATACACAGTTGCATTTTCCTGAGGAATGCAAAAAGCAACATGTGAGTAGCACGTGGAAGTCCAGTTTTCTTTTCCTTTTTTTTTCTTTTTCTTTTCTTTTTTTTTTTTTTTGAGATGGAGTCTCACTTTTTCACCAGGCTGGAGTGAGATGGTGCGATCTCAGCTCATTGCAAACTCCGCCTCCTGAGTTCAAGCGATTCTTGTGCCTCAACCTCCCAAGTAGCTGGGATTACAAGCACGTGTCAACATTCCTAGCTAATTTTTGTATTTTTTAGTAGAGATGGGGTTTCACCATGTTGGCCAGGATGGTCTCGATCTCCTGATCTCATGATCTGCCCTCCTTGGCCTCCCAATTCTTTCTTTCTTTCTTTTTTTTTTAAATAAAGGACATATCTATGTTTATATCTTACACAGAACTCTCACTACTCTTCTCATCTTTGCAGATGTCCTACCTTCGTGTCATTTGATGCATTAATTTGAATAAATAGCTTCAATGAGTTATTTCCAAATCTTCTTTTTATGTGGTCATGTTTCTTCTGCCCTTGAGCTTTAAGAAGCTATCACTAAATGGCAGTGGTGGTTTGGTGGAAGTGTTGAAGGGACACACCGAGAAGTATAAGTGATGACGGCATCAGCAGGGCCTCCAGTTTGTTCTTGCAGTTGTGTCCTCTCACCCAGGTCTACCGCTGATCATGGATCTCCTGCTTTGATGTCACCTTGCCCAAAGCTAAATCCTCTCTCTTCTCTTACAAATCAGCTGCCTCTCCATTTCCCTTGTCTTTGTCAGTGGCACCACTAACAACATATTGCCTTAGACTCTGGGTTAAAAAGTGTAAACCTATAAGATGTCTTCCTTGTGCTTGCTTTTGCTATCCAGGACCAGGCCCTGTATAGACTTCTTGGCAATGTCTCTCATGTCTATTCCTCATGTTCATTGCCCTGAATCCCACTGCCTGTGTCTGGCCCTCATTCTCTCACACCTGCATACATAAAATAGCTTCCTAGTTCGTGTCCCTGTCTCTTGACTCAGTTTCCCCAGGCACATTGGGTCCCCTCCCCACCCACCCGCTCTCTACAATAGCGCTCAGAGGTATCTCTGTGCTGATGCATCCTGTGCCCTAACATGTGTCGATGAGCCTGGAATGGGACTAATGGTCACTGAATTACTGGTTGAATCCTAAATTCCTGCACTCTTGTTTTCTACAACCTTCAATGCCCACCTCTCTGATACTTTAAGAAGGGTAGAAGGGTGAATTGCTCTGCTTGTCTTCTGTTGTACACCTGGTCTGTCCTCCTGATTTCAGTTGTTCCACCAAAGGGAGGGTAGCTTATTTCTGGATGGAGGAGGGAGGCTTCAATTCTCTCCATAATGTCCATCAGCCCCTCAAGTCCACTTCAGGTAGGTGAATAATCTAAGTGAAGACAGTAAGCTTGCTTTGCCTGAAAATAAGTCCACAGTCTTTCCTCCTATGTGATGGCAGCTCTAGAGCCCACAAAGACCTTCTGCAATCCCTCTGTGTATATTCAATGGCTCATAACACCCCTCTTCCTGATTCCCTACCCTCCTAGAAGTGATGTGCCATGAATTCACCAGAAATGCCTTTACCCAGACCCTTTTCTTATTGCATTTCCCACCATGCATCACTGCCTGGCTGATATGGTTTGATTCTGTCCCCACTCAAATCTCATCTTGAATTCTTATGTGTTATGGGAGGGACAAGGTGGGAAGTGATTGAATCATGGGGGCTCTCTTTCCCATGCTATTCTTGTGAGAGTAAGTCTCATGAGACCTGATGGTTTTCAAAAGGGGAGTTTCCCTGCGCAAGCTCTCTTCTTTTGTCTGCCAGCATGTGATACATGCCCTTCACCTTCCACCATCATTGTGAGTTCTCCCCAGCTACGTGTAACTGTAAGTTCAATAAGCCTCTTTAATTTTGTAAATTGCCCAGTCTCAGGTATGTCTTTATCAGCAGCATGAAAACAGATCAATACAGTAAATTGGTGCCAGTAGAGTGGGGCGCTGCTGAAAAGTTACCCAAAAATGTGGAAGTGACTTTAGTACTGGGTAATAGGCAGAGGTTGGAACAGTTTGGAGGGCTCAGAGGAAAATAGAAAAATGTGGGAAAGTTTTAACCTTCCTAGAGACTTGTTGAATGGCTTTGCCCAAAATGCTGATAGCGATATGGACTGTAAAGTCCAGGCTGAGGTGGTCTCAGATGGAAATGAGGAACTTGTTGGGAACTGGAGCAAAGGTGACTGTTGTTATGTTTTAGCCAAGAGACTGGTTGCATTTTTCCCCTGCCCTAGAGATTTGTGGAACTTTGAACTTGAGAGAGATGATTTAGGGCATCTGGTAGAAGAACTTTCTTTTTTAAAAATTTTTATTTTACTTTAAGTTTTGGGATTCATGTGCAGAATGTGCAGGTTTGTTACATAGGTATACATGTGCCATGGTGGTTTGCTGCACTGATCAACCCATCATCTAGGTTTTAAGCCCTGCATGCATTAGTTATTTGTCCTAATACTCTCCCTCCCCTTGCCTTCCACCTCCCGACAGGCCCCACTGTGTGATGTTCCCCACCCTGTGTCCATGTGTTCTCATTGTTTAACTTCCATTTATGAGTGAGAACATGTGGTGTTTGGTTTACTGCTCTTGTGTCAGTTTGCTGAGAATGATGGGTTCCGGCAAAATAAATTTCTAAGCAGCAAAGCATTCAAGAGGTGACTTCAGTGCTGTCAAAGGCATTCAGGTGGTTTTTCTTTTTTTTTTCAAATGGAGTTTTGCTCTTGTCATCCAGGCTGGAGTGCAATGACATGATCTCTATTCACTGCAAACTCCGCTTCCTGGGTTCAGGTGATTTTCCAGCCTTAGCCTCTGGAGTAGCTGGGATTGCAGACACCTGCCACTGCACCCGGATCATTTTTGTATTTTTAGTAGAGACAGAGTTTCACCATATTGGCCAGACTGCTCTCAAACTCCTGACCTCTGGTGATCCACCCGCCTCGGCCTCCCAAAGTGCTGGGATGACAGGCATGAGCCAACGTGCCTGGCCAGCATTTAGTTCTATAAGGGAAGCAGAGCATAAAAGTTTGGAAAATTTGCAGCTTGACAATGCAATAGAAAAGAAAATTCCATTTTCTGTGGAGAAATCCAAGTCGGCTGCAGAGCTGAATGTTAATCCCCAAGACAATGGGGAAAATGTCTCCAGGGCATTTCAAAGGTCTTCACAGCAGCCACTCCCATCACAGATCTGGAGGCCTAGGAGGACAAAGTGTTTTTCTGGGTCAGGCTCAGGGTCCCCGGGCTGTGTGCAGCCTAGGGATTTGATACCCTGTATCTCAGCCACTCTTGCTACTGCTGAAAGGGGGCCAATGTAGAGCTTGGGCTGTGGCTTCAGAGGGTGGAAGCCTCAAGCCTTGGCAGCTTCCATGTGATGTTGAGCCTACAAGTGCACAGAAGTCAAGAATTGGGGTTTGGGAACTGCCACCTAGTTTTCAGATGATGTAAGGAAATGCCTGGATGTCCAGGCAGAAGTTTGCTGCAGGGTGGGGCTCTCATGGAGAACTTCTTCTAGGGCAATGTGGAAGGGAAATATGGGGTCAGAGCCCCCACACAGAGTTCCTAGTGGGACACCACTTAGTGGAGCTGGGGGAAGAGAGCCACCATCCTAAAGACCCCAGAATGGTAGATCCACTGACAACTTCCATATGGCTGGAAAAACCACAGACACTCAATGCCAGCCCATGAAAGCAGCTGGGAGGGAGGCTGTACCCTGCAAAGCCACAGGGGCAGAGCTACCCAAGACCATGGGAACCCACCTCTTGCATCAGTGTGATCTGGATGTGAGATATGGAGTCAAAGATCATGGAGCTTTAAGATTTGACCACCCTGTTGGATTTTGGACTTGCATGGTGCTTGTAGCCCCTTTGTTTTGGTCAATCTCTCCCATTTGGAATGAGTGTATTTACCTAATGCCTGTAACCCTATTGTATCTAGGAAGTAACTAACTTGCTTTTGATTTTACAGGCTCATAGGCAGAAGGGACTTGCCTTGTCTCAGATGAGACTTTGGACTTTGAACTTTTGAGTTAATACTGAAATAATTTAAGACTCTGGGGAACTGTTGGGAAGGCATGATTGGTTTTGAAATGTGAGGACATGAGATTTGGGGAAAGCCAGGGGGAGAATGATATGGTTTGGTTCTGTTTCAACCCACATCTCATCTTGAATTCCCATGTGTCGTGGGAGGGACCCAGTGAGAGGTGATTGAATCATGGAGGCAGGTCTTTCATGTGCTATTCTCATGATAGTGAATAAGTCCTATGAGATATGATGGTTTTAAAAAGGGGAGTTTCCCTGTACAAGCTCTCTTCTCTTGTCTGCTGTCATGTGAGGCATGCCTTTCAGCTTCCACCATGATTGTGAGGTCTCTCTAGCCATGTGGAACTGTAAGTCAATAAACCTCTTCCTTCTGTAAATTGCCCAGTCACAGATATGTCTTTATCAGCAACGTGAAAACAGACTAATACATTGGCTGAAGCCATCTCCCATGCAATCCTACTAGACCTCCCTTCATTAGATGGTTCCAGTACATTTACCACTCCTGTGTTCACTTGAATATTTTAGGGCTCAAAAAAGGATACCCCACAGTATGGTGCCTTGGCATGCTGAGCCCCTTGAACTGAAGGAAACCAAAAAGGACCTCAGAAGCAAGATCTGTCTGACCTGCTCCCACTCTTTGTTCTCCTACTCTCCTTTCTCCCCCAAGGCAGACCATAGAAACTAGAATTCCTCTTCCCACAGGCAGGTCAGAGAAAGAGGAATCCCTCTGCCCCAAAGCAGCTATAAAACCTAAAATATGACTCTCACCTTTCATCCAGGCCTTTCTGTGTAGGAACTGGCCATAAAATAAATTCTCTAATCTACTCTGTCTGCTAGTAGGTCCTAAAATCTGCATGTCAAATGGGTCCTGCACCATAACTGGGAGCAAGAAATGCCACAGAGAGGCCATGCAGAACTCCAACTGAAGGCCTGCTGGGTTTCCCCTGATAGTCTATTACTATTGGATCTTTTCTTTTTTGTTGGATCACACTGCTGTTCAGTCTTCACAGAATCTAAGCTTAGCAATGGACACTTGTCCCTTGGGTCTTTGGGCCTTCACTCTGAAGGCTCTCATGTTATGAAAATGGATTAAATAAATATGCTCTGCTTTCTGTTGTTCACCTGTCGTTTGTTGTAGGTAAGTCAGCTCTGACCCTGAGGGTGGGTGAGGAAGGGCATTGCAACTTTTGCAGTCCTACAGTGAATATAGTGTTTTGCATTCACCAAGCCTAAGCAACCTTTTTCATAAAATGAAACTATTTGGAGAGAGGAGTCTTAAAGGTAGGTTAGAGACATGTGTTTTCCTATAGTAAAGGTGTGTCTTCAAGTCTTACAAACATAAAAGATTGAAGTTTTGTTGCTGTTAGGATCTCTTGCCAATCTGACTTGCCAATTGATTCTCCCTGGAGTCCCTGGAGAAGAAGGGGCAGTGGGAGCCAATGGGGCTATTGTAGGGGTGAGGCAGGAACATGAACTTGGCAATAAGTCCAACCTGGATTCCAATGTAGTTCTGCTACTTACCTATGCGATCCCAAGGAAGACAGGGTCACATAAAGTTTCTGAGGCTTAGGTTTCTCACCTGTAATAGGTGGAAAATCATGACATCTTAACAGGGTGTTTTTGAGGGGTGAATGAGGTAATTAATAAATGTGCAGGACCTGGTGATTAGTTCTTATAAACTATCTCTAATCCTATGGAAAGGTGTATTGGGGGAAAACCCCACCCCTGATATTCAACGTGGGTTCTTTTCTATCTCCCTAAGCTTTGGCTGGTCTGAGAAATAAAGAGAAAGAGTACAAGAGAGAGAAATTTTAAAGCTGGGTGTCTGGGGGAGACATCACATGTCAGCAGGTTCCGTGATGCTCCCTGAGCCATAAAACCAGCAAGTTTTTATTAGCAATTTTCAAAAGGGGGAGGGAGTGTACGATGTGGGTCACAGAGATCACGTACTTCACAAGGTAATATCACAAAGCAAATGGAGGCAGGGTGAGATCATAGGACCACAGGATGGGGTGAAATTAAAATTGCTAATGAAGTTTTGGGCATGCATTGTCATTGATAACATCTTATCAAGAGACAGGGTTTGAGAGCAGACAACCAGTCTGACCAAAATTTATTAGGCGGGAATTTCCTCATCCTAATAAGCCTGGGAGCGCTATGGGAGACCGGGGCTTATTTCATCCCTTCGCCTTCGACCGTAAAAGGCAGCCACCCCTAAAGTGGCCATTTCAGAGGCCTACCCTCAGGGGCCATTCTCTTTTTCAGGGATGTTCCTTGCTGAGAGAAAGAATTCAGTGATAGCTCTCCATTTGCTTTTGAAAGAAGAGAAATATGGCTCTGTTCCACCCAGCTCACTGGCAGTAAGAGTTTAAGGTTCTCTCCCTTGTTCCCTGAACATTACTGTTATCCTGTTCTTTTTCAAGGTGCCCAGATTTTGTATTGTTCAAGCATACATGCTCTACAAACAATTTGTGCAGTTAATGCAATCATCACAGGGTCCTGAGGCGACGTACATCCTCCTCAGCTTACAAAGATGATGGCATTAGGAGATTAGAGTAAAGACAGGCATAGGAAATCACAAGGGTATTGATTGGGGAAGTGATAAGTGTCCATAAAATCTTCACAATTTATGTTCAGAGATTGCAGTAAAGACAGGCACAAGAAATTATAAAAGTATTAATTTGGGGAACTAATAGATGTCCATGAAATCTTCACAATTCATGTTCTTCTGCCATGGCTTCAACCGGTCCCTCCATTCGGGGTCCCTGACTTCCTGCAACAAAGGTGTCTAAGATACCTGCCTGACTGAAACAGGTTCAAGTGCATAGTCATGAGAGAAGGCAGATTTTAATGGGGAATTGTGTGGAAAATATGAAAAATGGAAGAGATTTTGTGAAGTTCTTAGGTTGAGAGGAAGGAGGAGAAGCAGAGATGTGGAAGCTGAATGCTGGGAGGATGAAGAAATGCATAAGGGAGCACTGTCCAGGGGGAAGTAGACTAGAATGGTCACGGCTGACCAGCAAGTGTTTGCAGTGAAGACTCAGAAACAGGCCTGGGCATCATCACCAGCAGTGTCATAAAGAATACAGCATGTGCCTTTGGTGGAGGCCAATTGAGGTTCTAATCTCAGTCCCACGTTTACTGACTGTAAGATGCTAAGCAAGTAATTCAACCTCTTTGGTTCTCTTCTTTCCCTAAGAAATGGTGATTGTACAGCTTATTTTCCCTACCTATGTCCCTTTCCTCCTTGGAGTGCAGGCAGACTTCATTTCCCCATCTCCCTTGCATTAGGTTTGGCCATGTGACTGAGTTCTAGGCAGTGAAATGTGAGCATGAATCATGCATGCGCCTTCCAGGCCTGGCCCACAGAAACCACCTTTATGATCCTCCACTCTCTCCCCATGTGGGCTGGATGCAAAGGATCCAAGAGACAATTCTGAGGCCAAGGGGAGAGCAGAGCTGCAGACAAAAGGAGCCTGGCACCCTGAATCACCATTTGGATGACCATCTGCTGATAACCCATATTGACCTGTAACATGAGAGAGAAATCAAATTCTCCATCATTAGGCCACTGAGTTTGTTCCAGCAACTGGCCTATTCTGATACAATGATATTTTCTGTATGAGAGAGTTGTTGGTAAAGATTAAATTACAAAAAGTATTAAACATCTTAATTTTTATTTTTATTATTAATTTATCTGGAGACAAGGTCTCGCTCTGTTGCCCAGGTTGAAGTGCAGTCATGGGATCTTGGTTCACTGCAATCTCTGCCTGCCAGATTCAAGTATTTCTCCCACCTCAGCCTCCATACAGGCGTGAGCCACCATGCCTAGGTAATTTTTGTATTTTTTGGTAGAGATGGGGTTTCACCATGTTTGCCAGTGATCCACCTGCTTCAGCCTCCCAAAGTGCTGGGATTATAGGCATGAGCCACTGTGATCAGCCATATCTTTAGACTCGTAGTAAATGTTTAATGTACCCACTCATTATACAAACATTTCTTAAACCCTTAGTGTGTGGCAAGCACTTTAATGAACAAAGCAGACAAAGTGTTTTCTGTTATAGCATAAATTGGGGATGAAGAAAAAGGGAAAATCAATAAACATTTCTAGCCTGAAGGATTTTAAGAATGGTATCGCCACTGACAGAAAAGCTGATATTAGGAAGTGGGAGAGCTTTTCTGGAGAAGAATGAGGAGTTTGGACTTTAGACTTTTAAGAGGCATTAATTATGTTGCCTCTGTGAACATCACCTTTGAAAGTTTATGAAATATTTGTAAACAAAAATTGATACACTTTTTAGCTGAGATGACATAAGAAGCCTAGAAAAGCAGCTGAGGGCATTGGCTCACGCCTGTAATCCCAGCACTTTGTCAGGCTGAGGCAGGCGGATCATGAAGTCAGGAGTTCAAGACCATCCTGGCCAATATGGTGAAACCCTATCTCTACTAAAAATACAAAAATTAGCTGGGTGCAGTGGCGGGCACCTGTAGTCCCAGCTGCTCGGGAGGTTGAGGCAGGGGAATTGCTTGAACCCAGGAGGCAGAGGTTGCAGTGAGCTGAGATTGTGCCACTGCACTCCAGCCTGGGTGACAGAGCAAGACTCTGTGGAAAAAAAAAAAAAAAGAAGAAGTCTAAAAAAGCATGGTGTATTGTTTAAAACCTCTAGTAGAATGTACCGTCCCAGGGTGGGAATGGTTTCTTATCCCATTATTCCCCTGTAGTATTGGGTGTGCACAAGAAGAATGCACTTAACTGAAATGAATTGAGAGCTTCAACTCCACTGTATTCCAAGGAATATTTTCATTAACTCAAGCAATGTTTATGAAAATACTTTATAAATTACTAAACCCTACTCCAGTGCTTCTGCGGGAGGATACATCCTGAGTTATTAACCTCTGTATCTTTTGCCCTCCACGGGTCTCATCTTTCTCCTCTCCCTGTTCAAGCAGCTGACCTGGTGTTCATGCCTCCAGGAGGAATGTGATTCTGCAGGGCTACATTCAGTTGTATCTGCCAGTGTGGTCACACGGGTTGTTTATGGATGGTGACTGTTCTGATGGGTTGTTGTTTCTGGTCTGATTGGTCAGTACTTGGGTCACGTTGGTTATGAAATACTTTGAGTATCACTATTGTAGTTGGAAAATAGACAGAATCTGAATTCTTTTAGTTCGTTCAAATGATTAAGTCCTGATTTGAGGAGGAAAGACAAAGAGGAGTACAGTGTGGAAAAAGAGTCTTCTGGTCCTAAAAATAAACAAAGTGAACTTACCTGAGACTAGCAAGAGAGTTCTTAGCTGAGGGAGAAGGTATAAGAAGAAGAGTGGGGTAAGGGGTCTCCGAGGCAGAGGAGACCTCGGCCCTGCTTTCTGGGCATGCGGCTGGGAAGACAGCAAGATCCCAGGGAGAGAGTAGCCATATGCCATACCTTGGCAGTCATGTCCATTGCTAGTGTACAGACACTCCTGCATTTACAGTTTGCTAGAGAAGTAGCAGATAAATCAGACTGAAAGAGTGATGTGAACAGGGTCGTGACTATCCCTGAGCATGATGGCTATCACTCATGATGATGATCATTGGTCCAACAGTCACCCTGGCTGAAGGATAATCACTCATTCCCACCACCTGGACAGCTTGGCACTATGTAAGATTCTAGATCTGTGGCCCAACTTTGTGTGGAAAGTAGCAGGGTAGGGAGAGGGAACTCCAGGAAGGACCGGGGTTAAATTTCCCACTAAGCCAGTAGGATGGCATCCTCAAATAGAAACTAATTTGTTCTGAGCATTTCTTGTGCACCTGAATTTACGGTCATGATTCATGTTAGCAAGCTTCTTTGCAATTTATAGCAGAAGTTTGTTTGCTTCATGATTGAATTTAGAACTCATTTGTCCAAAAGAAAATTTAGATGCCTAGTAATAATCACTAAGAGAGAATTTAGGTCACTTTAATAATAATAAATAGGGAGAGGGTGGGAAGCAGGAGAGCCCTCAGAAAAAGAACTAAAGCATGCTGGGCTTAATACCTAGGTGATGGGTTGATCGGTGCAGCAAGCCACCATGGCATGCATTTACCTGTGTAACAAACCTGCAAACCCTGCACATGTGCCCTGGAACTTAGAAAATAAAATGAAATAAATAATAATAATAGTTTCAATACCATACTTTATTGGTATGCCCAGGTATAGCCCAAGCAGTAAGAGAGACTCTAGAATTAGAGTTAAGTCCAGGAAAGAAGGAGATTCTGAGTGGCATAGATTTGCCTCAGGTGATGTAGTGGTGAGTGACAGAATTAACTACTAATTGGCAGCACTGAGTTCTTTCCTCTCCTTTCCATTTGATCTTTCTTCTCAGGCCATCTCTTTTCCCATTCACATTTTGCTGCATCTCCAGTATGAAAGCAAGTAGAAAAGAACTGTAATTTTCAAAATTACTGGTCATTTTATTTATGATTCTAATTCAATGTATAATTCATTTTCCTCTTCAAAGGAATCACATTTTATTTTGGAAGTGAATGTGTGAAAAAATTGGAAACTTGTGAAAACTCACTCTTGAACTTCCCTGGACATGATTCAGAGGCTGATTGAGGAAAGGGCTGAATGTCTGGCTTTAGAGGGTGTTTGTGGTGCGGCAATGGGAAGCTGGGAAAATTGGCTTCAGGAAGTGGCAGCACCTCACCTTTCCTTAGAGAAGGGAGTCGGTACACAGATCCAGGTTGTCTGCAATGGAAGGGACGGTGTCCTTTACCCGGGCCTCGTCTTCTTAAGTGCCCAGGTGGTGGGCCGTGGCCATGGCAATGGTGACATTGGTTATGGGGTGGTGGGTCACAAGGTCCATAGTCTTGGAAATCATGGCAGTGGGGATGGTGTCCATGCGGATGGTGCCCATGCGGATGATGCCCATGGGGATGGTGTCCATGGGGATGCTGTCTATGGGTACCGTGTTCGTGAGGATGGTGTGCATGGGGATGGTGTCCATGAGGATGGTGTTCATGGGAATGATGCTTATGGGGATGGAGGTCACTGGAATTATTATTATGAGGATGTCTTTGGGCCCCATTCGTGCCAAAAGTGGCATGATGACATCTTGAGCAGGACATGGGCAATAGTGGAGGAGTGCCTTGTGGAAGTGGGGGTCCATGTAAGTGATCTCTTTCATCTGGAGGAGGTGGTCGTCCATGTTTGTGTGGCTCGTGGGGATGACGATGATCTCTGGATCCATGGGGCTTGAGTGGAGACTTGGTGGTGGTAGAAGAGTGCTCATGCCCACCCCAGTGGAAAGGATGTCTCAAATGAGGCGGTACACCCTTGATGTTCCCATGTTCCTGGAAAAGAATACAGAAAAGTGCCTATCGTCATGGAACATAAAAGAAGATGTTAGATACTTGACTCGATTTACACCAACGACTCCCAGATCATAGATTCCACAAATCAATTTTAAAAGGATTACAAAAAAGGATTCTCAAATTGTTATCTAGCCCAGTTGATATTTAAAATATAAACATAAGTATCATTTACCACCATTATTGTTTCACAAAAGAAATGATTTTTTTTCTAAGACTGAGTCTCACTCTGTCACCCAGTCTGGAGTGCAGTGGTGCGATCTCTGCTCATTGCAACGTCCACCTCTCAGGTTCAAGCAATTCTCCTACCTCAGCCTCCCATGTAGCTGGGACTACAGGCCCAAGCCACCATGCCCACCTAATTTGTTTTTCCTTTGAGACAGAGTCTCGCTCTGTTGCCCAGGCTCCTAATTTGTTTGTGTATTTTTAGTAGAGACGGGTTTTACCATGTTCAATTCCTTGTTTCAAGTGATCCATCCATCCCAGCCTCAAAGTGCTGGGATTGCAGGGGTGAGCCACCACGCCCAGTCTGGAAGGAAATTTTGATTTAAAAAAAAAAAAAAAAAGAGCCAGAAACACAATATCAGAGTAAAGGATTGTCCTTTAGATGGATAAATGTTAGATATAAAAAACTCCATTACCCTTATTTTTTTTTCATTTGTACTACACAGAGTGGTGAAACAGTATTATAACCTGGCACCCATCTGTGGACCAACACTGGAAAACTAGTGCCTTATAACTGATATTCTTAACTGAGACTTGACGTTATCAACATCCCTTACTCCTAAAGGCTGAACACTTGACCTCTTCTCTCTCTTCCCTGTTCGGAGTTTAATTTTTAAAAAATAGCTACAGAGGCTGGGCGTGGTGGCTCACGTCTGCAATCCCAGAACTTTGGGAGGCCAAGGGAGGTGGATCACCTGAGGTTGGGAGTTTGAGACCAACCTGACCAACATGCAGAAACCCCATCTCTACTAAAAATGCAAAATTAGCAAGGCATGGTGGTGCATGCCCGTAATCCCAGCTACTCAGGAGGCTGAGGCAGGAGAATCACTTAAACCCAGGAGGCAGAGGTTGCGATGAGCTGAGATGGCACCATTGCACCCCAGCCTGGGCAACAAGAGTGAGACTCCGTCTCAAAAAAATAAAAAATAAAAAGACAGAGCCATGTTCACAGTGACAATCCTGCCCTTTGTTTCTTTTTCTTTTTTTTTAACTTGGAATTGGATGTTTGGATTATTTTCAGTTTTGTTTCTGATATGAAAAAGTTCATGAAGCAAATCTTTGTACTCATGTAAAAATAGAAAAAAGATTTCTGAGACAGATGCAAAATATGGTTTTGCATCTCATTTTATATACATTTACATAATAAATTTGAGGCTAATTTATTCCCCTTAGATTCCGTGCCCAATAATACAAGCTTGGGAATGACTAAGTCTCAGCGTCAGAGTCCCGACCACAAGGAGCATTTTCAAATTCATTCAAGTTTGGTTGAATTGGACCTGATTTTAATTTTCTGCCAATTGTTACCCCTCTCCAATTCTTGGGAAAGTTTTCATAGTTTTTGTGTAAGCTGGCAATTGCACTCCTTTGCGCAGTTGTGGGATACTCTCTGTATCTTTTCTTGCATGTCTGTCTGTGTCTCTCTTTCTGTCTCTCTCTGTCTCCCTCTCTCTCTCTCTCTCTCTCTCTCACACACACACACACACACACATACACACACACACACACACATACATACATAGAGCTTTAGGAACCAACAACACTATTTGTGTACATATGTCACTTAATCTGGCACTGCCACGCAAAGTCTGCTTAGACAACCCACCTGAGGGTCGAAGACTTCGCAGTTTATGACAAGGTCTTTCGGGCTTTCCAAGTCCAAGGCTTCTACATCATAGAACAAATCTGCTTTGCAGAATCCAAAGACCTACAAAAGAATGAGGAGCTTGTTAGTGTGTGTGTCCAGGTGGTGTGAAGATGACCAGCCGGAGTTAGCTTCCAGACATTCAGAAAAGGAAGAAGTGCTTCAGAAAAATCAGGGTAACATGATCAGATAGCCCCACCAGTTGTTCAGCAATCTTTCCTCATCAAGCTTTGGGGAAAGTGCAGATGGCAAAGGGTATCGCTCAAGTTGCTGTTTTTTTTTCATGAGCAGGCACCAATACTGGGCTTCCCAAGGGTGGTGGTGAGGAAAACCACATCATTGCTGCCTTGCCTTTAGGCCAACCCTTCTTCCCTGGAGACCTCAGTTGCCTGTGCCTAGGACAATGAGGAATGGTGCCAAAGAGGGATTTTTACAACTTCAGCGAGTCCCTTGGAGGAAAGTGTTGGACAGGAGGGAATCTGTACGGCATAAAGATGGGTTTTCATGGACATTATCAAGGCAAGTGTCTGCTGACTCCACCCAAGTATGAGGGCTACAACTGGATGGCACTCCTGTGCTCCAGCTCCTAAACCCACCTGTGAAAGATCGACTAGGACAAGAGGACGGCCGTCTGCTAGAAGAAATTGCTAAGCACCGAGGTTCTGAGTACAGTTTGGGAATCAGAGAGACCTATGTTAATCCTCGCTTCTCCATTTCCTAGTTGTCTGAGTTTGGGAAAGTTACAAAAGATTTCTGGAAGTCAGCCATTGTAAAATGGGGATAATACTATATATTCACAGGTTGTGGGAGGGCTTAATTAAATGAGAGGATGGTGTAAAACACTTACTCCTGAGCCTCCCCTTCAGCTCTGATGCATCAGGTCTGGGGTTACCTTATCCATACCAAAAGGGTTTCTTGACCATAGGAATAAGGGAGAGAGGTGTCTTTTCTGGTGGCCACTAAGAAGGATTCTAGACCTGGTTCAGTTTGGATATTAGAACAGCTAACAAAGGTACTAGTGGATGGTTTCTCCCTTTTGACCAGGGAGAATGTGTTGTTAAACCTCAGAAAAATCCTGGACTTGACATCATAATTAAAATTCCATTTCCTAACACTCTCTAGCTAAGTGCCCTTAGGTAAGTGGTTTTAATTTTAGCTCCCCTTGTCACAGGAAAATGTAGGCAGATACTTGCTTTTCCTTGTTAGCAGGATTTTCACGAGGCTCTGACCTGGTAATAATAGATGTGGAGGTGTTTCTTTAACTGTAGATCACCATGCAAATGCCAGGTAGTATTAATAATGTCTTCCTGCAGGTACATGGGAATCTATTGGTAAATGATTAGAGGAAAAATCCCACTGAACTTTGTATAAGAATAACTAAGTTTTAATCTCAGCTTGGCTGTCAACATCAGCAAGAGCTTTCCTTTGCTGAGCTTCAGTTGCCTCCTCATTTGTCGAGTGGGATTCTGTGAGTATCAATGACATGGAATTAATAAAACCACTGGGTGTAGGGTCTTAGTACAAGTTGCTATAGTTCTAACTAAGCCTTTAATCCTA